>NW_017731525.1:310766-441784 GCF_001890085.2 Hipposideros armiger | reverse complement strand
ATACAGGAAATATATTTTAGAACCCATTCTTTAAATTCCAGGGAGGAAAAGGCATCCTCTTTGCTGTGTGGTTTTAAGATTAAGAATTAGAAATAAGTGGAGTCCCACCCTTGTAACACTAACAGGACCTGTCTGTCTTCTTTGCCTGTGTGGCAAGGAGATTTGAAGAATGGAGCGTCTGGAGAAAGAGGCTTGGAGGTAATCTTGCCTTTAAAAGCTTCTCTCAGATATGGATTTGCCATGGTGATTCTATTTATTGCTGCCTTATGGCTGCAAAGCTCTATTCCTGTCTCATTTCTTTACTGGTCTTTATACCCCTTACCCCACCCCTCCAGTGTGTGTGTATATATATGCGTGTGCAAAAATTCTGTCGTCATCGGTCCATACTCAGATATAATGGTCTAATTACAAGGGGAAAAAATGCACACATCGTTACAAAACTCACCTTTTCAATGAAAGGTCAGGCCCCTAGGAATCACCCTGGAAACACAAGACGCCTCCAGTGTTTATCCCTGATGATGAGAAAAACGCCATTGCATTTAAAGAGAACATGGCAATTCCATTCGTAGTTAATGATGGCTTTTTAAGGCTTTCTACACTTAATGTTTCATCTTTCTTATTGTAACCTTGCTTTCTTTAATATTTTTGGATTTCTCCCAAAAGGAATAAAAGAGAGGAGTTTAGGCATATTTGAAAGTTGCTTTTAGACACTTAAAGGAAAGCACAATTTTTTACTGATGGAAACTCTAGGTAGGGTTAAAGGTACCCAGAGATACAAGAATCAAGGACAGGAAACTTCTCCCCACAGTACCTGTATCAACTAAACTCCTGAGAGATGATGCTTCAGGGATTGGGTTCCATGGGGACAAACCCTGCTGGGTGAAATTGCAGGGCGAAAACTTAAGTCCAAACTTAGCCTGGACAAAGTGATGGCCCCCTTCCTTAATGCCCTTCCTGTCTACACAGTTCCTTGCCTGCCCCCAGATGAAGCACTGTGGAGTCTGGTTTCTGGATAAGAATGAGCTTGTGACCACATCAGCACAGCCACTACCCCCCAGCACGCCACCTCCCTGCTGGTTTGGCTGTGTACACAAGGATTTCCAGAGCGCATACCTCCATTGAGTTTAACATTAGTCGCTGATGAGCTTTTTCAACTGCAATCATGCTGGAAGCTCTCTTCTATATATTCGCTTGGAAACATCTTTCCTCATTGGAGCCACAAGTTCTCAACCATCACCTCACTGCCCTTGACCACCCAAGGAAAGTCAGTCTAACCCTTTCTTCTATACGCTGCAACATTCAGCTCTGGGTAAAACAGCATTTCAATCAATCAATCTATCCAGGGCTACTGCTGAAAGAAATACTTAAAAACACAGAAAAACACAGCTATCAGCAGACATAAGCAAGATCATGACAAAAATCCTGGGTGTGTCAGAAAATATTAACAAAGCATTAGTTTTCCTGTATGCATTTATTTCCCCATTTGGTTACTTACAATATACTGCTCATTTTACTGAAGCACCCTTTTCCAGAATTCAAATCCGTAGCATTTTCAAAGCATTTTCTTTTTCTCCCCTATTCTTTCTACTTTTGTGATTTCTACTCTCCTAAATCTTTGTTTCTTTTATCCTATTCTCTAACTGGATAATGGTCAAGAAATAATGAGAAAAATAAAAATAACCAGGCCGATTACTATCATTAAGTATTTACTGAGTACAGGAGTAACTTCCGCATTACTTTACCTATTTTACAGGTGAGGACCGAGGTTTAGAAAAGTTAAACAAGTCAAGGCCTCTTGTTTTGTAATCCCAGCTCGAAGGTAATTTCCTCAGGAACCGCCCTCAACTAGAACACATACCTCTTTAAAGTTCTTTTATAACACCTTGTACCTTTCTTTCATGCTTCTTATGAGAGTTTGTAATTTTACATTTATTTGTGTAGTTATTTTATTTAAGCATTTCTCCCCACTAGACTCTGAGTTCTAGGATAACAGAAACCACATCTGTTTTTTCCTATTACTGAGCCTGATACATAGTAAGATTATAATACATATTGAATAAATGAATATTCAAATAGCTTGATGAATAAATGAGTCCTTATCTGTCCAACTCCGTAATTTGAGAGTTTTAGTTTAGGCAGCAAGATTGCTTTTTAAATAAAGTCCTAGGTGACAGACTGTGCAACATGCTATGTAATATGCAACATTGAGTAGTGTTGTCTGGACTGCCTTGGTTTGGAACATCAGCTCCACCATTTTTTTTAACTGCTTGATCTTGGACAAGCTATTTGACCTCTTTGTGTCTCAGGTTTTTTTATTTGCAAAATGGAGATAATAGAATTCACTTCATATAGTTCTGAAAATTCAATGAATGTGTAACCTCTCAGAACAGTACTTAGAAAGTTCTGTAGATGTGTTAGATATGATCAGTATTCAGGAACTTACTTCATAAACATGAACAATCTCTGTCTGGTTACATTCAAAGACAGCCATCTATTTGTATGTATTCATTCATTGACACACACTGTTTTGTCCCTTAAAGGAAGGACCCTAAAACCATTAATCTTAAGAAATGAACACCAGGTTTTTCACTCTCAAACAGAATATACCCAGCATGAGTGCATCTTGAGATGTTTACTAATATTTTACCGTACAAGTTCAAAAAGAAATATTTATTGAAGAGAAATTATTTTTAAGTTTCAAACATGTACTATAAATATTCTTGTAAAAATATCTACCACTCTCCCATTGGGCCCACCTCCTCTATAATCTTGATCAGTAATTGTGGAATGAGGCAGAGTGATCAGGGACCTGACCCAGAGTTCCACAGCCCCAGATTGCATCACAGCCCAGACATCCATTATCTCTCTGAACTTGTGTAAGTCTGTTAACTGCTTCTTGTCTTATTTCCTCAACTAGAAAAGGGAGATGACATTAATTATATTGTTGTGATGGATAAATGAGATACAGTTCTAAAGACTCTGGTAAGTCAGAAATTGCTTAGTAAAAGTTTCTATTACCCCCTGCCTTCTTTTTTATAAATATCCCAACTAACCAGGACTTGACAATACCTGCTATCCTTTGGTGCCTTCTCGGATTACTTCTTCAATGCTTCCCCAGCCTTCCCAAGACCAGGGACATTAAGTAGCTGTTCTGACATTTTCCATGTGCTCTCATGGCTCTAAGTAATAAAAGTAGAGTAGTAGGAAAATGAGACATTCAGTCAAAAAACCTGAATGGGAATTTGTCTCTAGTTCTGCTTCTGACTAGCTACTTGATTTTGAGCACGTTATTTAACCTGTCTAGTTTTCCTTTTGCTCATCTGTAGAAATGAGAGTAATTCTCCATGAAACATATACTGGAATTACATTTTTCTTCCTCTGCCCTTTCTGTTTATATCTGTGTCACAATAGCAGTAACAATAGCACAATTGTTAATTTTGGAAAAGACTTTTCAAAGTCTTTTATATTTATTGTATTATTTTGTCACCATATCCAAGTTCTAAGATATTCAATCAAGTTAGGCACTGTCACTCCATTTTCAGATAAGGAAATTGAGCTAAGACAGGGAGAGGATATATGACTTGGCAAGTTCACAGAAACCCTAGAACAAAGATATATTTTACTGTGGTCCATCAGACTTTCACGGTAAACCTATTTTATGCATTTCAGTGGGCAAAGTGCTACTGATACAGCAAGAGTCCCATACTGTTTTGTAACAGAATACACACACACAAAGATAACAGGTAACTAAAAGTTATAGATGCTAAGAGCCAAATGAGAAAACCACAATTTCTTTTCATCTTCTTGATTTGTTTGTGAAGAAAGAATCCCTTCTATGTTTTAGATGGCATTTCCCTATCACTGTCAGGTAGCCCCATCTCTTGTGGATTCCATGGAGAGTTCATGGGAGAATGAGACTAATTTTACTTTGATATCATTACTTCAGTTTTATGTAAGCACTAACCTTGGGGTGCATATCTTTCAACAGTGGTCTGGACTTTAAATAGCGCATGTTTAAATGTATTCTAAAACTCTGGATTTCTGTAGAACAACAAAGCTCTAGACTGTAAATTTTCTTGGTAAGTTTTCTTCTGGGTTTTTTTCCTGAGTCCATGTTTTAGGTCTGGGTGAATGAGAAGTATACAGTTTCAGTTTCATTTTTCATGAAACGGAAGAAGTAGTAGAATTGACTTAGAAACTCCACAACGAAAATAAAGACTGTAAGAATATCTGGGATCTTGCCTAGCTTTTAAAAAATACATTTTCCCAAGACTTTTGATAGGGCTTTTAAGGAATATTTAAATTTTTTTAAAGTTTCAGAAAAAGACAGTTTATTAGAAGAAAAAAATACATTTCAAAGAAGCAGAAGCAGGCCCGAGCAGTAGAGAATGGCTCAGAGAAGGTACACTCCAAAGAGTTTGGAGCGGGCTGAGCAAAGGAAGCTCAAAAGGCACAAGGGAGCGAGGCCAAGGGCCAGGGCCAGGGCCAGGGTGTCATTATTATGAGAAAAAGTACACTCCAAAGAGTTTGGAGCGAGCCGAGCAAAGGAAGCTCAAAAGCTAGGAATATTTACATTTTTGAATATGTCATGTAGTCACATACTTCAAAACACGATAAAGTAGGAAAAGGTGTCTTTGAGAAGTTTCCTTCCTGTGTCTCCCTCTCCCTGTCTTCTACCCACCCAGTTCCTATCTCCTCCCCCAAATAGCTAACCACTTACCATTCCTTGTATATCTGTCCCAAAATTTTTTATGTAAAAAATAATACAGTACAATTACATATTTCTTCTTGTTTCCTTCTTTTATATACATTAGAGCATACACTACATAATAATATGTACCTTTTTTCACTAAACAGTATACGATTATTCCATGTCAGTACATAGTTTCCTTATTATTTTCTATTATACTTGAAAAATGTTTGATCCTGTGCATATATCAAAACTTCTTTATCTAGTTCTCTAATGGACAGTTAGTTGCTTCTAATCGTTTACCTGAAGAAATGAATAACTTTGTTCATGTGTTGTTTCACATAATGAGTGGAGTATACCTGTAGGATAATTTTCTTTAGCCGGTATTATTGGATCAAAAGGCATGTACATCTGGATTTTTGCTAATCTGATGAGTTAAAGACCAAGATCTCAGTATCGTTTTAATTCACATTTTTGTTGATGTGAGTCAGATTGAGCCTTTTTTATCAGTGTAAAAGCCTTTTTGGATACAAACTGTGTGTTTATTTCCTTTGCTGATTTTTTCTTAGATGATTTCCATTTAGTAGAAGTACAATAAATAAGTGTATATTCTCTATTGCCTAAGTTTGCTATGGGATAGGCTTCTTTTTTAGTAGAATGTGACCATTCTTAGCTCCTTAGTATTTGAAGCTACAGGTAGTTCATTTGGCAAGCCCTAACGAATCATACATCTTTTCATTCTGCTTTTAAGATTTGGCCAAAGTGGAATTCAAACAAATAGAAGCATAATTATCCCCAAAGTCCTTCCCTTTCTAGTGCATTCCTCCACATGGTGGAAATTTGTTTAATATGTTTGAAAGAACAACAATTACAACTAAGACAAACTCCCAGTCTTTCTTCCTCTGTAAGTAATTTTAGAATAATTTCACTAGTCCATACATAAGAACTTGAAGAACTGATAATGTGAAAAGAAAAAAAAAGGGGGATTGTCTGCAACAGAATTAATCTAACACTATAGCTAAATGATTGTTTGTACTTTTTCCTCTCTCAGAAGTTTGAAAGTGATTCTTGAATTTCAGGCGATATATAGTTTTCAGAAATTAAGGATATAGTGCCACATTCTCATCCAACCTGCTATAAAATTGACCTGTTGTCTTCATAGTACACCATTTAGGAAAAAAAGGGACAGCTAGAGTATGAAAGGAAGGTGAGTTGCCTATATGCTGAAAGTTAATTCAGCATGTGTTACTGAACGGTAATTATGAGCCAGGTGTTCCAGTGAACACTGAAAATCTGTAGTAGTTAACAAGAAAGGTATGCTTCTTGCCTTCTCAGAGTTTGTGTTGAGAACCAGTCACTCTTTACCCTGGTTACAGTGAGAATCACCTGGGGAGGCTTTACACAAAAATACCACTGCCTGGGCCCCAGGCCAGAAACTATAGGGGTGCAACTCAGGAAAAAAATTTTTTTTGAAAATTCCCCCGATGATTCTAAGTGAAGCCAGAGTGGAAAACCACTGGTCTAGCCATACCCCAGAGAAAGCGACAAAACCACAAAATATTTTGAAGAGGAAGTTGTCATGGAAATTTTTATATTATGTAATATGAGTGACATAGCCCCGACTTTGAAGCGTGCTTGCCACAGTGTTTAACTTTAAAAGCAATGAGGCTTTAAGACCTGCCTTCCCATGTGTAGTAGATAACTTGGAGGGTAGAAGAATAAGTTAAATGGCACCTGGAGGAAACTATTAGAGAAATCCAGAAAGTGGTACTTTCTCCAAGACAAATGGCCTGGTTTCTTCAAAACAAGGCAATGTCAAGAAAAGCAGAAAAGGGTTGGGGGCAGAGCTGGGACTGACATAGATTAAAAGAGAAGAAAGAAACAACAACGCTATGTAACACATTCACCTTGATTACATTCTTGTTCAAAAAAAATCCTTCAGAATAATTTTTGGGGACAATTTAGGAAATTTAAATATTACTATATACTAGAAATGAAATGGTATTCATTAATATTGTTCATTTTTCTTAGGTGCTTTGGTCTATAAATATGGATGTACAAGAATGTCCTTTTTTTTTAGGAAACACATGCTAAAGTATTTAAGGGTGTCAGCACTTTCAAGTGGTTCTTCAACAACACTAAATTAAATCACACATATAGATACGCAAATACAGTCATCTTTTTTTAAAAAGATTTTATTGGGGAATTGGGGAGAACAGCATTGGGGAATCGGGGAAGGGGAACAGACAAGTTGCTGTCTTTTTTTGTTCTTCAGTCTAGTTGTGGAGGACGTCACTTCACTGGCCCATGTTGGTATTATTGTGCTTTTCCTTGATGAGGCAGTTGCCTGCCGGCCATTGGACTGCGGCTCACGGCTGCTCACTGAAGCTCACGGAAGCTCACGAAAGTGCACGCCTGTTGCCAGGCAAGCCCCACTGCAACCTACGCCATAACCAGTGACTCATGGCAGCCCAGCTCCAGGTCGAGCTGTTGTTCACCATCTTAGCTGTAGAAGGTGCAGGGTCACTGGCTCTCATGTGGGATCTCAACCAGGGCTCTGCTGCTCAGAGCTGGCGTCCCAAGCCAACTCTTAACCAACGAGCCACTCTGCTGGCCCTATAGCTAGGAAGAGGTGGAGGTATTAGGGATAAAAGAGGCTGCTGAAGAGTGATGATAATTATATTTAGTTAACTACCATTTATCAAGTGAATTCCATGTTCTAGATTCTGTCCTAATGCCTTTATATGACTTTGTATGCATGATATTATTTCATTTTTAAAACAAGCATTATTATTTTAATTTCACAAAGGAGAAAACAAAAGCATGTAATGATTAAACAACTTGTTCAAGTTCACACTTAGTCAGGACTGGAACCGAGTTCTTCCTGTTTCCGCTGTGGTTAGTCTTGATTGTTACGTAGCATCACCTTGGCCCCAAATTATGCCGTGACCACTTATGTGGTAATGGAAAGCAGGCAGGCTTTGGATTTATTTCGGTTACAGCACTTACTACAATGCAAACCCACCTGGTGTTTATGTGTCTGCTATATGGACTGTGTCCTCCTTGCCATGCAAAGAACGTGGTCTTTGGAGTCAGGCCCACCTGGGTCCAAATCTTGGTTCTGTCATTTATTAAATATTTGTTTTTAGGCAATTTTTAAAAACTTCCCTCAGTTTCAGTTTCCTCTCCCATGAAGATGGATATAATATTAAGTGCTTTATAGGATTGTTTTACAGTTTAAATAAATATATGTATATAGAAAGCATTTAGCATAATCCGTGGCATGTAATAAATGCTGAATATATGCCAGTCACCCACCACCACCTTCCATTAAATTTAATTTGGATGGCCACACATGACTCCTGCTTATGTAGAAAACCCTCTGATGCTCAAAGTGATTGCCAATGCTGGATCCTTCAATCATATCCATTAACTATCAGGGACCATAGCTTTGAATCCCTAAAACCTACAACAGGAGAACTTAACTGGTGTTCAAATCTATGTTTGTACTATGAAATCATAAGTATGATATCATTATGATTCATTATTAAGGCTGTGCCAGGTAGTAAAAGTTCCTTCTAGGAACTTAAAATTAAGATATTTTCAATGGGTTTCTAAATGCAGGCAGAAACAGTTATTTGTAATATAGTTGGTGATTAAAGTTCATTCTAGATAAACGGAATAGTATGAGGAAAGTCACAGAGATGGGAAAACATAGACTCTTTTTTCTCTAGACACAAGCAGTCCACTCGGATTATTATGTATGTAAAAGCAAAAATAGGAGATAAGATTGAAAACTTTGGTTAAGAAATTTGACTGCTTCAACAGAGCAAACCACTGTCGGTTTTGGAGCAAGTGAGCATTTCAAGTTCCTGAGATACCATATATCAGGAGTAGTCTATCCTAGCATGTATGATATGTGTATCTGTATGTGTCTTGGGGGTGGGGGTGAGGGTGGCAATCAAGCAGGTGGTTGTTTCTCTAATCTCTGATGCAATGGAACCAGAAATGGCAGGGAAAGTGAGGAGAATTTGGGGAGTAGAAAATGAGAGGGTATAGCTGCTGACTGGATGGAGGCAACAAGCTCGAATAAAGAGGCCAAGAAGCCTATGAGGCCTCAGGCTGAAAATAAAGGTACCATGATCAGAGATGAGAAGGTCATAAGGGGGAGCTGTTTGGGAGGAGGTGAGAAATTTTCTGATGGAAATAGAGAATTTGTTAGACTTCTGCCTTCTTTTAATCAGTAACACCACAGCCCACTGTTGGAGGCCAGTCATCATAAAGCTGAAGGCTTAAAACTATGAGATAAATCTCCCTTCCACTTAGGGAGCAGAGCACCTAACATCTTATGAGCCAATATATGGTCACAGAGCAAAGGAAAGGGCTTCAAACATCTTGCTTGGAGCCAATAGACACAGATTGGCTCAGAATAGCTCTAGCCTAAAGCTTACGCGCGGGTGTTCCATGGCCCGTAGGATCTACAACTACAACTGTTTTGATGGACAGGCTGGTTGAGAAAATGTGAATAATTCAGGGAAAGTGAGTTTGGGGAGCTACATAGTAGATCAAAAGGTAGCAATATTTTCACTCATTTATTTATTCAGGGGCTATTAAGCACCTACTCAATACCAAGTACTGTTGTGGGCATAAGTGACACATAAGGTCTTTGCTCAAGTGTACTTTTATTCTAATTATTCTGTTAGAACTTTTATTCTAAATATAATTCTAATCATAAATACATAACTGGGTAAATAAGATAATTTTGGAGCATGATAAGGTCTTCTTGAAGTGCCTCTTCATTCTTAGAAATCACCTAGATCTGGCCTGTCCTGGCGGTACTCATAACTGACTCCTCAACCTTCAGGTCTTACTTTAAGAGAAACCTTCCTTGCCCCATTCCAAGCAGGGACCCATAGTTGTTCTCAGTCCCAGTAATGATCACTCTGTAATGACTGGTTGTTTATTTGTTCCCTTATTTAATGTCTATCTTGTCCACCTGGATGGCAGACCCATGAAAGCAGGAACCTTGTCTGATTTGTTCTCATTGGGTCTCCAATGCCTTTCCTTGGGCCTGGTGCACAGTAGATTCTCAGTAAATATCTGTGGAATTAGGGTGACCAACCATTCCTGTTTGTCTGGAATTGAAGGTTTGCCCAAGACAGGGCTTTGAATGCTAAAACCAGGATAGTGTAGGGTAAATTGGGATGGTTGGTCACCCTATATGGAATGCATATCTGTTGGATAAGAAATTAGTCCCAGAAATAGACCTCCCATTATAACAGTTAAATCTCAAGTCTCATTATCCAAACCCAGTAAAGAGGTATCACTAGGCCATGTTACATTTAGTTGCAGCCACTGCCGCTAGTATAAGCCAAGCCTTAGGGAAAAGTAAACGCAGATCCCTAGGGGGGACTCCTGCAAGCATCAAAGTCACTTTAGTAATATAGGCATTGAACGTCAGGGAACAAATACGCCACTAATCACAAAACCAGTGGGGCTGGGTCACGTCTATCACTTGTGTGCCTCCTCAAAACTCTTGGCTGGCTGCTGAGGTATCCAGATGGAACCAGTCTAAAAACTAACAGTTACAACACTCTTAATACGAAGTAGCATTTGACCACTAGCAGACACCTCTGAAATCATGTAATCCAGTCCACCCTGTATTTTACAATTGAGGAAACGAAGAATCTGAGATGTTAACTTCTCCAAATGGAAAGCCAAGTTTTATAGGATCCTTCCTGTTTGTTCCTACACTGACCAGAGTCCCCTTGAAATAGTGGCCAACTGCTCTTGTTCTAGGGTCACTTCCATTGTTTGCTCTCACCAGGCTGTCCTGTTTTGCATTACGTCCCTCATTTTATGTGCTCTGGAACAAGTTCTGCTAGACTTTTTGCAAATGACGTATTTCAATACACAGGTTGCTTCTTCCTAAAAGAACTCTTGTTTAACAGGTTTAAACCGTCCTTCCTTGAAGTGTGGGTTGATTACTCCGAGATTTGGAGTGAAAAATTTTCATTAGTGTAGTTTGCAGATCTTAAAAGAGAAAGAAAGAAAGAAGCAAACCTAAAAACTGTAACAATTTATGAAGCCAATTAGGCACCTTGCTTGTCAGATGAGATGTTCCTGGAGTTTATGTCATTGTGATATACTTTAAAAGATTGGCTCTGGCAATGTATGGTTTTTTTGTTTGTTTGTTTTGTTTTTTTTCCTCACCAGTGGAAAGACACAGACCAAAATTCACATTCATTTTTACTTTGTTGTGTGCTCTGAATAAAAAAATGACAGTATGTGTGCCATTATTCTTAAGGCAAGAGCAGTGGTAAGGCTAATCAAAATTGCATCTTTTTAGAGATATTTTCAAAGCAGTATGTCCTAGCTCATCTATTTTGGGGAAAATATACAGCTCGTTAGTATTTTGAGAGTCAGACAGTTTGGGTTCACAACTGCCTTTTGTAAGAGCTGGTGGTTGCCTTTTAACTTGGGAAGGCAGGGCATTTTAAAAAGAGTTTGGTATGAGGTTTTTTGGTTCTGGGTTTTTTTTTTTAAGAACAAAACAAAACATAATTTAAGGCATATCTGGAGAACTTTATCCAGAGTAGCCACTTTATTATACCCTTTGTTATGAATTTCTTTCCATGAGAGGCGTTAAATTCATACCTCTGTAGAAAAGGCCTTGGTCTTACTTAGGCCTATTTCTTTATATACTTTTTTCTTAGGAGAAAATCTTTCTAAAAATCATTGAGCAATAGTCTGGGCCAGAAAATTCCTTTTCTCTTTTCTTCTCTTTCCAAATGCTACCTCTACAAGCTACAGCCGTGTCCTTCCACCTCACCTGCTCACCCAAACACATCTTGAAACACACACCTTGACTCTCTTGACAGACCTGAAGTAAACGGATCTTTCTATTAACAGAGAGACACTTTATCCATATAGCCAACCTCCATTTCCCTTTAGTTCTTGACCACGCTTCAGAGACAGCAAATTATAGACAATTATATGAATAATTATAGATTCTAAAATCATTACTAGTTAATTCCAGGCCCTAGAAACATTAACCATATGCTAGCAGGCTTAGTCTGTGGGAGATTTGACTGTAAAGCAGGTTTCAGTCAAGAATCAAAGTTCTTTTGTTTGTTAATTCACAATACACATCAGTCTGAGAGAGGGTACACACAATCACATCAAACACCAAGAGAGGAGCTCATTTTCATAAACTATGTGAGATGCATAACATTGTTTCATAACCTTTTCACATATTATAATTTCGTACAGTGGGACCAAATACAATTCTCTGTCCTTTTGATTGACAGTTGTACTTTATGTGATCAACCAATGAGCAGAAAAAGGTAAAACAATAACTTTACCAGTATATATTGCCTTAAAATGTAAGCTTTAAATATAGTTGAAGGCTGTATATAAGAAAATATCCAATTTTGATTATAAAATTCTTTTATTTTTTGAAGAAATTTACAAAATAAAAAGTATAAACAGCTGTGCACCCACCATGCACAAATGTTAATAATGAACATTTGTCCCATCTACTTTATGTTTTTCTTTATAAGAGAAACCAAATTGGAGTTCCCTTTGTCTTCCATCTTTAGTCTCACCTCCACCCTTTCACAGAGACAGTCATTCTCTCTAATTTGCTAGAGAAATACAGTTAAGCTATATACTCTACTCCATTTTTTCTGTGCAGAAAATGTATTTAGCATTATGTTTTTCCATAACAATATCTATCTAAATACATTGTACAGACATTCTGGTTTTACTATGGAAATAATGATTTCCATGTGTCAAAATGTATGTTTGGACATTTTACAAAATTAAACTTCCCAGAATCATCCAGAAATCACAATACTCTAATATTTTTTTAATGATATAGTCTTATGTAAATCAATTATTTTATTATATGAAAAAGAAAATACCTTAGGGATATGTCTTCATGATGACAATGGTAAATGCTTACTAGGGAAGCTTTTTTGATGAACATAATTTCTTGAATATACTTTATAAATTCTTTTTCTTTTTTAAGATTTTTATTGGGGAATTGGGGGAGGGGAACAGCATTGGGGAATAGGGGAAGGGGAACAGACAAGTTGCTGTCCTTTTGTTCTTCAGTCTAGTTGTGGAGGACATTGCCTCACTGGCCCATGTTGGTATCATCATTGCGCTCTTCCCGGGTGAGGCAGTTGCTCACCGGCCATTGGACGGCCGCTCACGGCAGCTCACAGCAGCTCACATTGGCTGCTGGCCACTCATGGTAGCACATGGCAGCCCACTGCAGCAGGGGCTGCAGTCTATGCTGACGCCGGTGACTCATGGCAGCCCAGCTCCAGATTGAGCTGTTGTTCACCATTTTAGCTGTAGAGGGCGCAGTGTCACTGGCCCACATGTGGGATCTGAACCAGGGCCGTGCTGCTCAGAGCTGGCATCCCAAGCCAACTCTTAACCAACGCACCACTCATCCGGCCCCTATACTTTATAAATTCTGATTAACAGTCTAGACCATATTACTTTAATGATAAAGCACCCAAGAGTTTACTATTTTACTATCTTGAGTATTAAATAAGATAAATAGTATTACCAATATTTAGAGGATTCTAATAAAAGCCAGTAGCAACATCTAGAGAATTCTTTATCAGTTTTTCAAGAAGTATTTAATAGAGAATATGTGTCACCAATATTTGAAGACACATTGTACTTCTATAGTAGCTCCATAGATTTTACCCCTGCAGTAATAATTAGGAAGTAAAATCATGTAGTGTTTGAAGCCTTGGTCTTATCATCCGGGGCTTGTCATCCTTTGACTCCTGTAACTTTGTGATTATCTTGTTGGATGGCCTTGGAGAGAGATCATTTAATCTCACTAGGAATCAATTTCCTCATCTCAAAAATGCCTTTAAAAAATGCCTTGGTTGGTGGCATGTGGGTGGGGAAAGATTAAAAGAGATGATCATTATTATTTCTCCCAATTCTAAAATTTTATTATTCTATGGTATTATTCATTTTATCCTTTCTCCTGTCCCATTCAGTGTTCTAGGACATAGATTGATAGTTTGTCAAAACTAAGGGGATCTTCTAGGAAAACAATCAGACAACATTAAAGGCTATAAGAATCTGAAACAGAAAAAGCCTTTTTCTTAATTTATTATAAGATCAACTCATTCACAAAGAATGAGACAAAAACTGCTATACAGAGTCATTAGAAATAGAGAAATATATTTATGTTTACCATTCACTATAAGGGTTTTACAGGATGAAGAATATTTATTTAAATATACTCATGTTAAACACAGTTGAATTTCTATACTCAAAACAGTGATACTATCAAAATGATGCATGTTTAAGGTTATGAAATATTTCTTTGTCAGTGAAGAAAAAATAAGTCACTATGTTTTACATAATCAATGAAGATGATGAAACTATTTCATGACTCTGTGATCAGGCCAACTTATATTTAATTTCTCAATATCAATATCCTTCCTGAGGATATTATATATAATCACTTTGTAAGAATAAATAAGCATTGACAAAATGAACAAAACAATAAGGATTATAAAGGGAAAATAATAAATTTGCCTTTCTTGTCTACTCTAAATGAAGATATAGTGATTTTTTACATTGTCTTAGAGGACTTTGAAAACCTACTATATCTGTTGTGGAATTTTCCATGCAATCGTTACATTCTTTTGTACAACTTTAAGGTCTGGGAGATAAAATGCGACAGTGATAAAGGATCACATGGACATGTGAAAGAGACTTCCTTGAATTTATCTTTTCTAGTCAATACCCTTCTATTTAGGAGTATTTTCTTAACAAATTTAAATGAATGCTATCTATGATATTTTTAGTGATCCCAGGAAAGGAAAACATATGCCTCTATAATGACCACTGTTAGAGTTGACTGACCCTCACAGACCCAATGTTCTCCATACATGAGGTAATGGATGTGAAAGAACACTGCAAACTATAACAAATGTTGGGCATACTATAGAGATGGTCATTCCAAGGCTGACCCAATACCATTGTGTTTTATTGTAAAAATTTCTTCTAAGTGTCAGGGTTCATTTTATAGTTATGAAAGGATTGATGTGACAGGGCAAGAAGTCAGGATCTTGAATATCTACATCTTCATGGCCTTCCTTCATCATCCTTCTCTCAGGTTCCAGGGAAATGTATGTACAGAGACCAATACCAAACGCATACATGCTTTTTATGACTACAAAATTCCAGGATGGCCCATGAGCAGAATTCCTCTTATTTAGGCTAAAAGCAGGAAGAGGGCATGAAACCAAAGCACACCAATCTGCCTTCTTCCCCCTTTCACTCCAGGCTCTCAGATGATGAGAAAAGGGAAGTCAAGGGAAAGCACACTAAAAAGCAAGGGGAAGACACGGGGTTTCCTGTAAAGCCTCTCCTCTGTGAATGGGATGGTGGTGGGAGTAGAATAGTTGTATTTTCTTCCTCTTCCTTGAATTCTATTCTCTGTGCAATAGCAATTGCTTTTTTTCTTTATATAAAATAAATACTTTGGTATCTGTGCCACACTCTAGGTGTTACAGGTTTTTGTTTACTTCTTAACTGTTTTAAAAAAATTGGGTTTGTGTGTTCCAGAGAAGCTGTGATTAGATCCTCTGATCTAATGAACAAGATGCTATAGGACAAGTTAAACAGCTGCAAAGTCATATTAATACACCTTGCTTAGTAACTTGTTAAACGATTTCCCCCCAAATTTATTTTTCATGTTTTTGCTTTATAAAATACTCATAATCTTTTATCAATATAAGAGTGGAAATATACATCATACTTATCAAAAGTGGGCTTGTCTTCCTTGGCTTTGAAAGTGAGAAAAAGTCTTATGCTGTGGGTCTAGATTGACTGTTGATAAGTAATACAACCAATGCCTATGTTTTTTCTTATAAAATGGGCTAAGATTCCATATCCTTGGAGTGTTCATCTCCATATCCTGGAGTGATATTGAGAAAATAAATGAAAGAGAAAATTTGTAAGTGTTTTTGAAAGTTGCCTGGCCACTTCACAAGGTCCTTTAAGATCCAGACAGAGAATTCAATGCTGAAAAAAAAGGCTTCTACTCCACTTCAGACATTTTTAATGTTTTTCTTAAGCTGAAGCTATGGTTTATCCCCTATACTTTTCCCTCTTAGGTCCTATCTGGTGTTCGGGAGCCTCATTTGCCTTTCATATGACAAGTTTTAAATATTTGAAGGCAGTTCTTCTTTGTGAGATTTCCATTTAAGGTTAAGTGTTTTAAGAAAATCATAAACCACAAATAATGATATTAAACTTGTGTCTGAGACAAATAATAAACATTGCTTTGCAATGCAAACAACTGTCCTCTAGTTTAATTAAATATACATATCTACTAGTTTTAACAGCAATATCTTAAACATGTAAAGTGAATCAAATTAATGGTAGAGGGATTTTTCAGACATTATTTCATATTTCTTACAGTAATTAAATCCTTTTTATTAAGTGGCAAAATGGGTGTATTGGAGTCAGAGAGATACGGATTTAATTTCTGGCTTCTCCAGCTAAATAGCTTTGGCAAGTTATTTACCTTCCTAAGCCTCATACCGTCATCTCAGAAATGGAGAGAATAGTACCTATATCTCAGGATTTTCATGAAGATAAAGTACAATATAAGTAAAAAATCATAACACAAATATGGTGAAATACTCAACAGCAAGTAAAAAGAGTGAATAACATCAACATGTATAGACATGGGTAGGTGATCCAAACGAAAAAGCTAGTGGAAAACCATTGATAGAATGAGATGTATTGCACAGTAACATTTAGGTAAATACACTCATGTGGTACGCACACAAATCAATACCATCATTGTTCACAAAAGGTGGATTGAAAAACTCACACTGTGTGAAACTCACACATACTGTGTAAAAGAGTAAGTGCCGTTGGCATGGTGAAAACTGGGGTTTTAGATGGGAAATGAGAGGACTAAAATAAAAGAACAAACGTTGGACATGAATCAGTCATGATGCTTGCTCTGTTGGGTTGTCGAAAAAGTCATGTGTATTTTTGCTATGTTTTTCGTTGAAAAAATGCGTCATGACTTTTCCGACAGCCCAACAGTTTTGTGCACATGAGGTCCAAGAGGAAAGGAAAAGAAAAACAATGTGTAGCACAAAGCCTGCCATGTAGCGGAGCTCAATACAGATAACTATTTTTGTTGCGCGAGTCACCTACTCGGTAGGGCACTACTTACATCAAGTTGACTAGTATTATTAAGCTTACCAACATTTACAGAGATAAGACTTGAACCAATGGAGTCAAAGGCCAGAAAAAAACTATGAGAAGTAAAGAATGTCTTTTCATGATAGAGAATAATTGATACATAATCATCACAGCTATTATTTATTGAGTGCCTACCATATGCTAGGCATTAATTAATTAGTTCAACCAATATATGTTTATTGAGTGCTTATAATGTGTGAGACACTGTTTTAGACATTAGAAATGAAGCAGGAAAACAACTACAATGTCAACAGAGCTGACTCTTATGGAGTGTATATCCTAGTGAGGGGAGAGACGTAATAATGAGTAAAATATACAGCATGTTACATGGTGGTAAGTCCTGTGGAGGAAACAATGACAAGAAAACAGGGAAGGATGATAGGGAGTGGGGGGTCACTGCCATTTTAAATAGGGAGGTCAGGGAAGGCTTCTCTGATGGACATTGTTCCAAACCTATTTTATGTAGTATCTCTTTTAATCTTCTCAACACCTTGAGAAGAATTTACTTTTATAAACCATGATGGCTATTTTCAGGTGAGTAAACTGGGTCTGGGATTCTTTCAGTACCTTTTCTAAGGTTTGCTAGTAGGCTAAGCTAAAGGGATAGGATTAGGGTTTGGGCCACCTAGCTCCAGAGCTGTCCCCTTATGTATCAATTGTCATATCGGGAGCTGGGAGGGGCCCTGGGGGATCCGCCAGAATGGGGAGCAGGAATGTGATTTGATAAAGCACTGAACAATATTTTCATAGTATCCATTTTATAGTTTGAGAAACTAAAATAAACATGTTTTATTTTGATGGGAAAACAAAAACTTCAGAAAGTAAAACTGGGCAAAATCTTCTGGGCTGGTGGGTGTATCCAGTGGGGTTACAAAGGATATACGTCAACTATTTTCCATGAAGAAATCCTGATTTAGTCCAACCCTATTAATTTATTGCTACAGGACCAGGAATCAAGATTGTAAATGACTTGCTCAACTTACTATAGCTTGTTTGTTACAGGACCAGGATGGAAAACTGAGCATGAAAGACTAACCGACCAGCACAACCACAATAGCTGGGCTGGGCTGCCCAAGCATCTGCGCTTTACTCTGCATGGCTGACCCCAGCCAACCTCTCTTGGCTGTAGGACTTCTTTAAACTACAGAGAGGCTCAGATAGGTGAGAGTGAATTATTGAGACAGGGAGACCCACCTGCAGAAGAGAAGGAGGGAGTATAATTAGAGGAAGAGAAGTGAGAGGAGGCACAGAATGAGAAAATGAGGGTAGGAATCTAAGAATAGGCAAGGTGAACTTCAAGATGACTATTTCCACCCACGAAAGGAGGAGGGAGGGAGAGACGATGGAGCAGGGGCAAAAACGGTTTCTGTATCTCAGTAATCCTATTTACAGCCCTGTAAGACAGGTATGCATAGTGTTGTGTTATTTATGGGAAAACCGGAGCTCAGAAAAGCTACTTTACTTACTCAAGGTCACAGCAGGCAAGAGAGTCTCCTGATGTTTTAAGTTTTTTCTTTCCTTGGGTCTCTTTCTTCCCTTATTTGTTTCCATTGTTTCTTCCGTCCAGCCTCCTTTTATTTGTACGAGGTGAAGTGTTGAGATTTTCCCCTTTTTTTCTAAAATAGTTATCAAGTATCCAGTGATAGAGTATGTAGTTACCATGACAACACAGCCTTTACTGAGGCCTGATCTCCCCTCTTTGCCTCCAGAATCATGTTTCACAGCACAGGTCCCCTTCTTTTGTGGAAATTGTAACAGCCGCAATTTTACATTTTGTTTGGGTGACCATTTGTTTAACGTTTGTCCTCCACTAGGTTGTGAGCTTTGTAATGGCAGGGACCAGCCTACTTTTGCCTGAAGTGTGCCCCCAGCGTTTTGCACAACGACTAGCACTCCATAAATAATCGCTCAGCAAATATTCTTGTGGTTGCTCTCAGCTGTCTTCAGAAAGTTACATGGGACAGTAAGCCTTAGCTCATAATTATGTTAATAGATACTGTATAACGAGTTGGGCCGGTATTTACAGGTAGTACAGAGGTAAATGAACACACATACACACACACGACTGCACAAACAGCCCCGGGCAGGTGCACTCAGGAGGAAACGCACGCTGTTGGAGCAAGCCCAGTCAGCGCTGGTAAACACCGCTGCGCTGGGCTCTGCGGGCCTCCGCCGGCCTCCGCAGCGTGGGAGGGAACCCGGGCGACAGCGCCGCGGGAGTCGCGGTTCCCCAGCACTGGAGGCGGTGGCGGGGGTGGGCGGCGAGCAACGCCGTGATTGGTCCGCGCCTGCTGTGGGCTGGGCGGTGCTGCGGCGGGAGGCGGAGCCAAGGGGGTGTGCGCCGCGGCTGGGCTTTAGTTTCAGTATAAACAAGAAGCCGGACTGGTTTCTTGTCCAGGATTTTCCCCCCGCTTCTTCCCGCGCGCTCTCGGTCCCTGTCGTTTGGTCGCATTTGTGGGCGCGCGGCAAACAGCCGGGAAGGCGAGTACGTGGGGTCCATCTGCAGGTGAGTTGTTCCCTGGCCAGGCTGTTTTCCCAGGAGGAACGGAGCTGGGCAGCGCTGCGCGCTCTGCTCTTCCCAGGCGGCGAGGGAGCCGCGCGCCCAGCCAGCCCTGTTCTCAGACTGCGCCTCGGCTGCTGGGGGCGCTGGGAGCCGCGGGAGAGCCCGGGGCGGGCGCGCGGGCGGGCGAGCGAGCTCTCACCGGCGCAAATTGCCCGGCAAAAGCCAGGGACCCAGGGAACCCTCCTGTCCCGCCGCCGCGCGCGCCAGGGGCTGCCCCGGGCGCAGACCCGGTGCCAACAGGTGCGGGGCCCAGCCTCTGGGACCCGGACGGCGACAGGTTTGGGTTTTGCCTTGCTTCTCTCGCTCGGATCTCGCAACCAGGCTTTCTGCTTCGAGATCCTGATACAGTTTTTGAAGATTTGTCTGAGTTGTAATCGCGTTCATCCTTTTTTATCGTCTTTTTCTGTGCACAGCTAGGCTGTTCCCTTCTTCTTGGCTAGTTTTCGTGTGTGGAGGGAGGGGGGAATTGTTTGTTAATGTCAGAGCCTATAATCTAGGGGCTGACTCTTATGAAGGGACAAGGGAACAGAAGCGATGTGCTTGCGACTGAGGAGGTGATATTCTTTCACCACCACCCCCGTCCCCCAACTGGCGAACTTGGGACACACCGAGCCTTCTTGCTCTTGCCTGAACTCAGATGAGTCGCCGCCTGTGACCTGGCTAGGCTATAATAATGTGAACTGCGGGTACCTGGGAGCCTCGCGGGCAGCTCGCGTGAGGAAGGCTCCTCTTTCTAGGGCAACGGTGGGAACCACTTCAGTGATGTAGAAAAGCAAAGTGCGAAACGAGGGGGTGAGGGTGGGGGCTGGTGTGTGTGTGTGCCCCTTGAGTTTTGCTTCCCACCTTATCCCAACCGAACTGGTGCAGTTCAGGCGAGAGCAACGTAGCCAAGTTCTCTGACAGTGCAGAGGATGGCACAAGTGTGGTAAATTGCAGGACGAGATCTTTAGGGAGCGACTTTCTCTGGTGAATATAGATGTGTCTGTCATCGCTGATTAATTCGATTAATTGGTGGGTACAGTGTGTAGAGATGAATATACACTCAAATTTGTATCTGTGTGTTTGGGCCGAGCGTGTCTCCAAGGAATCTTTCGTCAGCAGCACCATGTGACGGTGATCATGAACTGCTGCTGTGCGTAGATCTATATTTAGCCCTGGGTGATCTCTAATGGCAGAGGGAGGGTCTCTGAACTGGGTGCATAAAAGGGGAAGGAGTCCAGGGATCAGGGTTTTGCACTCTTGAATAATGTCTGGTACAGTCAGACTCAGATGGTGTGAATAATTATTCTTTCCTCTCAAAAAGAGTAGCTAGAGCATGGCATGTGATGGCTGTGTCTTAATTTAAAACATAGTTGGACCATGGTGAGAAGCTTATGCTGAGAAACAGGGAGGTTACAATTAACCAGAGTATGTACCTGATGGGAGATTTGGGAGGAAAATAACACGTCGGGTGAGGTTTATAGCAAATGTAGAATTGCTGTCTCAAAAGAAAAAAGAAAAATAAACCTTCTTCTTGTCTGCTGAGATTTTAATAGAAGAAAAACAAAAAAAGAGTGGCAGCTTGTTAGACCCTATCATTAATGGTTATTTTATTGGGGGCTGGTGTGTGTGGGGGGACACAGTGGTTGAGCAATTGAGGACCCAGGGCACTTTTGACAGAAATCAGGGTTCATAAGCTGTGTTATATTATGCCTTTTTGCAGATTTTCTGGAGAAGAGAGAAGATCAGCTACTGATTAGCAAGTTTCTTCTTGGCATCCTTCTTCTACATGTCTGTCAATCCTTTGTTTTCCTAGAGGTGGCAACATTTCTGGCTACTAAGCATACTAGCCTTGGACTTTCCAGTTGTCTATGGAGTGTTAAATTCTTAGGATTTATTTCTCCCATGTGCATTTTCAGTCTTGCCGCATTTTATGCGCTTCTTTAGACAGTTAACCTGATACTGCCACACCTGATACCTGAGGAGCATACTGTCTTTTGGAATAGAAAATCACCAGAAAGCGTTTACATTTGTCTTTTTTCCCTCCAGCTTAACATTGAATTCATTCTTAGGTATATATTTCCAAATATATCTAAATATTTATCATAGCAATACTTCTTATATTACTACTAACATTTTATATTTCTAGCATTTTTATATTTTTATTTTATTACTAATAAAATTTCTTCCTTCTAACATTATATATTATTTCTTATATTGTTGCTAACATTACGTTCTTATGCTCTAAAATTAACTACTGGCTAACAAACTAAATAGGCCGAAAAAAAATAGCCTAATAACACCTATCTAGGAAAAAGAGAACTGGTTAGAAAATTGAAGAGGAGGAGCTGGGGGACTGTCAGTACTAGGCAAGGTAGCTAATATCTCACAGAAAGTGATGGGATCAACTGTATCAATCTCCAAAAATGACCTGGAAGAATTGGACTTCAGAGGAGCATTTGGGTGACCCCAAAGAGATTATCACCTTGGACAGGAGATGGGGAAAGGAGGGTGTTTTTCCTAACTTGGGAGAAAAATCTGAATCCCTGAAGCAGAGATTGAGGATCTTGATCCTGATACCACAACTAATAAATAGAAAGGCCATTCTAACATTCTGTGAGATTTTAAAGAGACAAATTATACTGTTGAAAATACTGCTTCAGGTTTATGGGATTTTATTTTTTGTTAGTAATTGAATTCAGGTGTTGCCTCCCCATCCCCTTCACTTTTCAAGAACCACTGTCGTCCTTTTTTGGTTCTGCAGTAAAATCTACAAAAATTAGATCTGTGCAACCCTCGGTTATCCTAAAATGACAGATGTTGTACCCTAGTGCTGGCAGCAGATTTCTGCCTTCAGAATATGGAGACTAAGGTTCTAGCTGATCTGTTGTCCTACCTAGCAAGTCATGTAGTCTCTCCTTATATTTTCAGTATCTGTAAAGTTAGGGTGTTGAATGAGGTGATTTTCAAGTCTCTCTTAGCTCTGTGGTAACTGATTTGTTTTGCTGTACTGTCATTTCATGCATTCGTACCCTATACTAGCGGCGGAAGAATGAAGGCTAAAGTGGCCTGCAGTTAGATGTTTAGCTACTTTCTGGGTACATGCAAGTGAGGAGGGGAGAGTTACGTTTCTTTTTATTGATGGAAATTATGTAGAGTTCATATTTTCTTGAACTGCTTTTTGCTTTTGATTTTTCTCCTGCAAGTGTATTTTAAAATGCTAATCGTTAAGAAGGTTGAGTCAGGAAACTTTTTTGACCTGTTAAGTCAGTGTTACTACTTACTACATTTTTAACCAGTCTTTCAACCAGTCATGTTTTCTTAGGTTTATATATGTACTATTTAATTTCAAGGTGTGTGTATCTGGGAAATCAGTCAATTGATGGAAATTTTATTAGGAAACTGGTATGAAAATGAGTTTAACACAGGGAAAGTACAAACAAGCCTTGCAAGAAAGGAAGATACTTTACTGTATAGACTCCCAGTATCTTTATGTTTATCTAAAAGAGAAGAATGGAGGTGGAGGCATAAGTGTAGTTTTTCAAGAACTTGGGGCGAAAAACTAAAATTATCCCAGTAACCATGTTTTATAGTAAAATGCACATAGAAAACTCTACTTGTTTACTAAGTGTCCTCACTAAGTAGCAGGTCATTTTCCTGTGGGATGAATTGCATTTAGAAAAATACACCCTTTTAGTAAAGGATTCTCCCCATAGGATAGTCTATAATTTGGCTTGAGATTTATTGTATATAAATGATTCAGCTACTTCTTTGTTGTTTACTAGGATAATCAATAGCCACATGGGGCTATATAAACTTAAGTTTAAGTAGACAAAATTAAAAATTTAGTTTCTCATTTGCAGTAGCCACATTTTAAGTGTGCAATAACCACAAGTGGCTAAGGGCTACTGTATTGGACATTGCCAAAGAGAAACATTTGCAATATCCCAGAAAGTTCCTTTTGACAGCACTTAATTAGATAATGATGATTTTGATTATCCAGAAGATCACTTTTATTCCTCTGGGAAAATGAAATAATTAAATCTCATCATAGAGGGGCACCTAAGACATAAAGAAATAAGAGTCTTAAATGGCTTTATCAGCCAGGGTTGTTTTCAACTGTACAGAATGAGAAATGCCAGTTTCCTAAGTTCAATAATATGCCAAGATCACAAACAGCAATCAATCAGTATTTTCCCCCTAGAACTGTAGTTGTCCTTTTACTTTCTGAAGTTGCACCGGCTTATTGCTGGGAAGCACCAGCCCTTTCAAAGATGAGGCACATGAGGCCATCTACTGTTAAATTCAGGAACTGCATGGAAGTTGTAGACAATTCAAAACAATTGATGCATAAAGACTGTCAAAGTGTTCTGTGATCAGTTCCCACACATTAAAGATTTATCTCATAGAGACATTTTAAATGACTGTTCAGGCCCACTGAGAGTTTTCATGTACTGAAATGGTTTTTTTGTGTGTGTTTTAATAAACTGCTAGCAAGATATCCCCAAGACAAAAGATGACGAATGTCAGCTTTGTTTTTCTTCCAGGGAAACCAAAGATAGATTAGTAAACACATTTTTGAAGTAGCATCTAGGACAATCAAGCAAAATGCAAATTCATTTTTGTATGGAAGCCTATAGAACAAGTGAGAAAATAATACCACCATTTCATTGTTACTTCGAGAGAAATATGACCTTCTTTTCTCAAAAATACTGATTTCTTTTCTCCCCTCGACTATGAAATCTACTAAGCATTTGGGGCTCAGTTCCAAAGAATGTACTTATCTGGGAGTTGCTTACTTTTTGTTCACATGCCAAAGAAGTGAGTTGCTTCTGAGTTGTCGGCTCTGTATGTTTGTGCTCTCAACACAATACCTCTTTTTTCCCAAGGAGGTTAGCAGAGGTGTAGCATTTCTAGTTTCCAGAGCTGCTGCTAGAAATACCTGCTTTTGGGACTTCCCTTGACTGAGGAAAGAAATGAGAAGATAATCTTTTAGACATTTTCAAGCTCAAGATAAGCCATATTTTAGATAGTGTCAGAAACTTGACTTTGACTTTCACCCTGACTCAAACTTATAGTTAGATCCACTCTATTAGCATGCAGTCAATCCTTGTATTCTAAGATCCAGCAGCGCCAATGAGATACCAGCTGCAGTAAAGCTGAATCATATCAACTCTTTCTCATTCAGATCTCTGGGACCTCTAATGAAAATTGGAGATGTATCTCACCAAAGTGTGAAGTTCCTTTGGTATTTAGATAGATATTGGGGAACCAGTAATTCCAGGATATTAAATTAAGCCTGTCCTCACTACATAAATATGCTTTCAAAGTTCAGCTGTGGTAGGGAGGCCTTTCTCCACCTCCGTGGATTTTTTGTTTTTTTAATTGGGACATATGCCTAGCATTTGAACAGAAGCTAAAAGACAGTGATACACATAAAAGGCATTGGATTTGTTAGGTATTTCACCAAAACACTCTGATGAAAAAAGGATTGAAAAAACACTGTTTTTCCCCTGTTGACTCCTACCTTTTCTATCTCATTCTCTTGAGTGTAAAGGAAATGCTGACTTGACATTCTGGTAGAGATTTACAATGCATCTATAGCAGAGGTTGAAGGATAGCTTTTGATTTAGTTCCCACACCCATTTTTTCCTCGACCCCTTCTCCAATTTGAATTGTCACCTGAAACCACCTTATTCTGGTGCACCTGCCTCATCATAAATAACATTGT
Organism: Hipposideros armiger; assembly: GCF_001890085.2. Lineage (NCBI taxonomy): Eukaryota > Metazoa > Chordata > Mammalia > Chiroptera > Hipposideridae > Hipposideros > Hipposideros armiger. The sequence continues at coordinate 416,548 of NW_017731525.1, read as the reverse complement.
GCAAAAGCAGCCGCTAATTCAAACACAGTCTGCTGTTTAGAAAAAGGCAGCTTTTCATCTGGAGCTTTAGTTGGTTTGAAACCATTAGGCATGCCTTTCAAATCCATTCATCCCTTAAATCACCCAGCGCTTGCTTCCTTGCCACTGGATCAATGTCAGGCTGAACTTTTTCAGGGTCCTTGGAAGAACATGATATATCCTTGTGACTGAATTAGCTGCCCCGTAAGATATCTTGTCTGTCAACCAACTTTTCAGCTTGCCAAATTAATTTTAAGAAAGAGCACTCATCTTGTAGACCTGAGTTGGATATATCTTTTACTTCCCTTTGGGAAGTTGTCCAGCAGAACCGCAGGCTCATTTTGGTGGCACTAAACTTTCTTTTAGCCTGGTTCATTGTTTTTTGTTTTAATTTGTTTCCCATTGTTTCACTGCATCTTCTCCATCCCAAAGGACTGTCTCAATTTGGAGGAAAAAAAAAATGCTTGTTTAAATATCTCTACCCAAATCAAAAGAAATGCCATTCTTTTACTCCTCTTTAACTCTGTTTGATTGGTACTACCTGAAAATACAAGTATTCCTTGATTTCTAAGGAGCGAGTTTTGAACGTGTTAGACCAAGGTTCCCTTCAGAGCCACCACATTCTCCTCATTGGATGCAGAGTAGATAAAGACTGTCTAGGTTCTGTGCAGACCAGCACATGTGCGTCCTAACCTGGGGTCTGAGCTCCCTGAAAGTATGTACAAACTTGTCGCATCTCTCTAGAGGCAATGTGGGGAGAACTTTGTAATCGCCCTAAAAAGTTAAGAGCCTCTGGACAAATAGAATATATTCTGACTTTCTAGGAACTGGTTTACTAAGGAAACTTTGTAAGGTGAGCATTGCACAGTGAGATTAACCTGCCCTCTGCCTTATCTTACTGGTAGTGATTTGAATCAAGTCAGCAGCTTTTTTGCAAGTGTCTCATATAAACCTCTTTTTCCCCAAAGGAATGAACTACTTTGAAGTTTGACTTCATAGTCAATTAATGCCAGTATTTAACTTTATGCTGTCACACATTGTAATTTTGGAAAAGAGTCCGTTTTTTTTTCTAGACACGATTTTGGGTTAGCAGGTCCCCCATAGGTATGTATATTGGTTTGGGCAAAATTTGTGCTCAAGGAGGATGGCAGACCATGGAGAAGTTGATTTTGAGATTATGTTGGAAAAGGCAGAGAGGAGTAAATTGAGAGTTTCCAGGATCCCAAAGACAGAAAATATTAATTGTGAGCACTGTAAAGAGGAGGTTTTGCTGCAAATAAGGAGAACTCAGAACTACACTGAGATTAAAAAATAAAAAGAAGTGGAAGGTATGGGAGAGGTGCCTCACACTTAGCCCTTCTTCTGTGGGGAAAATCATTCACACACGATGCCTAGAGTTCATAGCACCCAGGGATAAACACCCCTCTGGATTCTCAGGTCCAGTACTTGGATATTGGATTTGTTTTCTTAAACAAGACCCATGCCAATATTAAATCTTCTGAGCCTCACTTCATGTCCACAGCTAATGCAGATAGCAGTAAAGTCCTGGACATCAAATTGAAGTGATACTGAACATCAAATTGAAGTGATACTGAACAAACAGTGGTTCTTAATATGGGTGATACCTTGAGAGAAAAAAAAGGCTATTTATCTTCTTAGATATTTAAAAATAAGCTTCACACACAGCACTTTCTGTACCATTCTACTGACCTTTCCCCTTGTTTATTGAACGTATTTATTACACTAGGCAGCTGATCCTTCCGGAACATGGCTGGGCAGGCCACTTGTTAGAGATTGTCCAGAAATGGGTGATGAATGCTGTGACCCATGATCTTTCTTTTGGTCATTTGTCTCATTACAAATTTTTACTGGAAATCTATAAAGTATGCACATGCAAATATTACTGTGTTTCATTGACTCTAAGATGCCATCCATTGTCAAATGCTCTTTTATTTCATATGTGGCTGAAAAAGACTGTTAATTAAACAGGTTTTCTTATCATTTGGCTATTGATGGGCAAATGAATTTCAAAGATATTAAAATGTAAAGAAATGTATATTAGAATCTCTGAAATCTCTGTCTAGATGGGACTATGTTTTGATTGCGAAAATCAGGAGCTTAAATACTTTTGTTGTATTTAAATAGTATTGCTTTGTAATAAGACTAATTAATGGCCTTAATACATCTTTGGAGCAAGGATTTATGTAGAACATGTAAAACATAAATTTTTCTAATAGCCTACAATTTAGGACAAATTGACAGGCTTTTCATTTTATGGTTAAACATTAGAAGTTCAAAGAATACCATTTGCTGTATAACATGTGGTGTGATAAATTTTGAACCTGACATATGAAGACCGAGGTTTGAAGCTCTGCTCTATCTATCCCTTACCTGATGTGTAACCCCAAGCGAGTTATTAGTTTTTCTGAACCTCAGCATCTTTTGCAGTCAAAACAGTGAGAATGCCTCCCAAACAGGGTGGTCGTAGAATCCAAAAACACATTGGTAGGCAGTAAACCTTACACAAATGGGAGGCTGCTGACCTTCTCAGAGCCTTCCACACCATGCTTCTCAGGTGAGGGGCCTTGAGGGGGAATCAGAGAAGCAAAGGACTGTGGGATGTGGATACCTTTCTTAGCACGCAGGATCCCATAGTAGAAGAATGTACAGCTAAGGGAGGGAGAAGGTGTAAGGAATTGAAAAGATGGTATCTTGAGTATATGGCAAGATAGAAAAATATGACCAGTGTGCAGAAATAAGGTGTGTGCGTGTGTGTGGGGGTGTTGGGGTCTCTTGGAATGATGTGAATCTCAGCAGTTGCTATGTGCAAGTTCTGCAATCAAGGTGACTTATGGGAAAATCAGCTGATTAGCAGCACAACTTTGGGCCAATTAGAAGGCAGAGAAAATGACCTGTGACATACTCTCTTCTTAAAATTTATTTTTAAATACAATAAGCTAGAACTCTGATGAACTTACCTCAGTTTGGTCCATGGCTATTTGCGATATTTTCTTTTGGTACTTGATTGGAGGGGGTTTTCTATGTGCTGAGATTTTGTACCTCCTGAAACAAATCCTGTGCATGATGCATTTCCAAGGACCAGTTTAAAAGCTTTCTGCCATTGCTCTAATAAGGCTCTGAAAACCTCCCTATAAAGAAAATCTGTAGTGTGTTATAATTTAGAATTTCGGAAGGGGTGAGCAAAATTGTAAGTGACTTTCCAGATGAAAAACATCCTGGGGGAGTTGGGGATGGTAAATGACTCTCCAAAGTTATCATGGCTATGAAACGCCAGATTGGGACTTTCTCTAAATCTGAGTCCCTGCCTAGATCTGAATCCTTGGCTGCTTTGTGGGAGTAAATAATTAAGAGGTACAAATACTTGGAGGCTTCTGGTGCCAGTTCCTTAAAAGGGAACTCTGAGTGGCCCATGAGTATTTTGTGGGTTCGTGCTTAGTGCTAATAAACGGAAGGCAGCGGGGGTACAAGATTCAGGCGAGCTCCACCGGGCTCAGTTGGTGCTGTGGCCACACCACGGTGCGATCTCTGTCCGGTCACTTCACTTCACCTCCCAGGGGCTCAGTTTGCACGTTTATTAAAAGAGGAGACCGGATCAGATGGCGATGGTACTGGGCTTTGGCTTCCTCCATGGCTGCCTTATAGTCATTGCTAATCACGGAGGACACCCGTTTTCCCACCTACTTACAGCCTCTGGATCCTTCTGGCTCATCCTCAGGCCTCCAAGCAACCACTTTGAATCAATTGCCGTTAGAAAGTGAAATGAAATCTGTTTTCCCTCCTGGACCAGATGGTTTATATGGTCCTTTTGGACTTTTCACATTTTCTGGAATTCCCAAATTCTGGTTAGCCATCTCCCCACAGCACTTCATTAGCATGGTTTCAGTGATGAATAGTAAGTGGAGAAATCTAGGAAAATTCATGGTTCTTGGCAGAAAAAAACACACCAAAACACAACAAACCCAGGGCATGACAGAGTGAGTTCTACTTGACATCTTGTGCATGAAGGAAACTGGGTTGTTTTAACCATCTAAAACTTTTTAAAGCCAGAGGCAGAGAACCAAATCCCGACGAGTGCGCCCTCCAGGCCCTCAGAAGTAGCTTTCAGATGCCTTTGGTCCCAGGTGCCAGCGTCCCAGTGTAACGACGTTTTGAGTTTCTCCTGGCCAAGGTAGACAGGCTCTCATTTTCTCTTCCACCAAGAACAACCCATTTGCAGAGGTTACATTGCACATGAATCGTAACTCATAGAAAACTGGCAATTTGAAGAAGACAGAGCATACCTTATCCATTGCCTTATCACATGTTAACACTGAGTTACTTTTTTAACCGTGAATCCTACGTGTGAGGTCTTACCAGCAATGTGTGGAGCACTTGTGTTGACGTTTACATCCCTTGATTCCTGATCCTTTGGCCGTGACCATGCCCAGCCTAAGCGAGAGGCACAGCAATGATGACCGTGATAATAACACATCTCCCCAGATAGAGTGGGTATGTTTTGTGGCTATGTTTTCAGGGATCCTTTTACACTCTCCCTCAGCATTGGTGTCTGGATGGGATAGAGTACAAAATGCTGAAGCATTTTCTCTATTTCCTTTCCTTGATGCGTATTTCTCTAAATGCCATGTTCACCTGCTAGGTCAGCTTTATGAGGGATTTTTTTCTTTCCCCCCAACACTCCACGTGGGCCACCGGCTGCCAAGGCACATGCACACATTGTGAGGCTTGGCCCCCATTGGCTGGAGCTGGAACTTCAGTGCTGGGAATGAGGGGTGTGCCTTCTCAGACCGGGCTCCACAGCCTTCCCCATTCAGATGCAAACGTCTTTTGGCTTCTTGAAAAGAAGGATTAGCCCAGGTTGTATCCTCCTGCAGCCTCCACACATGGGTCCCTGTCAGCCCAAGGCTGGAGTCTGGCTTCCTCTCATTGTTTGACTTCTGAAACCCTCCGTCTGGGCAGCTCCTGAATGCCTCCATTGTCCAGACCTGCTGCCAGAACCCAGGAGGCTGTGCTCAGGGCCCGGAGCGCTGTCCCTAGGAATCCGAGTAATAACTTAATAGCCTCTGGCCTCCGCTGAGCACACGCACTCTGACAAGGCTTTGTGAGTTGCAAAGCTCACAGGTGGGGAGGAATGTCACAGTGCTCCTTGTTCTCCAAATCCAGCGCCCTCTAGCCTGTGTGTTTCCTGAGAACAGAGGCTTTACAGAGCCCTCCACCTCCCAAAGCATTTACCACAAAGGGGTGAAAAGCCACAGCATCCCATCTTCCAGGGAAGGCTAGGGAGTCAGCATTAACTCCGATGCAATCATACATCTACACACACACACACTCACACTCACTCACTCAGTATACTTTAATTCTAGGCCTCCTTTACAATTTCATTTTTTCAACTTTTGTTTTGATTATCCTCTAATATGCCTGGTGCTGGTCCGATATTTCTTAAGTGTTATGTAATACACATCCCAACGAACTTTGAAGGCTTACACATTTCCTCCTTAGCATAATTGTTGCCTCAATGAGGTAAAGCAATTTGAAGCACAGCTCCCCTCCCCACCTTTACAACCAGATGTGATGGACTGATATCTGAATATGGCAGCCAGAGACCCAAGTTTAAGTCCAGATTGGATCCTTTGATGGAAGCATTTTGTGGCATTTAATGTAATGAGACTGGTACTCAGAAGTATGCATACATGCGTTTCTCCAAGAACAGTTTGCTTCTTGATGGGTTCCGATACTGTATCAGAGCCTAACCTATTTTTAAAATTGTCCGTTCCCTCATTACTATTGAAGCCTAGTACCTATTAAAGCTTATTTTTCATTTGCATTGCATATTACTGATACTATGTTTTCTCCTTTTTCATTTATTTTAGGAAAGCATGCCTCAGACGCCTCCCTTTTCAGCAATGTTTGACAGCAGTGGTTACAACCGAAACCTCTATCAGTCTGCAGAGGACAGCTGTGGAGGGTTGTATTACCATGACAACAACCTCCTCTCCGGATCGCTGGAAGCACTCATCCAGCACTTAGTACCTAATGTGGATTACTATCCGGATGTAGGTATCAGCGTTCATCTGAAACACATCCTTGGTGATCAGCAGGAATCATGATGTAGTCCTCAGAGACCCAGAATTCTCTATGGGCTGCTAAGAATTTTTCTAATATGAAATAGCATATGATTATTGACTGCTTTGAGATCAGCGTGAGCCTGGGTATGATTCAGATTTTGGTGGTTGTCTGCATATCAATTTCTTTTCAGGGTTGGTACCGCACTGTAGGCAGTCAGACACCATCTAAATGAAGCATCTGTAGGCTTGATTCAGGTGTATACCTTGGTTCTTAAATAGACAAGCCAGACATCGTTGGATGCTCCCAGAATACTTAATGCCTTTGTGTTTCCAAGACGGTCACTATAGTGAGAAAACTGAAATTAGGGAAACTTCATAGCAAAGGGAATAAGGGTTACATTCAAGATGCAGTGCTCTATAGAATGGACCTCAGATGACATGCCTGCTTATGTTTTACTTTGATAACTGACATTTATGTAGATAATACTTCCTAATGTAGGCAATTCATTTACATTTGCTCAGCCTTCACAGCAATTCCAAGAGGCTAGAGAGGAGAGAACTGAAATTCGTAATTTGCACATGGTCTCATTCCCAATTAGATTTCATGTAAATATCTAGACACTGGAGTCCTACGCTTTTATACATATAACAATGCCCTTGGTGTGGAAAGGATAGTTTGTGCTTGCCACTGTAATTCACCATAATGTTTCTTACTGAGTTATCGCTCTGTGTGTGACTTGTTACATAGCATTCTCAAATATGTTGCCATACAGGGAAAACTTGTAATCAAACGTAAAAGGAGTCCCTTGTTCAGCCCTCTCAGTGTTTATGAGCTACTAAAGGCGCCTAAGGAGGGGACAGGACCCACGGAATTTTTCTTTTCATTGGGAGTCTGAAACTGTTAAAACAAATAAGCACTACTTCATTACTGGCTGCTTGGGAGACAATGTAGTTAAAGAAAAGTATATAATATGATATTGTATTTTATCAAATTGCTTAGCCTTTGAGCAAATAAATAGGTTACTGGAAAGCCTGCCTTTGACTGTTGTCACACAGCACACAAATGTTTCAGTGTGCAACACTTGACACACTGGAGAATTCTTGAGCTGATGTTGGCTGGGTGTTTTGGTTTCCATTTAGTTATCATACTATTTGGACACAGAACACGATTCTGTCTGGGTAGTATGTTTACGTTAGATTTATCTCTCAGGGCTGAATTTCATTCTTCTTCACTAGAGTGAGTTATGAGCCCTGGTATCCTGGCTCCCAGAGGATGGACATGAAAATGTGCTGTGAATAATTTCAGTAGCTTCACGTATCTTGTACTTTTGTTATTTTTAGTGTGGTTTAAAGGGAAAGACACACGAGAAGGTAGAGGAGAAATTCCATCTTAACGGTGTTTTACTACTAGTAAGCATCACTTTTGAACTGCAGCATATTAACTTTAATGGAGAGACAATAAAATAAGATGTATAATATTTGGAAAAATAACTTCAGAGAGAATTAACCTTGATGATTTTGTCTCTCCCCCCCCCACAGAGAACATACATATTTACCTTTCTACTCAGTTCTCGGTTATTTATGCATCCATATGAGCTAATGGCCAAAGTTTGCCACTTGTGTGTTGAGCACCAGAGACTAAGTGATCCTGATAGCGATAAGGTAATGGTATGTTTTGAATTTTACAGTTTTTTTCTGTTGGGTTTGGTAGCTCGATGGCTTAGATTTTGTGAAATTGGTTTCCTTAAGTAGCCCTAGCTTATCACCAGGCTGGGGAGCATAAATGATATCATGGCTATGCAAAGGGAATTGGGAATGGCATAAAGAACACAATGCAAATCTAACGCCATGAAAGATCCCTAGACCCTGCCTTAAGTTGGTGGCAGCTGACATTGATTTAGGGGAGGGGCACTGGAGCGTCTTCAACTCCAAAGACTTTGCACTTGAAGTTTATCAGTGACCCTGTTTGTAATTATTTATTTGATATAGTCCATGGTGATCGATAGCACTGAATTAGATTTGTGTTTTCTCCCTAGAACCAGATAAGAAAAATTGCACCCAAAATCCTTCAGCTCCTGACAGAATGGACAGAGACATTTCCTTATGATTTTCGGGATGAAAGAATGATGAGAAACTTAAAAGACCTGGCTCACCGAATAGCCAGTGGTGAGGAGGTAGGTAACGTGAATTTAGCACGACTGCTTGGATTTCCAGGCAGAGACTGGGTGGGAAATGATGCTGAACAAGGCATCAGAGTCCCCACTGCCTCTTTTCTGTTCTCTACAAAGCATATTGGCCTGTTAAATGGGGATGATTATACAATCCCACTTCAAAGGGATGGGATCTAGAGTTTTATGTGATTAATTTGGAGGAATGTTCATGTCAATTCATGCACAGGATTCATGTTGCAAGTATGCTTTTTTGGGTCTCTTTTATTTTTTTAATTGTATTTTTTAACTTAAATTTATTGGAGTAACATTGGTCAATAACACCATATAAGTTTCACCACTCAAAATCTAGCCTCCGGTCACCACATATTTGACATACATTTGACCCCTTTAACCCTTATCAACTTCCCCCTACCCCCCTTGCAAAGTGTGTTTTAATTTTACTTCACTTATACCTTTCTTCCTTCCAAAAAGGTTTGACATATCAAGTTAGGTAATATCATATTGATAGATATAAACACTAATAGATATAAAATAAATAACAGCATATTAACAGACAATAAGTAGTATATTAATATATTATAAATTGAAATGGACGGTTTGTACCACAGAAAGGAGAAAACAAATAGGCTAGTGTTGAGAACCAGTCGAGAGGACAGCACTGCTATGATTTGAGTGTAAGCTCCGGAGAGAAGGAAACTACAGTCCGTTATGTAATTTTCACTGTCAGAAAAAGATTAAGCATACCAATTCTTCAGGGCAGTAAATGAAATGCAATTTTAAAAAACTTGTGTATGAGAGACTTTGTATAGGGGGCACAGAATGAGATTGTGGAAACTACTCTGTTTATAATGTTTATGACAAATACTCCTTGATAAAAAATGGAGGCCATACGATTAACGTTCCGATTAGCAAAGCTGACTCTTTGTGAGAGGAGAAGGCAAAGAGAAAAGGATCCAAGTTATATGGTGCCGGAAGTTGACACAAGGCTAGTGTCTACAATAGGTGAGGATGGAAAGTAAGTCTTTTAGATAATCTTTCATAAATAGTGCTTCCCTCAGGTGAGCCTTTGATAAGACCTAACTAGCTGTGACAAATTCAAGGTTATCCTCTTTGAAGCAGGCCTGGAGGGCTGGTATTCTGTGTTGAGGCTTGTTGGGCAAGGAAGTCTTTGTAGATTCTGTGTTGCCCATGAGCTCTTGAGAACAAGTTACTTAGGCACACATACAACATTTCCTCAGAAAAAAAAGATAGATGAAGCATTTGGCAGTTGTAATGATGTCTTGTTTCATTCATCTTAAAATGCATTTTCCAATTACAAATAACCTTCCCTGAGAACTTATTCTTTCAGTGGCATGCTGTAAAGATCATGCAACAAGATACCCTATCTATTCTGTCTACTACTGGTTGAATTCATTTTAATACCTTTTCCCCTGACTTAAAAAAAAAAAATTAGACTAACATTTCTAAGATTAGCACTTGAAAAATTTGCACTTGCTTTCCTGAACTATGTTCTCGTGAAATTGGAATGAACCCTTTTACTGACATTGTATTGAACCCTGAATGGGTGCTCAAGACAGCCATCTTTCCATAAGGCTGAATGAGTGGTTTCCTGATTCATTTTGCCATTTATATCTGTTATAATCATTTTGCCAGTTTGTGCGTGACAGGTTCTAGCAAGATATGAATTGGCAAGTCTGTCACTCACAAAGGCCAAAGCTAAGCATCACAATGCAGCTTTGTAGTAAATCCTTTATTGGAGGCATTGGATCTTGGGTTGCTTGGCAGGGTCAATGCTGGCTCAGTGACCTTAGTTTATGACAAGCTGCTCAAAAGATTAGTGACTTCATAAGAACTTTTTCTTGTATGAAGGCTGAGCCCTGAGCTAGTCAGTGCTTCGTTTTACTTTCGTTGTATTTAGGCTCTTGATACGGCAGTCAGCTTCCCTTCCCTCTCTTGCTTTTTTAAAAGGTACAAATGGTCACTTGGTCCTTTCCAAGAAGAATACCTTAAAAATCTTTTTCTCTTTCTAATAAACACTAATAAAAAGTTAGTGTTCTCAAAATGCCAAATGGATGGATTTTTCTCCTTCTTGTCATGGGAGAGAGGGAGATCACTTCTATCTGTGTTGACCAGTTGGATCTTTTTTTAAACGGGATCTTCTTTTTCTTTTTTTTTTTTTTTAACAAGGTCAAGCCACTTAAGGGTTGGTAGAACCGTGTAAAGGGCCAAACAGCATTCTGACTTGGCTTCTTATCAGCATTTCTGTGTTAACAAATCCTTGATAAACCTTGAGATTTTCAGAAGGTTTTGAGTGTGGAAAGAGATGAGAACATAAGCCAAGTCTAACTAAGGAACTGATTAACCTCGGGGCTGAGTGGAGAGATGTCACCTGCCTTGATCAGGTTGGGTTTTACAGTGAGATATTATTCCTTCTACTTCTATCCAGCGTTCAGAATCAGGTGCGCACTTGGTAGCTGCTTGATCTGAGTGTGCTTTTGTCAAGTCCCTAAATTCCTTGTTCCTTCTTTATTTCTATCGTTACCTCTGTAGGTAACTGCCCTGTATCAATATCCCTTTCAGCTCTGAAATTTTGTTGTGGGTGCTCCTTCCTCAGTTCTTTGCTTGGTGTGCCACTTACCTGTCGTATGCTTACGTGTCTCTTTATAGAGAGACCTTCCCTCTCCACCCTGACCACAACCATACCCACTGCCCACCCCCCACCCCCGTGGTTGGCTTTCCCCACCCCCGTGGTTGGTTTTCTTCACAGCACTCTGTGGTTAGTAATTACTTGCTTTTTTGTGGTTTATTTTTCCCCATTAGACTCCATGCTGTGTCCCCTTTGCTCACCATAGCTCTTTAACACCTAACTCAGTACCTGGCACTTAATGCCTGCACTCAGTAGTGTTTTTGAATGAATGAATGAACGAAAGAACAAACAGTTTGTTTCCTATTCAATTACTGGAATAAGAAACAATTTTTCCTCCACTGAAATATGATTTCCCACCATGGGAAGGAGCATGGGCTTGGATTGGGATTTGTTGCTTCTTGCCTGGAATTTTACAGATTTTTTTTTTTTGGCAGTCAGTGAATCCAGGTGTGCCCCATGTATAATTTAGTCAGGTTATTTCTCCCTCCCCCGCCCCACCCCGGGGATTTGCCTAAAATGAAGTGGTTTATTAGGACTTGCCTGCAAGAAACCCGAAGTGAAATTAATGATTGAATTACATGACAAATGACTCTAGTGGGTAGAATACACTTTTCTCTTCCTTAAGGGGCTGGTCTTTATCTTTATTTGTCAGGTAATTACTGTCACTGGCATTTGAAGTTATAAAAAAGAATAGGTACATATTTAGCAATTCGTGACTCAGTAAGGAAGCATGCTTAATAACACAAAGCTTTGTTTCTTAAGGAATCAAATGGCAGCAGGAAACTTTTAAAAGAGGTCACACACATATATATGCACACACACACATGCACACACACACACATACACACACACACACACACACTAGTTCTTTGTTATTTGAATAGCTTTCCCCTCTGTACTCTATTGTAGACACTTTCCCCTTATATTTTGCTGCTTTTGTGCACCAGCTGAATCCTTGACGTTCCTCTACTACCTCTTCCCTAAAAAAGCATTTTTTATAGTGTGGAATAGGAATCTTTCACCAGCTGTGCTAGTAGAGCATTGGTTCTAACACTTCGCTGCATCTCAGAATCACCCGGGGGAGCATTTATTATGTAATTTGAAACAGAAGGCTGAAGAAACCATTTTAAGTTCATAGATTTTTAATGTAATTCAGGATCTCAAAAGTAGAAGAGGCAAGGGGAATAGGGATGAGGGATTTATTTTATTTTTATTTATTTTTATCGAGGTATAGTTCACATAAAACATTAGATTCAGGTGTACATCATAATGAATCGATATTGGTATATATTGCAAAACGATCACCACAATAAGTCTAGTTAACATCTGTCACTAGACATAGGTGCAAAATTATTTTTTCTGCAATTAGAACTTTGAAGATCTACTCTGTTAGCAACTTTCAAACATGCAATGCATGTAATTAACTATAGTCACCATGTCATTACACGTTACATCCCCATGACTTATTTGTTTTATAACTGGAAAGTTTGTACCCTTTGATCCTCCTCATCCATTTTGCCCCCCATGACCCCCGTAAGGGATTTAAACTAGACCTCAATTCAGCCTTGAACTGCTTTGAATTCCAAAGAAAGACGTTTTCTTTGAGCGACAAGTGTATTACCAAATAGATAGCATCTTCTAAACTGATAACCTTAATGCTGTGTGGAAGATAGGTTTTTCGAAGGTTCAATTTTTTTAAAACACTTAGTTATTTCATTAGTAACTTTAGGTTGGTCCGTGTATTTGTAGAGAGGAAAAATGGTCGCCTGATGGGCCAGTTTTAAACAACTCAGTGGAGTATACACCAGACAAGTAGAGAAGAAAAGAAAACAGTAGGTTGGCTATACTGGTTTTGCCTTGACTATATGAGAATTGATCATTTCCAGATGTGTTCATAATTATCCTCACCATAAATATGCAAATATATAATCATTTGAGTTTTTGTAATATTCCCTTGTAACCAAATTGCCCCTGGAAAATAATATGATTCTTACACTTGTAGGTTAGATGCCACTTAATTTTCAGATAATTACTCTCAGAAAATGATATTGTAACTTTTTAAAGAGGTGTTTAGGCAGTGAAGCATAAACAGGGCTTTCTACATTTCTAAATTCACTGGGACTGTCCCTTTTTGGACCTCTCAACCTAAGGACCATGCTAGCATTGAATCAGTCTGTGTGCCTTCCTCTGATATGGGTTTCATAATTTACCAAGAAGGATAATTATTGTTTGTTTGGCAATTTTGGGCTAGAACAGAAAGAATTAACTCCATAACTTACGTCATGATAACTGTACCCCAGCGATTGACTGATTGTGAAGTTATTTCTTTGACTCAACAAGTATTTTAAAAGTCAAGGAGTTGACATTGATCTATAATACATACATTACTTTTAAAACCAGTTTCTCTTAAGGGTTGTGGTGGTAGCATAATGCATTAGCGAACAAAGTTGCAGATGGTAGTAGCACTACGGGGAGAACGGCCATGTGGCAGAGTTTGGTTGTGAACTTCAGTACTGACTCCTGAATGCAAACGAAATGGACATGAGCCAAGTGGAGGGCAGATACCAAAAAGGAATATCCATTGTTTCCTGTGGTCACCCATGTATGGGTAGAAGTCTGGAAGGGGTTGAAGGGTGAGTGGGAAGTAATGGTGTATTTCTGGCAGGTATGTCTGTCCATGCCCTTACTCTAATGAGACTGGGAATGATAGGAATGGGGAAATCAAGAAGCCCTAAAGAAAAAGTGTTAGGAAAAGGTGCTCTGATTTGCGATCAATGCATTTTAATCCACCAAAATTAAACCAGTACACTTCTATGCCAGCCCAGAGAACATTTAGTTATATGTGGTTCTTATGACACTGGACTCCTTCATTGGCTTATCTCAAATGTCACTATAGTGTTTTCATGGCCCAACCTGCATCATATTCTCAAGAGCAGCCCTTGAAAAGAACTAAATCTGATAGGTCTGAACAGACACCTTATGTGTATGTGTCTGTTTGAAACTGTTTGAGCTAGGCCGAATCCTCCGGTAATTTCCCTGGACTGAGGTGGTTCTCCACCATCAAGGTAAAATCATTTAAGTACCTAGTCTCTGAGTGTGTGCAGTGGTAAAGATAGACTTGCAGAGCGAGGATGTAATCCTTTGCTTGTTCTCTGGCAGACATACAGGAAGAATGTCCAGCAGATGATGCAGTCTCTCATCCGCAAACTGGCTACACTCAGCCAGTACGAGGAAGTCCTGGCAAAAATCAGCTCCACATCTACAGATCGGCTCACAGTTCTCAAGACCAAGCCACAGTCCATTCAAAGGGACATCATTACCGTCTGCAGTGACCCTTACACTTTGGCCCAGCAGCTGACTCACATAGAGCTGGTGAGGCTGCCGACATCCGTGCTTTTTACAACCACAGACTTGTTTGCATTGGCAACTAGACAGGGTGCTTGTCAGCAGTAATGTCACAGGAGAGGTTAGGATAATCCAGATGGGAACTAATCTATGAAATAGCTGCAACTGGTGTTGTTTGTACATTAAATATAAATGTTTCTGATATTCTGGGACTTCACTCAAAGTAAACAGTAAGCAAGACTGAAGAACAAAGAGTTGATTGACCTTCCTCCTCTCCACCCCCTCTCCCCTCCCCCCTGCCCCAATTAATGTTTCTGTGACTCCTTCAGTCTTTCCCTGTCTAGCATAGCACTGAGCTAAGCAGAAAATTGCCTCTGGTTAGGGTTAGAGTCTCCTTTTACAAGCCGCATTCAAAGTGGGGGTGGTGCCAGAAGCTGGTAGACAGAGTTGACAGTCCGTTTCTTCTCATTTTCTTTAATCTCGTTGACCTTCTGGGTTTGTGTTTCAGGAAAGGCTCAATTACATTGGGCCAGAAGAATTTGTTCAGGCATTTGTGCAGAAGGACCCTTTGGACAACGACAAGGTAATCATCCGTTTACCCAGAGGTCAGCCCCCAAATCAGAAATGGAATTCCTTAGCCTGTGGGTACAAGAGACAAAAATTGGAACTATTAGGTTTTAAAATGAGAGATTTTTTTCCCCCCTTTCATTAGCCATGCCTGATTCATCACAGTTTTCCTTGAACCACCTCTCCAAGGGACTTTACCATAGTCTTACCCTGTCACTGATTTTGAGCCTCTTCTTCCTCCTTATTTGGAAATATAATAAGCAAGTAGATGCAGGCATTTGTGGTGATGAAGGTAGGAGATAAAGCATAATGGTTTTAGCAGATTAAGTCAGAAAGAAAATGCTGTGCTCATGATTCAATAATAGCAGGGGCGGTGGAGACAGGATGCACGTCCAGCGTGGTGAGGTGGGGTCTTGACGGCTCGGCCTCTGGATTTAAGGTGAATCCCTCATGGTGGGTTTATTGCCTGAGTGAAACCTGCATTTAGAGAAAATAACACTGGGCATGGACTGTAAAACCAGTGTACATATGTAAGAACTTTTGTCCTCCGTGATCTTCAGAAGCATTTTGAATTACTAGGCAAAGATTGTATCACCCACTAATGAACACTCTGTTTTGGGAGTTGGGGCAACAGCTGTTTTCCGGCCTTAGAACAGTTTCCCTCAGTACAGGAAGTGAAGATCAGGTTGTGCAATCAATAGAAGGCTAGTGGACTTTATTTGTTCCTTTGGGAAGGAAGGAAAGAGGGATATGATTAACCTGTTCAGGGTTGGCCTTGAACTCCGAGAGGAGCTTAACTAGGCTTTTCAATGATGTGTCATTCACCCTACTAAGGACCATGATGGTGTAGACTTCTATTTATCTACCTTGGAAGATATTTTGTTCTTGCTACATGATGCTCCAAAATTTTGTCCAAGACATAATAAGACAAACTTTTCTAATTTCCTGTATTCTCAGCTTCTCCCTGCTGTGTTGATAGCAGTTGGTATTCGCATCCCACCCATCAGTCAATAGTTTCAGAATGCAGCCAAAACCTTCCTTTGACTTGTGCTTCTGAAGACAGTTCTTACCAAGAGTAACTCTGTTCCCTGGGAGGGAAGGACACTGTCATGAATGTCAGAGGACATTTCTAGACCTTAAGGATTCCACTAGACCATGGGTTGGCAAACTTTTGAGATGGAAGAGCGAATCCTGTTCCTCAGAATTTTGCGAGATCTATAAAACAAATGAAATCACCATTATATGAATAATATCCTTTAAAAATTTTATAAATGAAACTATGATAGTTTTATTTTCATTTTCAATTTTACTTCAGAGCCACGTGTATGTACCCAAAGAGCCGCATGAGGCTCACAAGCCGCAGTTTGCCGACCCCTGCTCTAGCCTGTACTAAGGGATTTTGATTTTTGTAAGGAGAGTCAAGGATGTTTGTGATACATTCATCCTCCCTCTCTCCCTCCCTCCCTCCCTCTTCTCTCCCACTTCTTCTCTCCCACCCCATCCTAGAAAGCTTTCCTAATCCATAAACTGAGAGTTAAGGCCCATATATTACAAAAATGAGAACCTAATACACACTGTGTTTTTCTTCTCCAACTCATCTGCTCACTTGGCCTTCTTCCCTTTAGAGTTGCTACAGTGAACGGAAGAAAACACGCAACTTGGAGGCTTACGTGGAATGGTTTAATCGCCTCAGCTACCTGGTTGCGACAGAAATCTGCATGGTGAGAACATGAGTTTTCTCTGTCTCCTCGGTCTCCACATTATTTTTTCATTCTTACTTTACTACATCTGTTGTGCCCACATGCTGGATAACTTTCCTCTTTTTTTCTGTTTCTGTACAGCCTGTAAAGAAGAAGCACCGGGCAAGAATGATTGAGTACTTCATTGATGTCGCTCGAGAGTGTTTTAACATCGGCAACTTTAATTCCTTGATGGCAATAATCTGTGAGTGTTTTCTGGAAGATACATGTCCTTTTATCATCCTGTGAAATGTATGCACTGAAAATTTGCAAATAGTTGTCTCGTTAATGAAAACTGTACTTAATGATCCTGAATTGCTTCAAAATGTTCAAAATGCTTTAAATAACCCAATTTGGTACCAGTATGTATCCTTTTAAAGTATACAAGAATTCATGGAATACATTTACTCAATTTATGTTCATCTGAATATTTATCTATAAAAGCTTGTAAGTGAGATATTTGTCTAAGTTAAGGATTTAAAAAGTGTTTGGGCAGCTTGTGTAGCAAGCATTATAGAAATATTTTATCTGAGACTAAATTATATGATTCCATCAGCATGGACAAGAGGGTAGCTTGAGAAACCGGAACACTTTCTGTCTGCCCGTGTTCCCAGGTCTTGTCACCCACAGACCTTATTATCCTGGAATACAAACTTTGCTCCTCATCTATGTCTTTGGGGATTTAACTGCTCTGTGTCTTTCCACTCATTCTATAAACATAGGGTATGGAGTAACACTGTGTCTTAGTTTCCCCAAATTACACCTGTTGTCCTGCACAATTATTGATAATGACTCTTTCATTAAAAAGTGTCCTAATTTATATGATAAATGCTATGGCTATCCTACACATTGTAGGTACTTAGTAAATATTTGAATATTTACCTGACTCTTTAGAATCAGGGTCAGTGTGATTCCACCAAATTTAATTCAGTAATTTTGATCCTAAAAGATCTTTCCTCTTGATCAATTCTTTTTTCCATTTTTTTCCATATTATTTCCTCTTTATCTCCCCCACAAAAATACTGGCCAAGTTTGAGCTCTTTATGTGGCTCACTTCATGAAAATAGTGAGTAGAATCATATCTAAATCAGGGACCTGAAAGAAAGGTCTACAACCTAGGTGATAGAAGATGACTTAATTTAAGTATACAAGAATTCATGGAATACATTTAGTGTTTAATTTCCCTCTTATACCATTAAGAAAATGTCAAGGCAAGCCATATCATGGGAGAAAATATTTGTAATATATATATATATATATATATATAGTTGAAAAAGAACGTGTATCCAGCATCTATAAGGAACCCTATAAATCAATAATAAGACAAATAACCCAGTGAAATAAAGGGCAAAATACTTGAACAGACACTTCACAAAAGAAGGTATAGTAATGGATAATAAGCATATGAAAAGGTACTCCACATCATGAGCTAAAATCACAGTGAAACACCATTTCACACGCTGGAATGACTATCATGAGAAAGACTGGTTGAACTACATGTTGGTGAAGATATGGAGCAAGTGGAACTCTCAGACATTATTGGTGGGAGTGTAAAACGGTACTAGTACTTTGCCAAATTGTGTGGCAGTTTTTTATAAAGTTAACTTACTTATACTTAGTAATGAACACCTTTTCAGAGTATAAATGAGAATGGCTTTTCTTATTTCTCTCTTTCATTTTTCTTTCCCCCTTTCCCATTTTAAAGCTGGCATGAATATGAGCCCAGTCTCACGACTAAAGAAAACCTGGGCCAAAGTGAAGACTGCGAAGTTTGACATTCTTGAGGTAGGTGCAGCCGATGTTTTGCTGTTAAAGTAACATTTTATACCTGGAAAGTGGAATTCCTTTATTTGATCTCACCTCTTGATCAGATAGTACCACAGAGAAGAAAACCATCTCTTCTTACAGACCCAGGGACAGAAAAGGGAGTAGAATTGGAGGAGGGGGGGATAAATCAGGTTGTACACTGGTCCTTTCATAGCAAGAGGGTGTCCATTTTGGAGTGAATTGACTGAAGAAATGGTGACCTGTCAGTCACATCACATTGCATGCCAGGAAGGAATTTGGGCCCTGAACACTTTGGAGTTCTATTGGGTTGTCGGAAAAGTCATGACACATTTTTGCAATGAAAAACATAGAAAAAATACGTCATAACTTTTCCGATAACCCAATACTTCCATGTATGCCTACTAACTTTATTTTACTTACAGTGTCCCAGGGAAGGAGTTCCCCATTCCTACAGAAATTTTCATTCATTATCCTTTCAACAAATTTAGATAGCCTATGAAAAACCCTTCCAATATCATCTCAGGGTAGTAAGATGTATACATAAAGGCATTTGTGTTTGAATCAGATTTGTGTCATTATTACCTTGGTGTGTTGGTGCTTTGAATCTACTAACTTTGGAGATAATAATTAGTTTTTCCTAAGCTTCCCCCCAAATTGGGAATTATCATTGGGTATGTGACATTTTGCTTTATTCATATTGTCCTTCTTGTAAGATAGTATGCTTCAGTTATCTGTGAATGATTTGTTACCCAAAACAAAGAACAAATTCAGTGGAATGTTGGGTCACTATAGGTGGCTAACCATCAATTGACACATTAACCTTCAAATGAAATCGGGAAATGGTTTCTTATGTAGGTGTTTGACTCTTTGTTATCAGTTTTAAGTTTAATCTCAACAGTGAACCTGGAAAGAATTTGGTCTGGGTTTAACATTATCAAAGCTGACATCCACTTAGGTAAATAAAGCAAACCTCAGGAAAGAAAACATTTGTGTTCTCATGTGTTGCATGCCTGTGTGTGTGTATGAGAGGGATAAATCACATTCTTAATGAGTTCCCTAACTTCTTTTGAATTTTTTTATGTACAGTTAAGAAAAGTAGGATCTTACAAACTTTCTGCAGGTGAGGAGTAAATAGTTCATCCTCTCCTCTCTTTTGTCTACAGCATCAGATGGACCCTTCAAGCAATTTCTATAATTATCGAACAGCTCTTCGTGGGGCAGCACAAAGATCTTTAACTGCTCATAGTAGCAGAGAGAAGGTATGTGCTTAAAGGAGTTTTATTCATGGTAGAGTTGCCATGGTTTGTACTGAAATGCAATGTGAACCTCTCCTGAGCTTCTTTTACCTGTTCAGTTCTAAGAAAGAAAGCTGATACACTGTAGAAATTTTATCACTTGCCACGTGGGGAAGGGGAATACTAAAGGAAAGTTGGACTGCAGAAAGGGAGAGGTAACTTGATGTAGAATTTTGCAAATGTACCAACCACATAAATCTCACAGCTCAGTACCTCAGAATAGAGCAGAGGAGTAGAGATCTTACCTAAAAGCTATTACACTACTGCCTCATTTCCCTGGGGCTGCCTTATGATGATGTATCCTTAATATCTTTTAAGTGCATTAGTAATATATTTGTCCCTTTGTATGGGGCCCATTGTTTTTTTGGGAGTGCTTAATTGAAGTGAAGCCTGTATTATTTAATTTAATCCTCACCACAACTCAGTGAGGTAGTTACTGCTGTTTCCATCTTCAGGTGAGGACACAAGGCTTTCTTAGTATGTTAGGCTTATACCAAGGATTGGCAAACTTTTTCTATTAAGGGCCAGATCATAAATATTTTAGGCTTTGTGGGCCGTAACATCTCTGTTGCAGCTACTCAACTCTGATATAATAGCACAAAAGCAGACACGGACAGTATGTGGCTCAATGAGCATGCCTGTTTTCCAGGAAAGCTGGATGGCCACTATAATTTGAATTTCATATAATTTTCATGCTCATGAAATACTATTCATTTGATATTTTTCCAGCCATTGAAAAATATACATTATGGGGCTCCCTAGGCTATCCCAAAGCACGTGGTGGGCCGGGGCTGGCCTGTGGGCCACAGTGTGCAAACCCCTGGCTCCTGCTGCCAGTACATTGTGGAGCCAAATATTAAACTGATGTCTGACAGAGTCCAAAGTCCAGCGCTTCCCAGTCCCAACTAGTCTTTCAAAGAAAGGAGGCTCGGGTGTGCTTTTCTTATTGGTACTGTGCCTGTTTAATTCTAAAATAACAGAAACACTAGTAACATTTGAAAAAGAAGTGTATCTTTAACAATTCAGCTTAAGAGACTTCCACAGACAATAGCAAATGATTAAAAGTATATTAAAAGGGCTGTCAAAACTGAAGATTCACTTTGGTTATTTTCAGAGAGCAATGAAACAAAAAAAATAATCAACACCTTTTTTTCAATTACTTTAGGGGGGAAAAATCTGAAATTTTCTCTAGAAGTGGAAATTGATACTTAATATTGTTGTGTATGTGCCAAAATATATGTTTTCCAGACCTCCCATGCATTTAGTATAGACATACCACATGAGTCATAAGCTTAGGGAAACTTCAAAAACCTGTTCTTGGATAAAACGTAAGTCCATGATTTGTGTTTGGACCATTATTTGCATTGTAGCAAATTTAGACTCTTTAAAAAAAAATGTTGGGGGGCCGTCCAAGTGGCTCAGTTGGTTAAGAGTTGGCTTAAGAGCACGAGCTCTGAGCAACAGAGCCGCCAGTTCAATTCCCACATGGGCCAGTGATGCTGCGCCTGAGCTGAGCTGTCACTGACAGGATGGCTCAGCTGGTGTAACAAGATTGCCTGTTCAGTGGTGGGCTATGCCCACCCACAACTAAGACTGAACTCGGCACCTTGAGCTGAGCTGCCACCCAGATGGCTCAGTGGATATTGTGTACTTTTAACAACAAGGCTGATGGTTCGACTCCCGCATGGGATGGTGGCTACGCCCACCCGCAACTAAGATTGAACACAGCACCTTGAGCTTAGAGGCCACAAGCTGCCGACAGGAAGCCAGATGGCAACTGGCGCCCTCCTCAACAAAGATTGAAGAACAACAACTTGGCTGGTCCCCTTCCCCAATTTCCCAACACTGTTCCCCTCCCCCAATTCCCCAATTAAAAAAAAAAAATGTTGGCATTATAGAGAAAGAGGAAGTTACTGTGTCTGAGCTTTGTTCTTTGTTAATTATGGGTTTAGTAGGATTTCGGGGACTTTCTTAGTGATTATTATTTTAGGTTAATTAATTAGATACCACCTCATCAAACCAAAGATGTGAGGCAGGGAAATTTTACTAAAGAAGCCTTATTGGTTTTTAAACCACCATTAATTTTAATGTGCACATTTATATTCCGACTTCACTTGGGCACATCTCATAACATATTGTGCAAGGTACTTTGGTGATTTCCCATGAGAACAGGTGCTAACTTGTTCTGCCATACAAAGGCCAGGTTTACTCAATAAGTTTGTAGCAACTAAAACCCTCAGCTCTCACGTTATCTTGAGCAGTGTCTTCAGGGATAAAATAAAATGTTCATCTAAAAAAATCACTCATCTAAAATGTAGAATTCTAGATGATATAACAATACACATTCTAGCAGGGATATGGGTCACACATCTAAAAATTTTGGTACCTGCAATGACACGTATCGTATTAATATTTTGCTCTAAATAAGGGGTTGCTGAATGAAAAGCAAGAGTTCCTTTAGATTTTTTCCCTTTGATTATAGTTAAAACATTCAGATTTTACTACAGGCAGACCTCGTTTTATTGCACTTCACAGATATTGTGTTTTTTACAAATTGAGTGCAAGACCCTCCTCCACAAGCAAAAGATTGCAACTCACTTTATTGCGATACTCACTTTATTGCGGTGGCCTGGAACCAAACCCACAATATCTCCGAGGTATGCCTGTATATACTATTGCATTGACAAAAATAAGGAAAACAGTAGGAACGACACGAAGCCATCCATCTCCCCATGCCACTTGTTCTTTGCTGTGTTTGGGTTATTAATAGAATTTGTGTCTTAAGCAAAATTATGTAAGAGAGGAAACTGCTGTCATGGTAGGTAAACAGAACACTGGATCTTAATTCACTGGCCTTTTGTGTAATCCAGAGTTAAGGTCGTTTGTTAATTTCTTGTATCCTTAGATAAGAGGCTAAATGTTTTATTTGCTGAAAACAAACCAGAATCTTCTGTTTTCTTTAGATTGTGATACCGTTCTTCAGTCTTTTAATCAAAGACATTTATTTCCTCAATGAGGGCTGTGCCAACCGCCTCCCAAACGGCCATGTCAACTTTGAGGTAAGGATAGGCTGCAAAAATCTGAGCACGGAGAAAGGCGAGCTTCTCCAGCATTGCATCCCAGGCCAGGCAGCCAACGCTGATTCCAAAGTTCTAGAACCAAGTTTTCTTCATTCCCTACTATTTTGTGAGAAAAGAACAATACTGAGTAGGATAAATTAACTGCACCGTTATTATTAATTATTTGGAAGTACTTGAGTATATTTTTACCTATACCTAGCACATATCTATACCTAATTTTTATTAAATTTAAAAAATCATGTAATTCAAAAGATCATAAGCCAGAGGGAAACATTAAATGGAATTGGCTCTTCCAAGCTTTTAACTTTTGGTGACTGCTTTGAAAGTTTTTTCTTTTATTCTTTTCTAGAAATTTTGGGAACTGGCCAAACAAGTGAGTGAATTCATGACATGGAAACAAGTGGAATGCCCATTTGAGAAGGACCGGAAGATCTTGCAGTATCTGCTTACAGTCCCAGTCTTCAGTGAAGACGGTGAGTTGGCCATTAAGCCGGAGCTGCCACCAGTGTCCCCAAACCCGACAGTTAGGAAATTAGTGTATAAATGCTTGGTGCCTAGCTCTTCGTGTAGTATGAGACCTGTCTTCTGACCTATTCCATCTTAAGAGTTTTCTGTTGCACAGAAAACTGTATAATTTATCCCTAAAATATTTACCAGGCACTCACTTAATATTCACCCGTATGTTGGTGTTTCTGGGTTTAAACATTCTTTATAATACTATATCTACAGAGCTTGGGGCATCAATGAAAGTTTTTAAAGAATTAAAGAATTTTCTTCCTTGTTTGGGCTTGCTTCAGTAGAGAAAAAAGATGTTTTGTGGTATGTTGATATTCAAGGCAATTTGAATATAGAAACACAGTTAATTACTATTCCTGCTGTTTGAAAAAAAAGTAGTGGAATGTCTTGACCTATTAAAATGTTAGGGAATTTGAGGCAAAGTGGTTGATGATGTACAGAAAAAATTGACCAAAAGAGAGTTTTTAAAGATGTAGGGATTTATTCCATTGATATGTTATATCCTAATATTTTATAAATCAGCAGCATGTATCAATGAATAATTTCCTATAGTAGATGGATAACATTCATGATAATGACTGAAGAAAATTTTCAATTAATATTACCGTTCTAGAGAGGACTTGATTGTTTTAAACATCTATATGGGATTAATAACACTCTTTTAAATTTTTGGATGAAGATGCTTTTTGATTTAAAAATAAAGAAGATATATTAGAAGGATGGAAAATTGGCCTAGAAAATCGGGCTTTTTCCTAAGATTAGGTTTTTTTTGTTTGTTTGTTTCTTCTTTTTGTTTTTTTTGTTTTTTAAATCAAGGCTATCAAGGCCTATCCCCTTCTTTGTAAACAACATAAGTGTGAGTGTGTGATAGCATCATGTGGCTATCAAAGGCATTTGTAAGGCTTTTTGCCTCATAAATTGCCTTAGTTAATTAAGTTTCATTTTGGCCTAGAGGCCTTTGGGTTTTTGTTGAGATGGTCGGTTAGAGGCAAAGTGATACTCTATATTCTGTGCTCTTAATGAAACTATGAAGCTTCTTACTTATAGTGTGTGTGTGTGTGTGTGTGTGTGTGTGTGTGTGTGTGTGTGCGCGCGCGCACGCGTGCGTTTTTAAGGAGCGTGTTTTGCTATAGGGTTTGGCTCAGGTTAAACAGGGGAGGATGGTGGTGGATAATATATCAGGAGATGGCTTCATTGTTAATGCATTCTTACTTTTGGTTGATCGTAGCTCTGTACTTGGCTTCCTATGAGAGTGAAGGACCTGAAAATCATATAGAGAAAGACAGATGGAAGTCTTTAAGGTGAGTCTCATTGCTGCACAGATCTAAAGGAGATGTTGGCCTCGCGCGAGGAAAGCCACATGCCTTCTGTAGGAAGCCCCCATCTGCATGTTCCAAGTCCTCTGCGTCTTGTCTCCTGTTACTGAATCTTTGTGGCTTGGGATCCTCACTGCCATCATTCAGTTTTACTGCCTTTCATTTCTTTATATTGGCAGATATCTACAGTATCTCTGTTTTTCTTTCTGTCTTCCATTATTTTATGGAACGAGGAGCTGAAATTACCCCATGGTGCGGTGCAGAGAGCACTGAGTCACTCTCTTCATCTAAAAGATAAGAAGTTCAGACTATATTTCTGAATAGTCCTAACACTAAAATTTTATTTGACCCGAGATAAAAAAGACCTAAGTTCCAGTTGGTTCAATAAATTTGGTGTGTTGCTTATTGACTGGATCTTGGTCCCCACTTCGGTGGGAGAGAGAGAGAACATTTAAACATAACCCAGAATATTTTCAAGTTTAAAAATTTTGTTAATCTATTACTACTTTCAAATAAATGCATTTTTAAACAAAACTAGAATAGGCACATTTTAACCATTTGAAATACTTCAATAGGCAAAAGCAGCCTAGGATATAATAATAATATAACCAAAATTGCTATATTTGCATTTCTACTAAGAAACTCTGGGAACATGTATCTTTTTGTACCAGGGTTGACAAACACATTTACTCTTTTTCCCAATCATTTGGGAGCCTTCGTTAAATCATACTGAGCTAGGTTTCATGAACCAGGATATATATCTAAGATATATTTGCTTTTGTGTGATTTTGTTTGTACTTCTCAGTGACGAGGGGTGAGGTATATTGGCATTGGAATTATTATCCTTAGAACAAGTTATGGTGACTGGTAAAGGACTGGAGGTGTTTCTTTTATCCCTAGGCACAAACATAAAGAAGATATGACCAATGCCTGGAATCATGGGCATGGGACAGCCTCCTGGGCTGATGCCCAATTCCACTTTTATGAAATTTAAAAGTGTGCCTGCTAGTGGCACATTTATATTAAAATCTTGTATTACTTTGTGTTGGTATTAAAAGGTATTAACTACACTCTTAAATAGTATTCATGTGTAAAACATGAGCCTTAGAGCACACATTTTGCTGGATAAAAGATTTGGAAATGACTCCTTTCTGTTATCCTTTTTAGATGAAATACTTTCTATTTTTTCAAAAGCATTAAGTTGGTATGGTCTCCGAGTATAACTTAGCTATTGTTCTTTTCCTTATAGATTTTTAAGAAATTGGTAAGCAGATAAATGATACCTGCTACCTGTATTAACCTGTGAAATCCAGACATACTTAAATAATGCATACGTACCACATTCTTTTCTAGTTTTTATTCTTTTGTGATTGTTATTCTTTTATGCCATATTCCTATTTGAGGAGTGGTTTATTTGGAAGGGTTTGTAAGTCAAAGGGTTGATGGTGAAAGCTAAAGATTGAATTATGTAAGTTTCCTATTTGTATGTACTGTACACACAGTATACTATAACATTTAACATTTGACTGGTTGGTATGTGACCAAAGAATTTAGTGGAGAATTTAGAAATGAGAGGTGAAAAATAGGGTGCATTGTACTGGCATAAATTCCGACATGAATCCATGAATTCATCGGCATTTGTACTCAACTCAAAAGTGCTCAATAGTAATACTTTGCATTCATTGAGGGACTATAATAGAAGTGGCACAAATAGAATGGATGATATATAAAGAAATACACACACACACAGTGAAGATGTATTCTTGGTATAAAAGACTATTTTCCATGTTAAAATTGTTTGTAAGGGGCCCTGAAAAACAGTCTCTCCTTCAAGTCTGGCTTTAAGCTGTGAACTCCGTGTCTTTCATATCTTGTCTGTCTCAAGGCCCAGCCCTAATGCCTCCTGCTCCCTGACCCATGTGTCCTCAGAAAGAGTCCCTCCTGAAATCATGCAGTCTAAGGCTGTCTTCCTCTCCTGTGACAGACCCCCTGTTGTTTTGTAGTGTATGTGCTTCTTTTTCCTACCACTGTGTAAGCCTCTTGTGTTGGCCATAGCACTGGATACATGCTCCTGCAGTGCAGAGGGATGACATTGGGTCACTGCAGGTAATTGGCCAAGGTATAGCAACCACAGAGAGGATAAAGAAAATGGGCTATGATCATTTGCAAAACTACATATGTTAAGTGGATACTAAGATACTGATTGTTCTAGAATGATAGTACCAACCTGAAAACCTATATATAAGCTTTGAAGGCAATATTTTTACATAGACACTTTTCCCGTTGTCCCTAGAGCCATTCATCCAGACACTTAAGTTCAGCAATGGCAATGAATGACAAATATACCTCTTCGAGTAAACACCTTTCGTGTCACCTGCTGTTTAAATGCTCTCAATGGGCATGGAATGTGAAGATGCTTATAGTTACAGAATAAACCCATCTGTGATAAGACCATTATATATCTAAAAGCTTTTTATCATTAATGACCTTTGTTTTTTGTTTTAATATAAAGCCACTCAAGAGATAGATTTACCTATAAACAAAGGTTTTGCCATCTCCATTAAAACATATTTAAGTGACTAGAAGCTAGCAGTTCTCCAAAAAAACCAGGACTTCAACACTTAATATTTTTTTCTTCCTCTCTTTAACTATATTAAAACAAACAAACAAACAAATCAACTTAAAACACAGGAAAAATGAAGCTAGTATTAAACAAGACATTTTCAACCTGTCAGATAATCTGACACATTCGTTCTTACATTGTCTTTTTTTATTACCCAGGTCGAGCCTCTTAGGCAGAGCTTAACGAATGGGCTGCTGACTGCTGCTGCTGCTTCTGCGTCAGGCAGATCACAGAGGGGCTGGCCTTGGCTGTCGGCATGTAGCACTACAGAGTCACCAAGTCCCCGTGAGCACGCTCACTCAGCAGCAGATGGGGAACTTATTTCCCACAGCGGACAGACTGACTCAGATTTTGTGAGACTGAAATGTTCACGGAAGACACTTGAGAAAGAATCCTCTGAAGATCCCAGCTCTGCACATGATTCATCTCCTGGAATTTCCATGTGAATCACAGCTCTGCACCTGGATGGAGCTTTCTTTTGTGTGTGTGTGCGTGCGTGTTTTTTATTTGGTTGAACATTTGCTGCTAATGGGACTTGCCCAGCTGAGTGCTGGCTTTTAGGAAGCCCATGTTTCTTTGTTAACTTAAATGAAAAAGGGAGAGGAGGGAGAGGGAAAAAAACCCTCTGATTAGATCCCAGACTTCAGCTCAGCAGTGTTGCCAGGAGGGAAAAAGACTGGTTGAAATCTGACTGCGGACTTGATTTCGCTTAGTACGCGCTGTGTTGTGAATTCCTCTCCTCCCTCTTCCAGTGAGGTTTTGAGTTGGCTGCTGGTTAGCAAACTCCTTTTTACCCATATAAGTTATTTAATATAATAATGAAGCTCAACACTGTGGTAGGAAAATAGCCACTAGGAAAAAAAAAAAAAAAAGCAGAGTTTGTCATTGGACAGCTTAACATTCTAGAAGGATTTTTTGTTTTCTTTTTCCTTCGAGCTGTTTACAACTGACCACTGTGTTCTACAGCTGTATTTTTTCAGTAGTTTTTTTTGTTAGTTTTCCATGACGCCTATTTTTTTTTCCTCTTGTAAATTTAAATTATCTGATTTTAAGGGTCTTGGAAAAAACCCATGGCCTAATTACAATTTAATTTTTTAAACAGACTGTTATGTTTCATTGCCTTTCGGAGGCTGTTGGTGACTAAACATGTGAACAAAGAAGAAATTGGAAAAGTTACCACCACCACCACCACCTCCTCCCCACCCCGCCACTACAGCAGTGAACAAAGCAAATGAAAAACATCTTGTGTTAACTCAAAAGTTGATCTAATTGTGAAATAGTTCACCTTGTTAAACATCTAAAGTCTGTAGTTGCTCTGCAAATAGCCACTGTATTTATTTACTCTAGGAGAAGCTGTAGAGTAGTAAACCGTGCTAATGAAAAGAACAAAACATCATGTTCAAACACAGATGTATTTGAAAACTTAATGACATGGTTTCAAAAAACAGAGCATGTATATATGCTACCCGCCATCTCAGCAGACCGGAAACGTCCCCAAGTTGTCCCTTTACAACCATCAATATATTTCACACTCTGCCGCCAGGAGTTGTGGCGTCTTTCTTTTCTTTTACGGATGGGATCATTGGGCGGGGGGTGGGCTGTAGTCGCAGAAGTTCAACCCACGTGACTGGCTAAAAATGTGTGTGTCCTTGAGGGAAGTGGGCTGTAGGAGTCTGTGTGTGAGCACTGATTTTCTGAAAGTGAATCCTAGTCAGCATTTAATAAACACGACTTGCCAGGAACTTCCTAAGTATTTAGCATAGATCACCATCCCCACTTTTTAGGTGTAGAAACCAGCATATTCATAAAAATAATGACTTGTCCAAGGCCACAAAGCTATTGAGAGACCCAATGATTTGAAGTAGGCCTTCTAATTCCAGAGCTCACGTTGTAAACCACACTGCCAAGCCTTCTCGAACTTCAGTACAACTTTCAAACTTGCAAATAGCCTGCGGGTCTTCCATGCAGGTCTGGATTCTGTAGGTCTAGGGTGGGGCCCACATGCCGCAGATGCTGCTGGTCTTGGAATCGCTTAGAGTAGCAAGACGCCCCAAAGTCCTGCCTCCTTCCCCCTGCACTGCCTTTCCCTGAACTTTGTGCCCCTGTAGTTGTTTCGGTGATAGCAGCAGTGTTTATCTTTAACCGTCTATATCAGAGGTCTGCCAACTATGAGCTACTGGCCAAATCTGCCCATTTCATGTGGTCCATAATGGAACAGTGGTTGAAAAATCCTAAAGAAAAATAATATTTCCTGACACATGAGAATTATATGAAATTCAAATTTCAACATCCACAAAGTTTTATGGGAACACAGCCACACTCATTCGTGCATTTTCTTGTAGCTGCTTTTTGCTACAGCGTCCTGCAGTGGGGATGGAGATTGGATGGCCTGCCAAGCCTCAAATATTTATTCTTTGGACCTTTACAGGAAGTTTGTTGACCCCTGATCTGAGAAGTTATTTTGAGCATTACAATGAATTTGCAAAAATGCTATCAGGTCTTCATTATGGCATTAGATACCTAAATGTGGCTACTGGAAGAACATTTCCAAAAGTGGAATTAGGCCTACAAAATGTGAGTCTGAGTCAATTTAATCAAAAACTTTTCACAGTTACCACTCTCATCCATAGCCTCTTGCTTCCATGTTCAGATAAGCCAGGGGTTTAAACCATGTATTAACTTGCCTGTGGAACTCATTTACTGCCCCCCTCATAGTGCTGTGTGTGGATCTGGACTCCCCAGCATGTTATAGGATGCTTTTATAATTTACGTGGCTGGCTGGAAGCCTGGGTAAATACCCGCGCAAACAGCAGCAGGCAATGTCGGTCAGGAGACTTCCATTCAGGATGTGTTCTGTCCAGGCACGCCACGCGTTCCAAAGCAGCAGGCTTGGAGGTGAGGCCTGGAGGGAGCCCCAGAACACACTGGCTCTGGCGGGAAGAAGAGGGCACCTTCCACTCTTTGAAGCGTCCCTTATTTCTGAGGACACTGGCCTGAGTTCCCCAAGGGTGGCCCGCCTTTCACCTAACAAAGAACATTATGGGAAATGGGTTGTCTTGTCTTGGTCTTTGAAGGTTTTTCGTTTGGCCTCTCCATTTGACCTGGCTGTGGCACCCCTGTCCCTTTCCTCACCCTTCGTCTAATACACTTTGACTTCTTCCTGTACTTCCTTTTTTTTTTTTTTTAACTTTATCGGGGTGACAATTGTTAGCAAAGTTACATAGATTTCAGGTGTACAATTCTGTAACACATCATCTATACATCACATTGTGTGTTCACCACCCAGAGTCAGTTCTCCTTCCATCATCTTATATTTGATCCCCTTTACCCTCATCTACCACCTCCCTTCCCCTTGACCCTCACGTTTGACTTCTGCAATTACAAAAGGTGCTCAAAGTGGTTACCAGCAACCTAATTTTAATACAGTTTTTTAATTTTCTTAAAATGTGTATATTTTTTTTGGCACCCTCTGTATATAGGAATGTTGAACTATAGATTATTAACCTTTGCTACCTTCTGCTTGAGCGCATTTTGGTTACCCCGTGGCCTGTTTCAACAAAAGATAGTACCTTCCTCTATTCCAAAAACGTTTTACTATTCTGATGAAGAACACAACTAGGAATAGAAAAGAAGATTAGGCTAATTTTCTTTTGGAGCTAAGTGTTCAATAGAACCCCTGAATTCATTTCCTGGTGGAAAAAATATGGCTAGTGACCTGGAAACTACTAACCAAACATATAAAACTCGAAGTTATCCTGATGGCAACTCTATTAGCTTTACACTTAATATATTTTAAAAGAAAAGACTTCTGTCAGACTTGGGCCTCTATAGGCTTAATAGAAAATGGGCACTTTTCTCATGGGACACTTCCTGGATAATTCAAGTCAAAGCTTTTTTATTTTTCTGTGTTTGAATGATCAGATTGTTGCCTCAATTTTCTGCTTCACGTCATCAAGAGCACTGGGCTTAGCTCATTGCTAACAAGAGATGTTGGGGTTTTAGGTTTCCATATACAAACCTTATAGGTTAGGGACCTGTCGTTCAAAACAAGCAAATAAGGCTGTCTCTATGCAAAATAGACCTCTGCCTTAATTCTGTACTTAAGAATCAACTCTTCTTGATGGAGGTGTATAGATACTGGGGGTGCCAAAAAAAATGTGTACAAGTGGACATGTTGGTCAATGTTGTTCAAGCAGTAATTCACTGTAATCAGAAGTGTCTGGACATTGATGGACACTTTACCTCTTGTAAATGCAGAAGTCAAACATGACTTGTATTCATCTTTTGTTATCGGTATATATTGAGTATTACAACTTTAATAGTTTTTTCCTTTCTTATAATGTGTATACATGTTTTTGGCACCCTCTCTCTAAATATTTTTATTAATTCAATGAGGTAATTTCCAAGTAACTAATTCCCTTTTGAGTGCTGACAGCCTTCAGTAGGCTTGAATGCCACTGCACCAGCCTGAAACCCTGCTTCATTTCTGTAAGATTCCATCTAATAAGAAAGGAAACATCCAAATGTGTGTAACCAAATTCTGGACATGATGAGGCAGCTGTCTTACATATTATTAACTGTTGGCATATTTAAGCTTAAATGGGCACATAATCCAACATTTTAGGACTTCTAAGGAGTGATTTGTAGATAATAATTTAGGGGATTAAAGAGGAAGAAGGAAAATGATATTTCTTAGAATAAACATAAAAATTATATTCTCCTTGATGGCTGCCAAACTAGTGGGCTTTCTGTTTCTACTGTGAAACAAAGTTTGCTTTCTGTCCCTCTTTCCACCTGTGCAGCTGGAAGAAAATGAAAGTTAGTGTGAAATCATCTTTCTCTGGGTGAATCAGTGGGAAAGTAAGTTCAGCAAACTGTGTTGTCAGCTTGGTTGAGATCTGCTGTTGGAGAGCCGTGGGCATTGTTAAACTTTTTGCAATGTGATTATGAATCCTCATAAGTGCAAGTGAGCTGTGTGGGGAGTGAATGTGTTAAACCCACAAGCCAGCCAGTCATCAGTCTGGGTATTGGAGAGTCACGGGGTTTTGCTTTGAGTTGAGTACATTTCAAATGTCACCTAAGATATCTGGATTTAGGGAATGGGCATAAATTTAAGTGATTCTGATCCCTTCTCATGGATGACACTGTCCCCAGAGATCAGCAAAGGAAATCCAAGGCTTCTTTTAAAAATTATGATTATTAATTAGAATGGTAACACTCCCAATAATTATTAGTGTTTACTAGTGCTTTTTAGTTATATGTTTATTAGTACCAATAATCATAAGAAATCCATCTTCTAAAATAATATAAAAGTCCATTGTTAAAAATAAAAACAACTGGAATCAGTATTGCTTAAGGTCATGGGGTAAGTTTGGAATACACTCTATGAGAGTAGTAGATGTGGAATGTGAGAACTAAGCGCTAAACCTCACTCTCCCCAGATTTCTGGGGCTTTAGGGCAGCCTCCCCACCTTTTTCACCTCGGTGTCTTCATTTATAAGCAATGGGTCTGGACTACGTGATGTGGAATCACCATTCCGAGTCTAGGAGTCTGTGGTTTGCGAAAGCACTTTCTCAGCTTGCTGGGCTGAAAGGTGAATTAGCAAGTAAACACAGCACTCTGCATTTGTGCCTCCAACATTCTCTTCTTCCTGCCTGGCTCTTTTGTGTTTACTTTCATTGTGTTTGAAGTGGGAAGGGATAAGAGGCGAATTGCTACTCATAGGAGACAAAGGAATGATAAATGCTCAATTCACTCCTCCAGTTGTACCCCATGCCACACAACCCAACAGAGTTCTTTAGAGTAAAGAGTGATTGCTACCCAGGCTAGAAACCAGTATACATATTTCGTACTGACACCAGTTGTATGACTTCAAGGGGACTAGTTAAGAAAGCATAGCATCCAAAGGCTACAAAAGTAACTTTCTTCTGTAGACTACATCTTTGCTATAACAGCTGTTGTAATTGGTCTTGTTTATATAGATCAAATCACATATAAAGTGTCTGTTCATACCTAGTCTTTATAAATGAGTCTCTATTTGGCTTAAAAGACCAAGACTCAGACAAATGATGATCAGAGTCCACTTCTGCATTTTGTCAAGTTGCACACCTTGGGCCACAGGCTGAAGGCTGCAGGCTGCCCAGACAGGAGTCAGCTACTGAATTGGACATACCTGTTCGAGGAAGTCCTACCAAGGGCATGCCCCAGTCCCAGGAGGATGGATACCCTCTTTCCTTGCTCTGTGAAGCCTAATCCAGGAATACCTCCGCAAAATAGAAAAGATCAAAGGAATAAAAATTCAAATAAGAACTTAAAAGAGGAAGAAAAATATAGAGGGATGTGTAAATATGAAAGCTTTTGCCAAGTGGGGGATTTAGTTTAACAAGGGTTGTGACTTTAGCAGTATTAGAGCTTCTAAATTACTCAAACTCATTTAAAATCTAATAAGAACAATGAAGCTAGGAAATATGTTCTCTTGGGAAATTACAAACGATTTGCTATACAAATAGGTATTAGGTAAATGAATACAACTAGGTAACTGGGAGAATTATTTTCAATGACAGTAACTTACTGAACTAACTCCATAAAATAAATGTTATATGATTCTGGAAAATAGGCATCACCAATCCCTCTCCACCTGTTCAAAAATTAGCAGCACAGAAAGGAGCTGGCTGGAGAGCTTGCTGTCAGCCCGTTCGGACTTAGAAGGAAGCTAAGAGTAACTAAGAGTAACCCTAAAAGGCTCAAGAATTGTAAAATGCTTCCTTTGCTTCAGGAAATTCTCTTGGCTTATAGATAAATTTAGTTCTGCTGTGATGGCCAGAAACAAATGGGAAAGGGGGTGAGGGTGCAGGCCTATAACCAAAATATTCTTACTAATAGAATTTCCTGTGTTCAGAGAGTTCAGAGTCCGGTGCAAACAGTTCTTTGGGTTTTTTCCTTGAGTTATTTTTTCAGCCCATACTCCGTCAAGATGGAATGACCCTGAAGGGAGTTTTACTCGGCCCTCATCCCGGCCCGGGTGTAGGCTGTTAGGTCTTTAATTCCCAGACACTTACTCCTCAATTGCACTATCGGTTCTAGTGGAAACGGAGAGAATAAGGGAAGATAGTTCTGTTACTGCTAAGATTGACCACCTCTTTCGGGACAGTTCCCAGGGGCTGTTGTGTCTGGAGAGTCTCTTCTTTGTCGTAACAAAGAGTCCTATCAATTATCCTTGCTTGGAATGGACCTGGGCCCCAAGAGATCAGTGGTCACCTGCCCGACGCCTGCCGAGGATTGGGGGATGAAGAGCGGAAACTCAGCTCTGCCAGTAACCAGACAACACTATTCCCAGTACAGCTGGTAAGTTCCTACCTCCCATCCTACCTCCTCCACATGCTCTGCACCCAAGAGCTTCCCCTCACTCTTCTCTCCAAATCAAGATTTCCATGTCTTCATCTTAGCTAGCAATTCAACACATTTAAACTTGTTAATTAAGTCATACTACTATGTGATTGGCTGAGAATTGTTTCATGCTAGCTTTCTAGGGCACATAATACAAAAATTTAGGCAGCGAGAGGAGAAATGTGGACAAGAAGACCTTGTGAAGCCATACAATGATAAGAGCTTTGAAAGTGTTACCAAGTGATTGATTTATTGAGTTGTCTAACTGGTTGGTGGCTGGCCTGGGACTAGAACCACAATCTAGGACTGTTCTCCTGGCACTAAGCAATTCCTTCTAAAGCAAGCAAGCCTGCCTGGAACTCTCTCCGCCCGGGTTCATACCCTTCGGTTGAACGTGGTGTTTTTCAGCCATTCCAACATTTTTGAATTCACAGAGTCTCTAATTGTCAAGAAAAAAAATGGGAAAAATCCCATTTGAGATTAGGTTTACTGAGTACCTATGCATGCTCCATACTGTGCAAAGTGCCAGAGATACTGACATGTGGATAATTCCCAGCATCTACACTGAGGGCGCTCACCTGCGGAAATAACCCTTATAGTACAGCAGGTGTTGGGAGTTGGTCTGTCCTTGATGCTCTCATGAAATCCTATATTCTTAGCTAACCAGCTTGGGAGATCAGAGAAGTTTTCATGGTAAATGAAAACCCGAGATTTTATGAATTTTTGCCTGGGGAACTCCTATTGCATGCAGGTACAGGGCCGGGCAGACATGTACGGATGTATCATTTTATTCTGCCCTGAGGACGGTGACTGGGGACTGAAATCCAACCAGCTATCACTCACCAAGTTATGTATGGAGTCTGCACCAAGGCAGCCTCCACCCAGAGGAAGGGTGCTTTGCTGTAATTCATCCTCCCTGATAAGCCACCTTTTCCTAATTGGCACAGAGGCTCTTGGTAAACTGGCAGCAGACCTGAAAAAGGGCACAGACAAAATGTTCTATTCAAAGAACCACCTCATATTTGTTATGGCTGAGTTTAGGGTTTAAGCTGAGGCTTGGGAGGTACTCGGCATCCAGATGGAGTAAAGAGTCAGGCTCTGTGCTGAGAAACTGCACTTTATGCTAAAGGTCTATGTGGAGCCACTGGAGGATTTTTAGCAGTGAGGTGAGGAGGTCACGGGTGCATCCTAGCAGGAGAGCACTGGCTACTCAGTAGAGGATGAATTAGCATGGGGGTGGCTTGGTGGGGGAGGGGTGATGACCATGAGGATAATTTAGAGCAGCGGTTCTCAACCTGTGGGTCGTGATACCTTTGGGGGTCGAACGACCCTTTCACAGGGGTTGCCTAAGACTTGTAAAACAAAAAGATATTTACATTAC
This sequence comes from Hipposideros armiger, assembly GCF_001890085.2. NCBI lineage: Eukaryota > Metazoa > Chordata > Mammalia > Chiroptera > Hipposideridae > Hipposideros > Hipposideros armiger. Next base: position 380,592 of record NW_017731525.1, on the reverse strand, counting down.
GATTCATAACAGTAGCAAAATTACAGTTATAGAGTAGCAATGAAAATAATTTTGTGGTTGGGGGTCACCACAACATGAGGCACTGTATTAAGGGGTCACGGCATTAGGAAGGTTGAGAACGCTGACTTAGAGGGACTGAGTAGGAGAGTCTTGTCTTGGGGCAGATGAGAGATCAGGAGGTCTGACGAAGAAGAGCACATGGATTTGTATAGTGTTAGCACAGAGATGAAAGCCCAGGGTGGAGGTGACTCAGTGTGTGGCTGGAGAGCAGCAGCTATAAGTAGGTCTATGTTATAGGCTGAAGATTTACGGGAGTCCTAACCCCAGTACCACAGAACGTGACCTTATTTGGAGAGAGGGTCTTTACAGAGATAATCAACTTAAAGGAAAGTTTATTAGTGTGGCCCCTAAAATAATACAACTGGTATTCTTAAAAAGTGGACACAGACATGCGCACAAGGAAAACGCCATGGAAAGATGGGCGTTATGCTGCCACAAGCCAAAGAACTACCGGAAGTTAGGAGAGAGGCCGGGAATAGATCCTTCCCTCGTGTCTCCAGAGGGAACCCAACCCTGCTGACACTTACATCTCAGCCTTCCAGCCTCCCTCCAGACCTCGAAGATGGTCCATTTCTGGTGGTTAAGCTACTCAGCTTGTGTTTGTTCGTTACAGCAGCCCTAGAAAATGAGCAGTATGTCTCTTTTATGATTGAATTATTTATTAGCTGAAGTCTGCTATTAATTAAGGCCCTCTATTAAAGAGGTGTATAAAGGGATTAGATAATGCTTAGATAATACTTCCTACACTTACGAACTCCACAACCATAATCATTCCATTTTATTGCCAAACAACCTTTTTGGTTCCATATTTATTTCATTTACTTATTACCTTCAATTGTATCATACCTTAATCAATGTCAAATGAATAGGGAACCTGAAATGTTTACACAAATCAGTGAATGCAATTGAAAACATAGTGTGGATGGGCCGGCCGAGTGGCGCGTTGGTTAAGAGCTGGCTTGGGACGCCAGAGGGCCCCGGTTCGGATCCCACATATGAGGGCCAGTGACACTGTCCTCCACAGCTAAGATGCTGAACAACAGCTCAACCTGGAGCCGGGCTGCCATGAGTCGTCGGTGATGGCGTAGGCTGCAGCCACTGCTGCAGTAGATTGCCATGGGCTACCGTGTGTAGCCAGCAGCCAGCGTGACTGGTCAGCAGCTGCTGTGAGCAGCCGTCCAGAAGCCAGCGACTGATCTGCCTCACCAGGGAAGAGCGCAATGATGGTGCCAACTTGGGCCAGTGAAGCAACATCCTCTATAACTAGGCTGAAGAACAAAAGAACAGCAACTTGTCTGTTTCCCTTCCCCCAATTCCCCAGCGCTGTTCCCATCCCCCAATTCCCCAATTAAAAAAAAACAAACATAGTGTGGAAACTGATATGATCCAGTCCTGAGGCCCAATGTATGGTGAGATGGAATATGTGGATCAAGTAGTAGAGTTGGAAAGGACTGGAGAAAAAATATACACCCTCATTTTGCAGATGCATACAGATGCTACCCCCAGTTTCTGAATGCAGGTGTTAAAAGTCAAATGATCTGAGACCCTCCACCCTGGAGCCATTCAAGCAAAGAGATGTAATAAAAGTAAACAGCAACTTATAGGAGAGCAAGCACAAAGTAAATGTGAAGAGAAGGGAAATTATTTTGTTATTGAATATGTCTGACTGGCTACCTCTCAGATTCTTTGCTGATTGCTTCCCAGCCTCAAAACTCTGGATTATACTAGAGTGTAGGGACTCCTTTAGTTATTTATTTATTTTAATTTTATTTATTTATTTATTTATTTATTTATTTATTTTTTAAGCCGAGCCATTCTGCCACCTGTTGGCAGCTCAGCAGCTGCTCAGCTCAGGCTGGGAATCGAACTGCTGTTGCTCAGAGCTCAAACTCTTGAGTGAGCTCTTAACCAACTGAGCCACTCAGCCGGCCCTATAGGACTCCTTTATTTATATTCAATTTATAGGTGACTCATTCAGTCCTGTTGCTTTAAAATCCTCTCCAGCCTGGTGACTTCCCCATTTAAAGCTCCAGGCCTTTTTTCTCAGAGGTGGAGTCACCCTAAAGCTTATGAAGCTTAAACTTTAGGGCCTCTCACTTGTACAATGGAGTCTTGAATTCTTTATCTTAAAGAATCTTCCCCTAAAGTGATATAAACTCTGGGCCCCACACGGCTGGATCCGTCTCTTACCATCATCCCCTGGACTTCAGGTTTGTGCACGACCCTCCACTTGATGGCCTTGTCCAGAAAAGAAAGACAAAAAGCCTCCTGATGTTTTCACATGGGCAGTCACTCGTGCTAGTCACCAAATATTTCCAGCACTCTGATTTCCAGGCATGCGGTAGCATTGCACTTCCCGCATCCCCTTTGAAGTTAGGCAGAGCTCGGTAATCGCTTTGTCTGAGGAAGTGTGAGTAGAAAGGCCTTCACTCCCTCCTTTCCCACTGCTGTGGTGATGGCAGAAGAGTGCTAGGATGAAGCCTCAGCCTCCCCAGGTCCCTGAGTGAATACTCTGAGCAGAGCTCCCTGCCAGCTGGCAATGGATGTGTTCTGTGAGTGAGAAAGAGATTTTTGTGCGTTAGGCCAGTGAAACTTGGGGGTCTGTTTGTTACTACAGCATAACCTCGCCTATCATGACTGATGCATTTCCCAAATCCCTCCTCCTCCCATCTTCCTGTCTCAAAAAACACCAATTCAATCCTCTGGGTTGCTCAGGCCAAACCACTTGGCCTCTTCCTTGATTCCTCTTTCTGTCACTGCACACCACTAGTCCTGTAGACTGCACCTGCAAACATATGTAGAAATAGACTGCTTTTCACCGCCTCCACCACATCACATCAAGACGCCATCCTCTTTTGCAGGATTATTACAACAGTCTCCCGAACCCTTGCCTTCCTGTGGCCTATGTGCTACATATCAGCTAGGTGGTCGTTTAGAACACATCGCTTACGTCATTCATCCCATTACCTATATTCCTATAATGGCTTCTCATCTCTCTCAAAGTGAAATCCAAGGTCCTATAAGGTCTAACCCTGCTGCCTTTCTGGCCTCATCTCCTACCACCTTCTTCCTTGCTCATTCAGATCCAGTCTCACTCTCCTTGCTAGTCTGTGCACACTAGGCCGTGTCCTAACCCGTTTCTTGGTCTGAAGCATCCTTCCCCAGCAGCCCCATAGCTCATCTCTCTTCATTGGCTCTGCTGAGATGTCTCCTTCTCAGATGAGGCCTTCTGACTGACCCCCGCTTAAATCAGCAACCCCCTGCCCAACATGTCCAATAGTTTGTAAGAACATGTATTGAACTTACTACGACATGCTGGGTTCTCTGTTAAACTCTTGGTAGAAATAAACTCATTTACTTACAACTATCCTATGAAATGAAGCGATTATTATTAGTATTTAAGGGGTAGGGAAACCGTGGCATAGAGATGTTAGGAACTTAACTAGTCACAAAACTATTATAGTAAGTGGTACAACTCAGATTTGTCTGTGTCAGACTCTAAATGTCGTGCTCTTAATGTCTATAAAATTTTGCTCCATACTCGTAGACTAGGAAGATTCCAAAGACAGGTTAAAACTTGACTTTGGCCATTTAAAACATAAGTATTTATGTCATCCTATTAGCAAACAAGTTCAGGCTGAATCACAGCACAGGATAATTGAGAGCTCACTGAACAGCGGTTACCACAGACTATGGATTAATAAGTCAGTGTCTGCCTGCATACAGGTTTATAGTGGAATGACAGCATTGTGACTCTGTCCTGGCCTTGCTCTCCTTTTTATCATAGATCAGCATGAAAACTGATGTGGCATCAGTATTCAAAACTTTTTTGTGTAGCTGCAAAAAACACAATAACAAATTAAACCAAATAAAATGGAACTTGACAGACAGAAGTTAGGTTCAAAACTCACTCTTGGAAATTCAAATGGAAGAAAATTGGTCTTACAAAAGTTCATGTAAAGGGCCCTAGTGATTTTAACTGACCCCTCTCTCCATTGGACATCATACAGGTGTTTTTAGCAGCCATCTCAGTCTCATTTAGGAAAATTTTGCACTCAGATGGAGGAAGAGTAGAAGTTTATGGTCAACAGGGCTGCTAAACCACATCTGTTTCATTTCATCCCATTTTTTTGGTCATTCTATTGTTTTTAGTTCTGAGTGACAGACTTTAAAATGGATATTTGACAAACTCAGAAGCACCAAACAGACAGTGACACGGATAGTGAAGTTTTAGGAACCAAAGCCCTGTGAGACTTTGGCTGGACCCAGAGTTACTAAGCCTGAAGAGAAGACCTGGTGGGAAATAACCACTGTCAGGGAGCTGACTCTATTGTGTAAAACAGAACAAGCAGGGCCTAAAAGTGAAAATTACAAGGAGGCAGACTTCAAGTCAATGTAAAGAGTTTTCCAATCCACAAACATGCACTGTGTCCCTAATTGCTGCAGGAGATATCCCAGTGGGTAGTAACAGACGCATACTCCTGCCTTCCAAGTGCACAGGGACCAGCAAGATGAACAGTCTGCTGACTTATAAATATGACCTGTTTAAATGCAGCCATTGATGTTGCTGTAGAAGTCAGCAGTGGCGCAGAGGAAGGAGTGATTGATGCTCTTTCCCTAAGTGGTCAGGGATATTTCACCTAAGGATTATTAAGCCTAACTTAGAAGCACAGGTCTGAGTTTTCCAGGGGAATACATGCTAGGGGAGTGCTCGCAGGAGAACCCAGTGAAGGGGTTAGGGAAAGCATGTAAGGATGGGAGGGAGCCAGGCAAGGGGATGATTGCAGGGGAAGTCCCTGGTTCGGCCTGACCCCTGCTCCTGTGGGGAGCCCTGTAGCATGAATTACGCCTCAGAGTTTGTTCCCCTTGAGGCAAAGGAGATGGCTTTTGTGCTTCCACACCAGTCTGTCACTGGTTATGTGCTACCCTGCTGGCAGAGCAGGCATAGGCAGGGCATCTCCAGGACAATCCTCTGAGGGTTGTAGATGCTGGTGTGAGCTAGCAGCAGCAGAGCACGGAGAAGCTGGAGGAAAGGTGAAAGCTATGCTTAAAGGATCACATATGGTTAAAGGGATCTGGTTCCACGCTAACAGTGTCCTCCCTCAGAGACCCGGAGAGGAGGACCTTCTAGAAAAAGAACTAGCTGAGCAAAGGTACAAACAATGGTGTGTGGTTAGAGGAACAGATGCAGTATCGCTCAACATGGAAAGTGAATAGACGATAAGGAGGAGAAGGCTAAAAAGCTCAGGTGGTAGACTTTTGTGGTACCAAAGGGAAAAATGCCAGCAGGCTAGCTCAAGAGAAGCAGGAATCTGAAGGAACTCTAAAAGAAAGAATTATAGTGTATTGATGCTTCATGAGGCTGATTCCGGAAGGTGATTCGGGATTCAAGGGTGCTCTGGGAGTCTCAATAGGCAGGAGTTAATGGATTATTACTTTAGCTTTCTGACAGATGTTGCCTGCCTTTCCTGATACAAAATCCAAGGTCAAGAATCTCGGCCTAGCTAAACATCACTGATCTTGTCAGAACAGAACTTTTTGTACAGCATGTACTTCTTAATTTGCTGCAAAGCTTTAGGCAGGTACCTGACCCTGGTGCCCATCAGCTGTCACTGAAGTACAGGGCAATATGTCACAGGACATAGCTACTGGACACATGTCCCAGGACACAGCGGGGAGATTAAAGGAGTGGTGGCCACAATACAGGGGCCATGATTGTCCAGAAGAAACTTTTCAGGAGCCAAATCAAGAAGATTTTTGTATCAGTTATCCATGGCTGTGTAACCAACTACACAGGGCCAGACAGAGGGCAAGGTAAGTCAAGCACCGAGGACGTTCACGCTCAGGGTCAAGCCCTTCAAACAGTTTGGACAATTTATACAAATAAGATGTCTGATAATGAAGTTTCTTGGCCCCTGGTTCCAATTTCAGAGCTGTATGAAAAGGGTTAAGTCTCCCCTGAGTCGGCACACCCTATTTTTCTTCGGGGTACCTCCGGTATTTTACCTGAGACAATAAATTGTCAGTGAGGTGCTCTGGGGCCTAAAAACAGATACAAATACTGGAAGAAGATCAGAGAGTAAAGGCAGACATGACTGAGGGAGTGGGAGGGATGCATTTACGTGGAAACATAAAAGTAGAACTAACTAGGCAATGACTAATGATATGATAACTGTCTACAAACACCAAGCGTGTATGATGTTAATGCCAAGAAGTCATTGCTTCATTCGGCACAGAGATGCAATCTGAGCAATAACACAACAGGCAGAAGAAGTAGCACATCCTGAATTACAGTCACAGACAAAGGAAGAGTAGAGATCGAACTGATTTCATGAAGGCTGCTTCCTTTCTCTGAGGATGGCTCCATTCATTTGTTCCTTTCTTCGGCAAACGTTAAGTACTGTGGGAGTTATAAAGAAACCATCGGTTCAGCTTTCCCGGTGAAGACCTCAGAGGTCCCAGCCTCCAGCCTTTCCTTCATTTCCTGCATGACCTCAATCCCCTCCATTGTTCCTTTCCAACAATGTTCAGCCAAGAAATTATTGCTAAAAAGAACAAAGTGATAGCATCTTGATGTATAACATAACTCATCTCAGGAATAAAAAAATCCCACAGGAGGCTTGACAGTACATTCTAGCTGACTACTGGTCCTGGAGAGACACCAGCCTACAGAGAGGAGGGTTCAGTGGGGGCTGTCACCACTACTGTAAAAGCCACCAAAAGTCGTGTGATGGACTTGAGTCAGTACATTGTGCTCACAACACTCTCCCTTCACTCACTAGTGCTCCTTTTCTCCTTTCTGACATGAACTCACCCCTACTATCATCATCTTCATGGATCACCGGGACCAGTCTAGGCCCACATCAAAGCAGAAGTGCTGTAAGTGGCTCTTTCTCAGGAAATTTATCATCAGTGTTACTGAAGCAAAGGAACTCACGATTTCACAATTACCTGTGAAATTGGTAATTGTGAAATTGTGAGTGCAGACATTGTTGTGCTAGGTTCTTGGCCGAAAGCTTAAAGCTGACCTCACAAAGAATGCCCAAGACATGGTCTCAGCTACTTGCACCACTAAATTCAATGAGTTAGGAACCACATTTCACAAAGTGTCAGTGTCTGAGGCCCTGTGTGGAATCATGGGTAATGGAGGATCATGGGAGTTGCATAGATAGATGGAATAGGGCCAAACCAGAAGGAGTCGGTTGTTCAGAAGCTATTTGAAGGAGGAAACCAAGAAAGCTGTTAATTGACGGATGGTGATCAGAGGTGGAAAATTACTAAACTTACTAGACTAACTACAGAGAGTCTGTGAATCCCCGCACCAGCTCCCAGTGACAGCTCAGAGAGAGGCAACACACAGTCAGGGCGTTCAACCCGCAGCATCCTGCATAGGATGGAACTAGGAACTAGTATAGACTGCACAACTTTTGGAACAGAACTTATCAAAAAACTGGTATTAGATATTTAAGGGGTCTTTATTGCCATCAAGTGGTGGAAACAAAGATAACTCTTAAATTATCTAATAGGAAATGATTTTTCCAAGCAACGGAGAGGCTGGAAGCTACTAAAATTGAAAGTAATGCTTGGGTGTGAAAGCTTTTATTTTGTTAGGGACCCATCCAATTTTACAACTTTTTTTTTTATATGTTCGATATCAGTTCCCTGATTTCTACTTCTAGTTCTATTTTCTGATTCTTTTAGCTTTAGTGGAGAAATGCCGCCACCTTGTGGGAGATGTGAAAGAAGCACCCAGGGCAAGCAAGAACTAGTTTAACCTTGTGTAGAGAAATGGAGAATTCTGGACCCTTTAAGGTAGAAATTTAGCCCTAAGCAAAATTGCTAAGTCAGCAGAATTCATCTTTGACATTTCTGTCCTCTTTTTTCTAGGCAAAGGGCAACATTATTTTTGGATTGTAGTTTGGTCACTTTTGTGTGACTATAGGTAAATTAATTTGCTAGCCTCAGTTTTATCTGTAAAATAGACATAATGACACATATAGAACACAATAAATATAAATTATTTTCCTTTATTACTTGCTTCCTTTCTCACAAGAGCTTCTTGTATTTTTTGATCGCCCAGATTAAATAATAAAATGCCCTATTTACATAAATTCACCTAAAGCATGTGTAACTGCTGTGCTGCTTTCAGTCCATAAAATGCAGGGATATAAAAATAAGCCTTTTATAACTGAACATAATTTTCTAGACCTTGCACTCTCCCCATCGCTCTCTTTGGCAATTCCTAGTTTTTCCCGTTCGACTTGGTAGAATTCCAGTCAAATTTAAGATTCATTTAACTCGCTCCTATTTCAAGTCTCCACTACCACTTCCCCCCACAGGTCATACTGTGTAGGTCACAACTTACTGTGACACTTGTCCTACACGCAAGGCAGATCTTGAGTGTAGGGGAACCTACAGGACAGACAAAACACAGGTTTTCCAGAGGAGTCCATGGACATTATCTAAATCTTAGTGCAACCCCTGCTTATGTATTACATTTCTTCCTGTTTCCTTATGGTGGTAAAGGGGGTAGTAGATAATAAAGCTGGAAAAACACTTTTTATGAAGTCATATTTTTAACAATGAATAAGAAACACGGTCATTGATTTCCATTTTCCAAAGTGAACATCTTGAAACGTCGTAACTTGTGCCCTGGAAACCTGGGAAGTTCCTATATGACTTGAATTTCCCGGAAGATTTTGCTTATTCTCTGCAGGTCCCAAGTGTGCCTGCCTTCTTTAATACTGTCGTTAAGGGGAAACATTCCCTATCTAGCAGGTCATGGGGAATCTAGATTTTCTAGGGAAATGTTCCCCACCTCACACTCGGCCAGCAGGGGGCAGCCTGCCACTTGCTTGGTGAGAGGACCGGTTATCTTCGGCCTGGGACCTCCCGAGACCCATCCTCCTTTCCATTTGCACAGAACTTGGTCCCTGTATGATTCTTAAATTTGCTTATCTTCAGTTTACAACACAGAAGAACTATGGAATCATAGATTTTTCAGCTTGAGCGGGGCCAGCCGTATTTACAAATCTATTTCTTAGGGAACACTTAGAAGGCCTCAGCCTTGAGTTTTAGGTAAATTCAGGAGAAAGAGCCACTACACATTAAAACCATTTCTATGTCAAGTGCAGTACTTACGGAGAGGTGAAGAGTGTGTCTAGGTGTCTAGATTTCCAAAACGTCTCTGAAAATTACTTCGCAAAGTTTAAAGCACTAGATAAGGTGGGCGGGTACTGTGTTAGTGTGTTGCTACCTGTTAATCTGGCAGTGTGTCATTAGTACATGTAGAGGGCATTACCTTCAGGGAGGAGAGACCTGCTCTCCATTACTGCCTTGGATGCCCACTTTGTTTCCAAAAGATGTTTTGGAATATCTTTCTGTGCCCACCCAAGGGGCCAGCACAGCTCACCTTCAGCCCCAGTCACTCACGAGTCATATGAGGGATCATCCTTTAGAGCATCTCCTTTCAGTTAGTGACAAATGCAGTTTGCTTTCCACTCAATTCCATCTCTCTGAGGCCCAACGGTCTTCCAGATCCCTAGACACATTTCAGTCAGATATGGTTCATCTAAGCAGGGAATGTAGACAATTCCTTTCTTATGATGCTGGGGCCGGGAAGGTTAGCAAGGCACATAACGCTTGTATGCATGTGCTCACACACAACCCAGATCCCCATCCACGGGTCTGGCTGTGGGTCTGAATCTGTTGTCATAATCACAAGGGATCAATTATCACGGCACTTACTCTTTTCTGATGCTTTGGGACCAAATTATTATAAACAAGTAATCCTGATCTGGAGTTCATGGATAAGTTTCAGAGGATGTGTGACCTCCTGAAATAGAATGTAAACTGTATGTGTATTTGTATGTGTTCTTAAAGAAAGCACTCTAACATCCCTTGTAATACTGGTTTGGTGGTGATGGACTCCTTTAGCTTTTTCTTGTCTTGGAAGCTCTTTATCTGTCCCTTTGATTCTAAATGATAGTTTTGCTGGGGAGGGTAGTATTTACTGGTTGTAGGTCCTTGCTTTTCATCACATTGAATATTTTGTGCCAATCTCTCCTGGCCTGTAAAGTTTCTGTTAAGAAATCAGCTGACAATCTTATGGGAGCTTCCTTATAAGTTAGTTGTCTTTCTCTTGTTGCTTTTAGGATTCTGTCTTGTCTTTAAACTTTGCCATTTTAATTATGATGTGTCTTGGTGTGGGCCTGTTTGGGTTCATCTTGTTTGGAGCTCTGCGCTTCCTGGACTTGTATGTCTGTTTCCTTTGCCAAGTTAGGGAAGTTTCCAGTCATTATTTCTTCAAATAGATTCTCAATCCCTTGCTTTCTCTCTTCTCTTTCTGGTATCACTATGATGTGAATGTTGTTACACTTGATGTTGTTCCAAAGGTCTCTTAAAATATCCTCATTTTTTTTTGGATTCTTTTGTTTTTCCTGTTCCAGTTAGGTGTTTCTGCTACTTTGTCTTCTAAATCATTGATCTGATCTTCTTCTTCATTTAGTCTGCTGGTGATTCCTTCCAGTGCATTCTTCATTTCAGTTATTGTACTCTTCACTTCTGCCTGGTTCATTTTTATGGTTTTTATGACCTTTTTTATGCTTGCTATCTCTTTGTTGAAGTTCTCACTGAGTTCCTTGAGCATCCTTATCACCACTGTTTTGAGCTTTGTCTCTGGTAAATTGCTTACCTCCATTTCATTTAGTTCTTTTTCTGGAATCTCCTGTTCTTTTATTTGAGATGTATTTCTTTGTTTCCTCATTTTGGTTGCCTCCCTGTATTTGTTTCTATGTATGAGGTGGATCTGCTATTTCTCCCAGTCTTGGCTGAGTGGCCTTATGTAGTAGGTGCTCTGTGGGGCCCTCACACAGTATCTCCGGTCCCCTGCTCTGAGTGCCCCAGGAGTGTCCCTTGTGTGAGTTGTATGTGCCTTTTTGGTGTAGTTGAGCCTTGATTGCTATTGGCACATCAGTAGGTGGATTGGCTCTCAGGCTGATTGGTTGTAGGGCTTGGACACATTCACAGCTTACAGGCTGCTGTGGGGGGAGGGGGAGCTTACCCCACTGAATGGGATTCGCCCCAGCAGACTCTGGTGCCTGTTGAGACCACCCTTTCTTTGTGTGTGTCACTTGTGGGGCTAATTGGGTGGTGTTCTGCTGTGGTCTGAATCCAACCTCCAAGTATGTTGGTTCTGGAGCCTCTTGGGAGGGGATCTGGTGCAGGACCCTGTCACCCACTGCCTGCGACTGGCTGGAGACTGCCTGATAGGAGCTATAAAGCTATCTGCAGTTGTTAGCTGCCTGTGCTAAAGTTGGAAGCATGTAGGAGAGGACATATTGCAAACTGAGGACAGCTACCACCAGTACTAGGCCTGGAGTGGCTCTGCAAAATGCCAGGATACCCCAAGGCCTGCTGCCAATTGCCAGCTCCCTTAAGATTCAGCTACTGAGAAAGCCTCATGCAGTACCTGAAATGGATGAAGAAGGGTTTCAGGGAGTCACTAGAGTGGGAAGAGTTATGGTTACAAGGTTAATGTCAATTCTAGATTGGTACCAGTGCTGAGCCTGGAGCTACTCAGCAAAAGTCTCAGAGCACACTTAGGCCAGTTGCCACCCACCTGGGGCCCACAGACTCAGATAGTTTTCCAAGAAAGAGTGCAATGTGGGTGGGGCTGACTGCTCAAAAGAAAGTGCCTCTGGCATTAGGGGAGTTGGGTAAGAGACTCCATTGAGTCAGCAGGGTGGAGTGACAGAGCTCACCAGACCAATCAGATTCAGATTTGGCCGTGGTGGGGGCGGGCTCAACACAGAAAAGATGGTTCTCACATGCCAGCTGCTTGGAAGGAGTCCCTCTCCCAGGGAAAAATGGTGACTGTCCTCCCACCCTCACTCAGAAGCCACGCCCCTCAGTTTGCCCCCTGTGTACCTCTGACACCCACCCAAGTCACCATCCCTCCGCTGGAGCCTGCAACCAAGTGAGTCTGTGCACGGGCCCCTTAAGAGGACATCTGGGTTTCCCACAGCCTTCCAACCCACCTGGATGGTTGGAATCCCCAGTTTTTCACAGCCAAATGCTGTGGGGCTCCTCTTCCTGGCACCAGTACTCCGGGCTGGGGAGCCTCATGTGGGGGTCTGGGGTCCCTCGCTTCTTGAGGGGGGTGCGGGGTGGGGGGAAATCAACAGCCGAGATCTCTCTCCTGATTCTCATCTGCTACACGGAGGGTTGGGGCCAGCCTGTTTCACATCTCTGGCTTTTTCTTTATATCTTTAGTTGTAAAACTTCAGCTAAACTTCAGATGGTTCTCCAGGTTAATTTTTTTATAATTTAGTTGTAATTTTTAATGTATTCATGGAAGGAAGCAAGCACAGTGTTTATCTACTCTGCCATCTTGGACCTCTATAAAAGGATATGTTAAATTTAAAAGGGGCCAAGAATCACTGAGATAGCACAATGCATCTTTTCACAAATGGGAGCTCTTGGATGGGCTAATCTTGTGTGAGAACACAGCAAGTTCACAGTGGGGTCCATTGCCCCCAGGCCAAAGTGCCTCCTGCATACCCTATCACCTGAACCAGGAAAATACCTCATTGGGGAATCCTTTGGCAGTAGCCCCTTTAATATGTCTGCAGTAACATCATTTGTGGTATTTGTCTGAATGTGCTTCTTGTTTTCCTTCTCTGTTTTTTCTAGTGTGGTATGAGAATGGAAGCACAATGTGTATAGGAGTAGGTGGGGATGGAGTAGGTTATCTGCACTGTGGTGTCTTCTGATCTATCGTAACTCCTTGCCCTTTGCTTGTTAGCCACAGTATGGACAGTATCCTTCTAGTTAATAAGGTGTACCTTTCATGTATTGTAGAACCTGGCTCTGTTCTAATGCCTTTGACTGAGGCCATGAAGCTGGTATGTGATGCATCTAGCTTTGATAAAATTTCCAAAAGACCTGCCATCTGCCTGCTCTGTTCTGTTTCGTGATGGACCGTTGCTTACTGTAAAATCAGACATTTATGGAGGCCTTTAGATGACCTCGAAGAGTCTATCTAAGATTCAAGAGTCTTGATTTTGTCCTGGGACCTGACATCAATGTGTTCTATGGCCTTGGATAATTCATTGGGTTTCTCTAGTTTTTTCTTTCATTCCTTCATATGCAGGATTGCTAAATATAGCATTTTTCCCTTTTGAAAAAAATAGCTGCTTATTTCAAAGAATACAGTTTAAATATTTCAAATATCTACCACATCCATGTAAAACACTATAGTAGACAATGAGGTGGGGGGAAGGAGATGTAACATAAAGAAAGGAACTAGGAACTTTATGGTGAGGGTATTATCCCCGTTTTACATGTAAGTAAACTGAGGCTTGGAGAAGCTAATTAAATCACCAACCTAGGCAGATCTGGCATTCAAACACAAGTCAACTTGATATGAAAGACCTTCTCATTATCCCATGTGTGCTACAAAGATGATTGGAATATGGCTTCTGTCCCCAAATGGATTTCAGTATACAATGGGTAATAGTATATATACAATAACTATAATTCAAAGAATAGTCTTTAAATTCTGCATAACAGAAAAAACAAAGGACTACAGGAGAATGGTAAATGCAAAAATTATTTGGGGTTATGTTTGGGTCTTTGTTATTTGTAGTGTTACCATAGTTACAACTTGAACCTCTTTTATAATTCTGAATTAAAAGCTGCAAGACATCTATGAGGATACTCTGACATTAATGGGTAAATCCATGTTACACATCACAGCAAATGCTGGTGTCAAAGATATTCAGGGAGTTGTAAGTATTCCAACAGCTGTGAGGATCAGGCACTGGTGCAATTTCCCGACTCGATCCATGGTTTGCAATTTAGTCCCGTCCATGGCTCAGTGACAGCCAATTCCTCTAGGAACCAGTGCTGATCTGAGCTTGTCCTGCCTGTGCTACCTAAGGGCAAGTTAACACCATTCCCCAAATGTGGGAATGAAAGATTTCAGAAGTCCCACTGCAATGTTTTGTAAGGAACCAAACACTCTGGCTCAGTAAAGGTAAACCCCAGGCCAGGTTCCAGATTCTTATCCTCTGAAGCTCTATGAGAGAATTATTACTGCATTCAGAGAATAAGGGTCTGGTCCAATAAAAACAAACCAATTTATAACTGTGTTACAGACACATTCCACTTGTAACTCTCAATTAAGAGACATTACATGCTAGATGTGCAGCCCAGTAATCATTGTTACTGACAGACCCAAAGCAGATTCATTTGAGTTTTAGATATGGCGTCCTTGGGATCAGACCCACCAAGTTCAGATACCCAGAAGGCTGCTCAGGTTGGAACACCTGTAGCCACTGCTTTGGGGATTGAGAAGCACTTGTTTCAGCTGTAAGTCTTGCCAAATATCTCCACACCACAGAAATGAGGTCAGGCCAGCTTGTATCACATTCTTCCAGGCTTAATCTGCTCTGCGACCAAAGTGGAAACAGCTTCCCCCAAGTCACGGCCAACTGAGTGTACAATAAAGTCTACTGTTGCCATATAGCTGGCTTACCAGTAACTGACTCTGCCCCATGTTTTCCCAGAGAGCTACCTAGGGCTTTGCTGAGGGCATGAGTTTGGGGATAATAGTTATGTAACAGACAGGAGAATCACCTAAATATGCACCTGGAAAAATTAAAACAAAAGAAATATTTTATTGGTAGACCAGCTTAGTGATGCAAAATTATCTATCATTGTTCTTGGGAGAAAAACTAAATGCAGTGAAGCAACCCAAGAATGAGAAGTTAAATGTTCTGTTGTTAATACAGCCAGTGAACCTCAGGTTAGTACCATTGCCTCTTTTATTTCTTGCTGTATCCAGACATGGAGAAGGAGTGGTGTCCTGCACAGAGCAGGCACTTGACACGTATCTGTTGACTGATGGACTGACTTGTTACTAGGACTTTAGAAATTGTGGGGTCCCTTTGTTCCAGATTGGGTTGATCTCTCATCTTGGACTGCAATAGGGTAGGCCTTAGTTTAAGCAAATGGAATGTGTTTCTCAATTTGTGTGTAATGTAAATTATTATAAAATAATCATTTCAAATGCACCAGGGAAAAGCCACTTAGAGGACCCCACTGTGAAACTCTTGTGGTGATTATCTTAGAAAGAGGAAGGTGGAATATGTTTTATTTGTTTGCTTTTGTTTTTTAAAGCAGACCTCTTTTGTAATGAGTGGGGACTATTAAGACTGATATAATTGATACAGTCTCTTCCCCCTAAAAACGTCTGTGTTGGTTTTATCTCTTAGATAAGTATTGTTGGAAATGGTTGTATCTCACCATACCAATTTCCCTGAATATCCCTGCTGAGTTTTTACAGGAAAACCTGTTCTGTATGTATGCAACTTTTGATCATACTTCCTGATGGGAAGGATCTCCTTTGAGCCCCTCCAGAACATTGAGAGGGGAAGGTTCTGAAAAGAGACTCTGAGTTTTGGTTTGTTCTGTTCTCCAAATAGCCCCTATATGAATATAGTGAGCAGCAGAGGGCAAGCAGATGGAAAACAATTTTACATTGGAAATTGTCACTCAGATCTTTAAGGAAGAGAGAACAAGTAAAGAAAAATCCCCAGGACAACTGAAGTCATCAAATATACTTTAAAAATCATCGCATTCTTGCCTAAAAGATATAATGCATTACTGAAGCAACATAATGCAGTAAAATATGTGGCATCTCAAATAACAGAAGGAGGAGGAGGAGAAAAAAAGGCCACAAGCCAAAATTCATAAAACTGTTTGGTTACATAGTACTTATAGTTGCCTAAATGTGTTTGTTTTTAAGCGCTATTTTTTGGTCAGGTGCAGAAGAATCTTATTGTAACTGCTGTTTATTATATGAGTTCAATACCCTGGAGATCTAATCATGTTTCTGGAATCACTGCAACTGTAGATGGTAATAGCCTAATGGATCACAGTTGTTGAGCTTCTAAGTGATGTGTGGCTCTAGCCCCATTGTCTGTGATATAAAGGGTTTCTCCTGTGTCTGTCACTTAAAAATAGTCAGCTCACAAAAGGCTGTAGGTAACAAAAGGTCCAACAAGGTAGATGAAAAATAGATCGATTTAATTCCTCTGAGCTCAACATCAACATGTTTGGGGCTGACAGGTAAACATTGACTGAAACAGACCTGAGAGCTGGTAGAAGTCAAACATGCAGAAAGAGTCCTGTCCTTATTCGTCAGGCAAAGGCCACAGTTTTAATTTTTCTTAGTGACAACAAAAGGCTGTTGGAAGCCAAGCATTGCACGGAAGTAGCTATGTGCTCCTTTGCACCTCTGTAGGAAGTGTAGATAATTCTGTCACTTGCCTGAGGAAATGACATGAACTCATGAAAACAGGCAGGGAGAAAAATCAGGGAGTGTGGTATAGTGGATAGATGCGTAATAAGGACTAGAGCTGAATAACGGGTAGAGCTGACTAGAGATATGGATTAGGGAAAAACGTTAAGCCAGGAATGTGGCAAGCTAGTTCCAAAATCAACATTATGTGCTCATTCTTAACAAATTTGGTTTTACAAATTCTGCTCCAATATAGCAAATTGCCTCTCTAATCTGTTTCTGAATATGAGTTAATTTTGTGGTCTGCAGTAGGTACAATATAAAGTAGATGCAGTAAGTGAAACAGTAGCATTTTACCGCAAATTACTTTTTGCTTCTTCAGGAAGTGAAGACATGATTCCCAGACTGAATAATGGGTAACAATAATAGAGCACATGATTCTGCCACAAGGGCGAACTCCAGTATAGATAACTAATGAAAAGAATAGCTAACATTCATTCCACACTTCTTATGTAACAGGCACTGTTCTAAGTGTAGTGCCTGTATAATGTCAGTCCTTGTTGGGTCCTATGATGTAAGGGGCAAAGGTGAATTGGTCCTCCATGGTATGCTAGCCCCACTGATTCTGTGCTATTTCAGCCCTCCCTCGACCCCATTGCTCTCTGGGAGCATTGGCTGCCATCTCGCTGGTCTTCCTGCCTTTACTGTACATGCTACAACCCAGTTGATTTCCCTGAAGCCAACACGTGTCTTCGCTGGATTAGAAGTGGATGCTCACGTAGAACAGGTGAAGAATCTAAGCATGCCCAGAACGTAGAACCAGCTACTGCTGACACTTGGTTTTAGGCAAATGAGCAGAACTAAGCAAAAAAGGTTCATGAGCAAAATTGGGGAGCCAGAGTCAGAGCTACATTATGAGGAGTGAAAAGAGTGATTTCATAGGCAATGCAGGAGGACTGTTGTGGGCTAGAAGGAAACGTGCCTTTCTTACTCAAGTGATAAAAAGGAGGAGTATGCCAGGAGGTGGGTGGACAGAACACGCAGGAACTCAGCCTGGCTGAGCGCAGAGCTCTGGATATCCGAGGCCTCACCTGAGGAAGAGCACGCTTGAGGTGGGGTCTGCACCGTTGGTTAGAGGAGCGTGCCAATAAAAATGGCACAATCCTTTGGCTCCCTTTGCTCATAAATCTTACTTTTACTTATCTAATATCTTTAATCTTGGGCTTAAGGATACTTAATGGCCTCAAAATGTTTATTTGGAAGGTACCACTTTGAACAGCTGTCCCACTCCTGGACTCCCACCCCACCCCACCCTCAATACTCATGCCTAGAGCCAAGCTGGAGAAAGCAGCTTCCTGAGTGGTCTGAGAACCTGCCCAGACCTCACCTAGCACGAATGCCTAATGCCAACTAACCATGGCCCACCCCTGGTCCCAATACAGTTGATAAGAAGGAACCAGAATTTATGCTTGAAAGGACATGAGCTAAAAACCACTTTGTGCTTCAATAGCAGAAGTAACCCACACTCTGTGAACTCATCCATCGCTATGCTTGTGTCTTTTCCTTTCTCATCTTTGCTTGCTCTCCCATTGTAGTTTTGTAGTGAAATTCTTTTAGAAACATTGTGATCTTACCTGAGTTGAATGGAGGCCCTGGGTCGAGGGCAGATGTGGCCACAGAAAGGGAGGTGCTTCTGTTATCCTCCCCCTCCCCGCCCCTCCTGCACATCGTGGTGCCTCCATACAAATGGGATCTTAATGTTTAGGGTCAAAGGAAGTCCGTTGTTGAGGATTTAATGCCACTCAGGAGCATTCTGTCAAACACTAATGGAAGTAAGCTTTGGTGGCATCAAGTAAAATAGATGAGACGAGGGAGAGTGAGCAATCTGACTCTTGACCACTTCCTGGGTCAGAGGTCACAGGAAGTTGCCTGGATCTAAACCCAGCCCTCAGGACAGGAGTTCTAATTTCAGGTTTCTTAACCAGTTTACTAGACACAAGCATCCTGAGGAGAGGAGAGAACATGACAAAGGAGATAATAGCACAACTTTAGAGTTAGTTAGAGGGATCTAAGTAGGAGCTCTATCCTTTAATAGCTATGTGGCCTTGAAAAGTCACTTAATAGTCCTGCCTCAGTTTTCTCAATGGCAAAATGAAGATAATATGTCACTATATAAGCATCATCACAATTAGATGAGATAGTGTAGGTAAAATGCTTAGCATGAACCCTGGTCCATAATAAAAGCTCATAAATGGAAATATTATTTATTTATCTTGTACTTAACAAAGTATATGGAATATTGGGTATATGCAATTAATTATTTGTTGAATTTAGTTGAATGCTTCTTTTTTTTAATGGACATATTCAGCAAGCTTAGTGAAGTTGTAGCAATTTAATACAAGATTCTAGATACGCTGAGGATTAATCTAGAGTAATGAGGGGCTGTCATTTGCTCTGTTAAACAAGCTTGCTTATGACCTATGAGTCATCAGGATTTAAGATGAAAGCAGGAATAACCTGAAGGCATGATGGCCAGGATTGGTGCTGCCAAGGAGGTACAGCCTCCCGCCTTTGCTGGAAAACAAACTGCAAGCTTCAGGCTTAATGACAGAAAGGCAAAGTCCACTCAGCCAGGCAACATGAGTTTCAGTCCTCGCCACCCCCAAAAAAATTCTCCACTTTTTCAAAAATTGTCTCTCCTTGTCTTTAAAATAGTAACCTGTTTAAAAGTAGTGAAATTACACCTTAAGTAAACTTTACAATCTAAAAGGATACAAATAAACTGCCAATAAAATAATAAATAAAGGAAATAACTTAAAAGGGATTTTTCCAAGAGAAACAAGCAAGTCAATCATTCAGTCAGTGACAGTTATTATATCTATCTATCTATCTATCTATCTATCTATCTATCTATCTATCTATATTCTATGAATATGCACATCTAGATAAAGTGAAAAATGACTCAATAGGCAATAAATTCTATGAATTCAGAGGAGGGAGAGATGGTAGAGCAAATAGTGAACTTAGAAAATGATCTACTTAAGTGCTGTTGTCCTGCTTCTCTACTCCTCTGCACCCCATGAATCCACACACGTTAGCCCTGAGAGCCAGGAAGTGTAGGGAGCACATCCAGACCACAGCCAGTGAGTGAGAGGACTGCTGACCCCCCGTCCAGAACCCACAGTCCTGGATGCCTCCCCTGTCCCTAGGAGTGGGTGGGGGAGATGGGCACAGGCTCTTTGGACAAGAGAGGACTTGACATGAGTTTTGAAGGATGAGTGGACTTTGGGAAAGTAGGAAGGTGGGAAAAGTTATTCCAGCCAGGGGAAATAATGTAAGTAAAGTTGGAGAAGTGGGAAAAGAAGATACATTCTGGGAATACTGAATAAATGAATTTTACGGGGGGGCAGCAGGTTCCAGTTATGGGAGTAGTCTACATCATGGTCTTTGTCCTCGTTATGCTACAGATGAGGGGCATATAAGAGATCTGCATCAGCTTTCTTCCTCATGCCCTGCTTTCCTCAGGGAGTCATCCTGGGTTTCTTCCTGCTTTCTCAGTTTGGGAACCCTGATCAGAAAATGCCCTTAGGTTTGGTCTTGCCAGGTCATTCATGTGGAAGCAAAGACATGAAGAGAGCTCACTGCAGAAAAAAAGGAAAAGATGGTTAAGAGAAGATGAGCACATCCATCCCAGTATATTTCTGTTGCTAATCCCCTTTCTCCTTTGCTAACATATCTATCCTCTAGTTGATGCTCTTGTGTTTCCACGAGACTCTGACTTTGGTTTTGGTCAGTAGACTGAAGAAAGGCTAATGTGTCCAAGTCAAACATGTAGTGATTCCATGAACTAAGAAAACAATTACTCCCCCAATTCTTTTTATGATACCTAATTGGGTTGTGGCCACCAGTCCCAATGTGTGTGTGTGTGTGTGTGTGTGTGTGTGTGTGTGTGTGTGTGTATGTGTGTATTTGAGGGGTTCTCCTCACACCTCCAGCAAGCAATTCTCCCAAACACCAAAGGGTGTCTACAATTCAACTCAATTCTGACACAATCTACCAGAAGATAGCATCAGATTTCATAGGTTAAGGCTCAGACCTCCCCCCACTTCAGACACTAGTCAGAAAGCCCAGGTTATTACCTGGGCTTTCTGACTAACCAGCAGTAAATAGATTGGAGATTCCAATGAATCCTTCCTTAGTTTCAATTAATTTCCAGAGTGGCTCACAGATTTCAGGAAACATATTTACTCACTAGATTATCATTTTATTACAAAGGATACTGAATAATACAGACAAATATCCAATAAAAGAGATGCCTAAGATAAAGCATCAGGAAAGGGCGTAGTGCTTCCATGCCCTCTCCAAGTGTGCCACTCATCCAGCCACTCACGCCACGTGTTCACAAGCTGGAAGCTCTTGGATACCTGTCTGTTTGGGGTTTTACAGAGGCTTCATTACATAGGTATGATTGATTAAATCATTGGCCATTGGAGATTGATTCAATCTCTAACCCTCCTCCCACTGATGGGTGTCTTACCTGAGAGCAGAATGTTTGAGGCATAGGTGGCTACAATACCTGAAGTGCAAACCTACATACAAGGTGATTTTATTTATTTTAAAAATTGTATTTATTTGTTTTATAAGCAGTACATCCATAGGATTAAAAATTCAAAATATATGAATGGGCATGGTAAAAAATCTCCCTCACTTTCCTGGTCCTAAGCCACTCAGTTTTTTTTTCCTTGTCAAAGGCAATATGTTCCCATTTTTTTGTTCATGATTCCAGAGCGATTCCGTGTGTGCGTATGCTAGCAAATGTATACATCATGATCTTTATTTCAGTTATGCATATCTATGTGGAACTAAAATAGAGGCCACTCCTCAAAATAAAAATAGGTAACATTTCAGAGCCAGTTTCCAAGAAATCATCACACCAAAATATTTTCTATTTCTCCAATCAACTGTGTTTATTTTTACTTTAACTATATTGCAATTTAACTCAAGTGTCAAAATAACTCTCTGCTTTGAGAAAAATGCTGATTCAAGGCAAGGAACTCCAGAAATAGGTTTACTAAGATACAGTATACTATTATGCCATATATGCTTCATTATCTCATTTTTTTTTCCTGAAGCAGTTATTTCTAAGAAAATTTATATCTCATGTCTTTTCACTCATACATAGTTAAGGATGCATTATAAAATATATAGACATTTTTTTTAAAGATTTTTATTGGGGAATTGGGGGGATGGGAACAATGCTGGGGAATTGGGGGAAGGGGAACAGACAAGTTGCTGTCGTTTTGTTCTTCAGTCTAGTTGTGGAGGACGTTGCTTCACTGGCCCAAGTTGGCACCATCATTGCGCTCTTCCCGGGCGAGGCAGATCAGTCGCCGGCTTCTGGACGGCCGCTCACTGCGGCTGCTGGCCGCTCACGCTGGCTGCTGGCCACACACGGTAGCCCATGGCAACCCACTGCAACAGGGGCTGCAGCCTACGCCGTTGCCGGTGACTCATGGCAGCCCAGCTCCAGGTTGAGCTGTTGTTCAGCATCTTAGCTGTAGAGGCAGTGTCACTGGCCCTCATATGTGGGATCCAAACAGGGGCCCTCTGGCATCCCAAGCCAGTTCTTAACCATCGCGCCACTCGGCCAGCCCTATAGACATTTTTTTTACAACATCCCAATGTGTTATCATGCCTAACACAGTTAAATAATTCCTTAGGATCAATTGAATACCGAGAACATTTTCAAATTTTCCTGATATGTGAAGAACTTTTTATCTTCTTACAGTTAGTTTGACTCAGGTTTCAAACAAAGTCCACTCATCATTGAACGTTAATCCCTTTTAATTTGGATCTGTCCCTAGCCCACCCTGAATGTCTCTGAATGTCTCACATTCTGGATTTGTCTATGGAATCTCTCTCTCTCTTTTTTTTAAAGATTTCATTCGGGAATTGGGGAAGGGGAACAGTGTTGGGAATTTGGGAAGGGTAATAGCCAAATTGTTGTCCTTTAATCTCAGTTGTGGAGGGTGCAGCTAGCTCAGCTCCAAGTCCAGTTGCCATCCGGCCACTCTTCAGTAGCTTGAGGCAGCTCAGCTCAAGGTTCCCTGTTCAATCTTAGTTGCAGGGGTTGGGGGGCACAGCCCACCATCCCATGTGGGAGTTGAGCCAGCAACCTTGTTGTTAGGAACACGTGCTTTCACCAGCTGAGCCATCCTGCCACCTGTTGGCAGCTCAGCTCAGTCGCAGCTCACTGGCCCATGTGGGAATTGAACCAGCGACCCTGTTTCTCAGAGCTCGCGCTTTTAACCAACTGAGCCGCTTGGCCGGCTCTATATTTTCTTTTCATATCATTTAACTTGATTCTTTAATTCCTATATTTTTTGAAAACTAGAAGTTAGTTTTGATCCTATTAAGTTAAGCTTTTTTGGGGGTGGGGGAAGGAATTGGTGCAAAATCACTTTATAGGTGGGGCTGTGTAGTTCTTGTTGCATGACAGCAATATGTATGTGATATTTGGTTGCTCTACCTCCTTGGTGCTTAAATGTGATTTAATGCAGATGTCACAAACTAAGGTGTATGTGCCAAATCCACCCTGAGGCCTGCTTTTGTAAATAATGTGTTCCTGGAACACGGCCCCATTCATTCCTTTAAGTATTATCTATGTATGACTGCTTTCATGCTATCATGGCAGAGTTAAGTAGTAGTGACAGAAATGGTATGCTCCACTAAGTCTGAAATATTTATTATCTGGCCCTTTACCGAAAAGTGTGTTGATCCCCGTTTTAGTGTGTTCATGTAATGACAGACTCATCCTCCAAATGAGGAATCTAGGCTCTAAATGCTAAATTGATTTGTGCAGCATTCTTTCTGTAGATTCTGAGATAAACAGATTCAAAGAAACACCCTTATTTCTTTACTCATCCCCCTGTGATAACAAGACACTTATTTATTTGAAAATTAGCTTTTCCCTTTTGTCTTGACAAGGATTTCTCTGCACTCCAATCAATATTAGGCACTTTACCCAGGTAGTTGTTTGTTTGTTTGTTTTTTCCAGACCCACCTTTAACATCCTTCATCAACACTGGTTTTAAGTAGAGTCACTATTTGCCTTTATTGTATAACTTGAGGGATGCTGAGAAGTTTGCCCTAGGCAAAAACCTCATCGATACCCAGACTTTAATAGGTAGAAATTCTTTATTGTGTGTTGAAGTATAATCATTGGATGCTGTTCAATATATGCTTGACAGAGATAGTACAATAAATATCTCTTTCGTCATGAATGACTTAGTAAATGAGTTTATTGGAATATTTCAAGTGTGTGGTAATCTGAGGATAGGATTTGATTTGGGAGAAGGGGAGGAAGAAAGAATAGGTGTGTCCAAGGCCTTGGTATGCTGGTATATATTTAACAACTAGCTAGATCTCCAGGGATAAAAAAAAAAAACCCTGATCTATAGCATTTCCCATTTTCCCTGGTGTAAATACCCTCCACCATCACTTATTTCTAATTACAACATGACGTCACTGAACGTGGACTTGGGAAGAGATTCAGAGAATCAGCTCACACGAGCGGGTAGGAGCCAGTTCCGGCGTACCCCCAACCACCTGGGGGAGGTTTCTCTGATAGGAGAAATACAGTGGAACCTGGGAAAATTCTTCAAGAGACAGAAAGATATTAGAGCACAATTGGGAGAAGAAAAGGCTTTGTGGCTTCAAGTCTGTGGAGGGCAGCCATGTTTAAGGGATATGTCTTCTTTCTCAGGGAAGATTTCTCTTCCCAGTTTTTTCAGTATAATGGACACAGAGTCATAGTCTCACCATTACTTTTTTCTCAAATTAAAAAAAATTTATGGGGTGTTCTCATGACTTCATAGTTCAATGGAGAGTGGTTTATTTCTCCAACGAACATCTGTAGAATTGAGCTGTAAATCTGTGTATCTGGAGTGTTCAGTTACTCCACTCACATGGCAAACGTGCAAGTATTTTTGGCTTTTGATCAAATAAATTTGAAGATTCTCATATTTGTGGTCCTCTTGAATATATATTCCCCACTATTTGTGGGGAAAATGGAGATGCCCAAGTACCAATTAAAGCTTTAAAAAAATCTGCCATTTTAATCTTATTAGCAATTATTCCTTAAAAGAGAATGTCTGTTATGCTTTGAAAGAGAAGAAATCATTGGGAGGTTTATGAGGTGCCAAATATTTCAGACTTTTGAGAAAAATAATGATATAGTACTTTAAAAAAGGCATTTTAGACTTTACTTTAAAGAAAGAATAAACTTTTCTTAGAAAGAGACCTGGATTAAAGGCTGCCTTTGGGATTTTTTTTCCTAATTATTTCTAATTAGTTATGTGTTGATGTTATGTGTGTCCCATGTCAACCACTTAATTCCTCCCTTGAGAATAGGCCGTCAGTCATCAAAAGTCACGATCCTCTGGTTTGCAGAAACAGAAACAATTTTATTCATAATGACATAGTGGATATAAAAGATGTAATAAAAAAGAGGATTTTAAGTAAGAGAGTTAGAGAAGTGTAATATAATCTCTTTACCATCTTTAAACAGAGAATGAATTTTTAAATCTGTAAATTTATGATTCTACATGAAAATTACATATGGACTCAGATTCAGATGAATAATTTTTGTCAGGTTTTCCTCATTTAATGCTTTTCCGTGTCCTTCCAACTCTCTCCTCTCTTTCAGAAGAACCTCTGTCTAACAAGAGGCTTATGAATGGTCAGTAAATAAATGTTCTCCTGCACCTTTGTTGTAACAATAATGATTTGTTCATTTAACTGTCATTCAGTGCTGTTAGCCCATCAAAAAGTTTTGTTGAACTTGGAACAGTGTCAGGATTTTGATGGGTCTCTAAAATAATTGTAATACTAGTTTTTCCCCGTTTCTTTCTTTTTTTTTTAAAACAAAAAAACAACATGCCCCAGTGGCCATTTAATGGAAAAACAAAGAAACAAATAAAAAAACCCCTTAATATAAATTCTTGTGGAATCTCTAATTTGCAGATTGTATGTCTGAGTTGAGTAAATTTTTGTTTAGCTAATCGAGTACAGAAAATTAGACTAGGAGTTTTCTGCAGATAAAGTAAATTAATTCGTGAATAGATAAAACTAATTGTCACTAGTATCAGAGACACATGGGTCCCTTCCCCTCCCTCCCTCCATCCCTTCCTTCCTTCCTTCCCGTCTTATTTTATTTTTTGCACCACTGATACTTGCCCTGAATGCACTGGTAAATCCATACCTGAATGGGTACAGTTAATGAGGACCTGGAAGTCATCCAAGCTTATACCATAGACATCATCATGTTGGGATTCATCTTGTGTAAAAGTTTCTTTATTTGTTCAAATGTGGGTCTTTGGGATGGGTTGTTTTTCCTGCACCTCCTAATCAACTGCAGTGATTAATAGTAGCAATCATGCACGGATTTACTGATACTCTGAACGGAATTGCAGAAGTGAACAATTTTGGAATCATCTAGTCCCTGGTTTCGCTGTCTTTTATAACCTTAGCTGCACCAGTCAGAAAGATTTGGTTGAGCTCTACTTTCAGTAGCTTGAACTACTAAATTAATAGCAGTGATTTTAATTCTTTTTTTGTATTGAGATATTGATATATAGCATTAGATTAGTTTCAGGTGTATAATGTGATTTGATATTTGTATATATTGCAAAATGATTACCACAATAAGTCTAGTTAATGTCTGTCAGCATACATAGTTACAAAAAAATGTTTTTCTTGTAATGAGAACTTTGAAGATCTATTCTCTAAGCAACTTTTAAATACACGACACAGTATTAACTACAGTCACCATGTTGTACATTACAACCCTAGGACTTACTTATTTTATAGTTGGAATTTTGTACCCTTTACCTCCCCTTCACACATTTATAAATTTATACATTTATAAATATTTAAAGTTATATTTAAATACCATATATATGTGTATTTCCAATCATACGAGTTTTTAGTATGAAATAGTCTCGCTGGCTAGCTGTGTTGGTGAGCACTCTCCATAGCCCTAACTTGCATGCAGGATACCTCCTTGTCCTCTACTTGGAAATTTTTGTCAGTTCTTTCAAAATGTAAATGTAGATACTTGTAACTATTATATATGAGTGTGCGTGCCTTATGCCAACAAAGCGGAACTTTTCCCGTCATGGCTGACTTCTAAATTCCCAAGGTTTTCTGGCACTATGACTGGTTGTGGGATATACAGACTTCACAGAAGGGCTGGGTTGACTATTCAAGTTTGAAATCAGTGTTTTATATTTCTCTTTCTTCCCAGGCCACCTCTTAGTCTCTTCTCGAGTTACTAGCCATCTCGGCCATGAGGTCCATATGCCTCCAAAGTGTTTATGGGGCACTGCACCTGAGAATTTGATAAGGAATTCCTGCTGTGATAAAAAGTGCTCTTAGGTCAAATGTGTAGTGGTAAAATTAATTGTTCTGAGACTGTGTGTCTCAAGCCATCTATAAAAGCCGTATTATTTACTGCCTAGGATACCACCTGTGTAATGCAGCTGTCTCAACCGTTTTACACACACATACACACCCCCACACATACACAGAAAGAGAAGGAGAGAAATTATATTCAAGGGGAGGTTTTTTGGGTTAAAGCCACAGTCTCTGGAGGTTTTGTTTTTCACCTAATTGAAAACATCTATACTACTTCTGCCAAAGAAACCCGAACACAGGCCAACCTGGAGATGGGGCCTTCTCATCTCTAAACCATGAATCATTGATGATCTTGCCTCAAATCTAGGCCCAAGTATAAGGTTCTGCTTATCAAATAAAAATGGTAGCAAGCAGCAGGATCACTGAAGTGACAGCTGCTTGAGTCTCAGCCAAAGAATTGTCATTAAGCTTTTAGTCCCAAAATGTTTCATGGAAGTAGCTGAAGTAAGGCTAATGTTAAACATCTCAGGGAGCTCCGTGAAAGGTCTTCCCTACTTGTAGTCCGTGGTGCATGGTTGATACGGCCTTCGGGAATTTCCTTGCTCTCTGTATCTCACCTTCATTTCTCCTTATGGTTTGCACAGTAACAAGGACTTGTTCAGTTAATTCATCTCTATTAATTTACAAATCTTACGTCTATCTATCTCTGAGATCTATTGGGTTGTCGGAAAAGTCATGATGCATTTTTTCCAATGAAAGACATAGAAAAAATACATCATGACTTTTCCGACAACCCAATAGTTTCCTTCACAGGACACAAATAGAGAGAGCAAAGGCCATTTTGAGACCATAAGAGGGGAGGCTCAGGAGGCTACTGTTTATTTTCAGCCTTGATCAAGTCTTGGCCAAGTTTAGAGCATGGGACAAATCTGGCCCTTTTCCTATTTTTGTAAATAAAGTTTTATTGGACTACAGTTGCATTCATGCATGTATATAGTCTCTGTGGCTGTTTTCAAGCTAAAACAGCAGAGTTGAGAAGTCGTGACAGCCCTCAAAACTGAAGATATTAATTTTTTGGCTCTTTTTAGAAAATATTTACTGACCTCTGACCACTAGGGGTTAGTGTTTGAGGACTTTCTTGGGTGTGGGAAACAAGCAAGCAAGTGGCCAAGACTCCTGAACCTCTGACATAAAGTGTAAGGTAAACCTCCTGAAAATGATGGCAGTGGGAAAAATCTGGCTTTTGTATACATCAGTGGTGAGCTGGCGGTGAGAACTCACCATCCTGGGTGTATTTAAATGCGAAGAGGATAATTTGGATGATAGTTCCCAAACATTGTTGCACAGAACATTAGTGACTACAAAAGCTAAATCATTTCATGACAAAGGAATTCCCTCTGGGATACAAGTTTATTAAATACTCAGGCTAAACAAAGTTCAAGAGTTTTCTTTACTCCAGGACTTGTAATTCGCTAATGTGTTGTGGAATACAAGGGGAGTGTAATGTGTACAATATTTCTCAATCTTATTTGACCAAAGAAATTCTTTCTCTTGGAAGATCTAGAAATATCTTATGGGCCATATTTTCTCATGGAATACAGTGTAGAAATTCTCTCCATGGTCTCAGCACACATGAAATCCGAGTGTTTTCTTTTTTTAATATTAATTGGTCCAATTCTCTTTTCCAGCTGGCAATGCCAGTATTTGCTGGGTACACAGTAGTGGTATAGCTTGTCCAGTTGTGAAATGTTTTGAAATACATCTGTACCAGTTGGCAAAGCTACCAGCTTCTCTGAGGCCTCATATATCCCCTGCAGCCCTGGCTACCCTGGTTTCTTCCCTGAGATCTTCCAGACTTCTGCTCATTCTCATAAATAAAGGTTATTTCGCCAAGGAGTAGGGGGAAAGAGGTTCTAGAATCATGTTCCAGAGCTACCAGTGTGTGTTCTGACTGGCCACTGCCCATACTCTATGGGTTTGCTAAATATTTCAAATATCACTATCTATTATAAATTCCAACATGTGTGCCTTTATTTTCTAGTCCACTAAGAAATGTCTTATTTGCCATGATGTGTCACAGCATTGCTGAAGTCAAACAGATATGGTGGTACCTCAAGTTTAGCAACATCAGGACCATTGTACAAATGGGGAATTGGAAGGTTAGAGCAATGTCTTAAATTCTCACATAGGCTCCTTATTTCTCCCAGCCAAGTAAACACAGAGTTACATCAGTGATAAGGGAGAGTATCGTGGGAATATTTTAAATAGTTTTTAAAAGTAAAAAAAAAAAAAAGGTGAAGTTTGGTAGTTGAGTGATTATTAGTAACAAGTTAGTGACACATCTGAAAAAGAATTGATCCATATCAGTATGTTAGCAAGTGTTGCTCCGGTGGGGGGTTCAGACAAATAAACGGCCAATGTAACGTGATGAATAAATGCTGCGATGGGGATAAGCACAGAGCACCACAGCTAGACTTAGGCAGAGGAGATGGGTCATACAACGTTTTCTGGGGGAGGAGACATGTGAGCCATTTCTTAAGGTAGGAACTGGTTAGGATGAGAAAGGGGATGGAAGAAGGCAGCCCAGGTAGAGGTAAAGGAGTTTTCTGAGCTCACTTCTGCATCTCCTTGTCTTTCCTCTCACATCCTTGCCTCAGAATCTGCCTGCTGTTAAAAACGTAGCTCAAATGCTGTGTTTGGCTTTCAATTATCTTATGCCCCAACCAGGGGTGGTGGTTCTCTGCTGTGTGCAACCGTAGATCTAGGTGCTACAGAGGAGGAAAACTCATTTTAGAGCTCTTAGTGGAGACCCCTGTAATAAAAGGCAGGTTAACAAGAGAAAAACAAAGCTAAGGCTATTAATATGCATATCTCGTGTATACATGGGAGACACCCAGGGAAAAATGAGTAACATGCCGAGGTGTTTTAGAATTCAGGATTAAATACCACCTTAATAAGGAAAGGAGAGAGAGGTAGACCTTAATAGGGATGTTGACCATTTAGGGGAGAGAAAATGGTTTTTAGGAAATATGACTGGGCCCTTAGAAGAATAGATGGGAGGTATAAGAGTTTGTGACAAAATTTGCCTGGGTGTGATGTTGACTTCTAGTCCCTTCTCTTGTGATACCATCCAATCTTCACTGGTTGCTGGAACTTCTGGGGAGGGGATCTATGACAATTGAGCTCCTTTTCGACGGTCTATTTTTAGACAGATGGGGGTGGGGTACAGAGAAAGCCCCACCCTTCATCTGTTGCCCTTCAAGTACCTTCAGTCCAAAATAATCAATATGCCAAAGGGGCACATTTTAGGTGGCATATTCTGCTACTTTGAGTACTTTCCTTATAAAGGTACACGTCCACAGGCTTCTTAGAAGTACTGTACTTGTATACTTGTGTTATCTCTCCTATTAAACTGCAATCTCTTCGAGGGCAGAGTCTTGGTCATCTTTTTACATGCTCACCCAATACTTTGTATGTTATATGAGTTTAAAAAAATTGTCTAATGAGTTGGAAGACATCCCCATTCTTTTGATCTTCTGCTTTTCATTTCTTTCTTCATTACGTGCTTGTTCTCTTGCAATATTTCTTTTGGAACTCTTTGGGAGAGCCAGGGGATGCCCTTTATGTATATGGCATGATGTGTAGTGCCCTATGATAGAAAGTAAATGTGTCCTTGAAAGGGAAGTACTATGATCATCTGCATCCTGAGAATCTGATGTAATTTCACAGACTAAAAATATTTTGGGATAATTTTTGTATTCATTTGTTATATTTTACCCATGCTGTTTGGCTAAATATGAATTTGGCAAACAACAAAGGAATAAAACCCAAATTGGATGAGTCAGCATTTCTTATAAACTTGATTTTATTATCTTGTTTATTTTTGTCATCAGGAAGCTATATCTCCATCAATTGTTTTGACAGGCCCACCTAGTATCAGTAAAAATGATGTTTCAGTTCATTCTTTGAACTTCCTAAGAAGTCTTTTAAGGATTTTCAAGGACTTCACACTCAAAGCACAGAAAGTGGTTACCAAGCAAGCTAATTACCACACATTAGGTGCTGTCCTAGGGACATTTAGATATGGTTGTAGTCAAATCTCTTTGGATTGCCAAGTGACAGAAATCCATTTTCATCTATTTCCTGTGGAAAGGGATTCAGTGTGAGCCCACTGAATTAACTCATGGGTGTAAGGTCAAAAACTTAGCTGAATATTGTGAAGAAGGAGGACTAGGAACTGGTCAGTTATCAGGAACCCAGGCGAGGTATTCTGTTGTTTTCTGTTTTCTTTTCTTTCCCTCTTACTCTTGCTTTGCAGGCAGCTATTGCTGCTTTTGCATGTAGAAAGCTGAATGTCACCACCTACATTTTATCTCCACAGGTCAAGTAACCAACCTAGATCTCCTGGTGTTTTTTTTTTTTTTTTTTTTTTAGCTGAGCCATCCTGCTACCTGTTGGCAGCTCAGCGGCTGCTCAACTTGGGCTGGACTCGAACCGCTGTTGCTCAGAGCTCAAAGTCTTGAGCGAGCTCTTAACCAATTGAGCCACTCGGCCGGCCCCTCTCCTGGTGTTTTTTAATTCTAGGACAAAATTGTGGAAAGTTTTGTTTGGGTATGTTACTTTCTATTCAGTAATAGAGATGGGCTAATGTCACATGGTACCAACGTGGCTGCTGCGAGTGAGCCTCTGTGATCCTGTGTGGATGGAACAGAGAGGTACAAAAGTGTCTATTATACTCATGCCATTTAGTAAAGCAGCCATTCTATGAGATAGATATTATTATTTCCATTTTATTGAAGAGGTAACTGAGGCCCAGAGGGACTAACTGACTTCCTCTAGATCACCAAGTCAAGATTCCAGACTGAGCCTAACTCCAAACCTCTTCTCATCTATTGTCTCAGAGTTCCTGTTTAGAAAACAATTTGCTTCAGATGGGAGATGATAGCATACAGGCAAAGTACACTGATCATTCGTCTGATATTACAGGGGTTGTGATGGTCACTTTTACTCCCTCGCTCAATGAAAAGTAGAACCAGAGGAAAACAAAGAGCTTTTATTCTGGGACTTGTCTCAAAAAGAGGTGGCAGAGCCCTTGGTCTCAAGTGACATGGGCTTGAGTGATGCTTCTGAGGTATCCACTGAGCTTCCTGTAGCTCTCAGAGACTGGCTGAATCATGAATATATCCAGGAGCACATATACACACACACATACATGTGTGTGCATGTGCATGCACGTGCGCACGTGTGTGTGTACACACAAACTTAAAAAGATGTTATCTGGAAGTCAAGGCTCAGAAATCATCCTGATGTTTTCCTTGTCCATGTTTAACAAAATATATTTTCATACATAGAAAAAGTAGAATCATTTTGTATTATTTAACAATGCAAATGGGCTCCTAAGATTGTCTCGATAATACATACACCCTTCAGTCCTTGCAAAGCCTGAAAATAGGGTTCCATGTGGTTTGGATTATGGATCTTCCTCACTCGAAGGTTTTGCTCCCTTTCACGTGAACGGGATTTGTTAGCAGGGTTGTGACACTCAGCTAGACAAAGAGCTACACCTGCCTTCATCTTGCCTTCGGTTTCCTCTCTTTTCCCGTATTTCCTCAGAGGAACTTCTCATTACTTTTCCCTCTCTTAACTGGCAATTTTCTCCTGTTTATTTCTCACCTTTGCAGCATTTTGTTCTTCATTCTTTTTTAATCTAAGGGGTCATAACGCATTAGCCCCCCTATAAACGTTACACTTAGTTATTTATCCTCATTTAATTAGAGGTTGTATCAAGTGATTCAGGGATGGAATTTGGCCATGCTGTTGTTAGGCACATTTCTATCATTCCCCGACTAATCTCTCAGGCTCCCTCGTGAGGTGTTTTAAACATATTTAGAGGTTCACATTGGCGAATCTTCTAATGGCACCTCACCACTTCTGTGATACCTCCAGACCCCTCATCTGCCTTGCAAAGCATGTGGGCAGCATATCACAATCACCCAACTATTGCAAAATGCAGGCCTTTCATCTGTGTGGTCTGGGAATTATCAATCAACAACTATTGATAAAGCACTTACCTATATAATCCTCAGTGCTATGTAGAAAGCCCCTGGTAACCCCCGCCCCCCAAAAATAATAAAACATAGGTCTTGTTCTGAAGAAGATTACAATCTAATAGGGACACTACACTACTAAGACACAAAAGACAACTAAAAATAAAAGGCAGCAGAGAGTAAGTGCCAGAAGAGAGATGGTGATCATGAGACATTTTTAGAGACCAGAGGAGGAGTGGAGCACTTCCACTCAGGGGGGCTGCGTGGGTGCAGCGGGGAGGTCAGCAGAATGAAGATCAGAAGACTGGTAAGCATGGACCTTGTTTCATAGAATGTGCTGAACATTGTTTAGCATGGCAGGAACTGGGGGAGACTAGTGGGAGAGGAGGCTATGAAACTGCTTGGGACAACTTGGGAAGAGGACATAGCTTTTTAAAAAATTAAATAAGGCTTTATCCTAAAGGCAATCCCAAATTTAAATTCATGAACATCGTTTAGTATGATCTGTCATCCCCCCCCCCTTTATATAACTACAGAGATCTGGAATAATATTCATCAAATATTAAAAACATTGCTTTTCGTCAGTAAGATTTGGGATCATCTGTGGTTTTCTTTTTTGTACTTTATTGCTTAAAAACTTTTAATCATGAATGTGGTTTTTTAAAAATAAAAACAAGGAAGTCATCACTTCAAAAAATCATAGATGCGAAGTCACTTGCAAAGAAGTTGTGAAATGATTCTAAGTCGTATGTGCTGCATACCATGCCCCGTCTGATTGCTCACAATGACTGGGTATAAATGGCAAACTCTTTAGGTTGAGTTTTTTTAAGGGTTTTTAAACATTTTCATCTCTGAAGCCAAGCCAAATGACTGCAGGCTGAACAGTGAAAACTGAAGTCTAATTCTTTACCATCCGAAAATCAAATAGGTGTCAATCGTCTTGCTAGTTTTCTAAGCTTTTTATTAACAGGTTTTGGATTTACCCACCTAGCAACTTTCTACTTGGCCTGTTCCTATCCAAGAGAAAAATAAAAACAATTAATGGGAAAACATTAAATGACAGGCAAATTTAAAACATTCTTAACTACACAACTTTACTTGGGACTTCTCTACCTCCGCACCCACACTATCTTGCAAACGTGCTGAAGAGGTCCTAGGAATTCCAATAATGTGGTCAAGGCAGAGACTGGCTACATGCCTGACTTCAGGGAAGTGGACAAGCACCATATCATTCAGCCAAAAACTAACAATTACTGCAGACATACTGTACTGAGTGTTGAGTACTTCAGGTCAAAGGGAGAGAGAGGTTAACATGGATTCATATCTATTGTAAGTCAAAAGGCATCTTAGGAATTTGTTCTAGTTATAAGGCATTTACAGTTCCATGGGTTTTTGAAGAAATATATATACATTTATTTATAAAAAATTCCATTGCTGCCCAGTTTCAGTTACACTGGCAGTCAAACATTTCACCAAAACATGCTTTCCTGGGTTACTACATGAGTAAAAGCCTGCTATAAATACCACTGTCAGCCTATAAGACTAATATATCTTATACCTCAGTGCCAGCCTTTTGTGACACTGTAAATTTTCACACTTCAGATTTGTTCTGCTTCCTTACCAACATTTAACTTTGTATTAGTCAAATAACACTCATGTGATTACAAGATTGAGAAAGGAAAAAAAAAACCCAACACACTTTTGGAGCACACATAAGATTATAAAATTTAATTCCCAAAGGATCAATATATAGAAGGTTGAGTGAGTGAAAACAGCAGGTATTATTAATACATAAGCTTCATAAGGAGATTGTTTACTCACTGAAAACGTATTATAAAGAAAAACTCTACTCTGACTTTTAAATGATTATATGGATAGCTGTTTCAATTCTTCAGTTTGCTTTATTAATAAAAAGTATCCCATTTATAGAATAGTTGCATCTTAGAGTTGGAAAGGACCTAAGAAATATTTTCATTCTGCTTTTCAAGGATGCAAGCAAATGACACATTACCTGTGTAACTTTCCCAATTCACACAGGGAGAATTAATATTTTTTAAAAAGTTATTTATGATTATAAAACTATTAGATGTTCATTAAACAAAATTTGATGAATACAGAGAAAGTTTTATTCAAATCTGGTCTATTTTCTTCCAGAATTTTTCTATATACTAATTATATATCATATCACAAAATCCTTAAAAATGTTTTTTTAAAGATTTTTATTAAAATATAGCTAACATACAATATTACATTAGTTTCAGGTGTACATCATAGTTTTTCAACATTTATATACCTAAAGAGGTGATCACCATGATAAGCCCAGCAACCATCTGACACCTTAACACACTATCACAGTATTATTGACTATATTCCCCATGCTATACATTACATCCCCATGACTTATTTGTTTAATACCTGGAAATTTGGACCTCTTATTCCCTTCACCTTTCCCCCTCTTTTTAAATTCTTCAATTACAGTTGACATTCAATATTATTTTATATTAATTTCAGGTGTACAGCATAGTGGTTAGACATTTATATAATTTAAGAAGTGATTCCCCCAGACTAGTACTCACCAGGCACTATACATAGTTATTACCATATTATTGACTGTATTCCCTATGCTTTACTTTGTATCCTCATGACTATATTGTAACTATCAAATTGCACTTCTTACTTCCTTCACTTTTTATACCCTGCTTCCCAACCCCCTCCCACCTATCACCCCAACAAACCTAGTATCCGCCTGACACCATACATAGTTATTACGATATTATTGACTATATTCCTTATGATATATGTCCATATATAGCTTACAAGCTGCTGTTTTGGGGGTTCACCCCACTTAGTGGGGTTTGCTCCAGCGGGCTCTAGTGCCTGTTAAGACTGCCCTTTGGGTATGCTGCTTGTGGGGCTAATTGGGTGGTGCTCTGCTGTGGTCTGAAACCAACCTCCAACTATGATGGCTCTGGGACCTCTTGCAAGGGGCTCTGGTGCAGGCCCATGTCACTCACTGCCTGTGACTGGCCAGGGACTACAAAGTGAGCTATGGTTGTTTGCTGCCTGTGCTAAACCTGGAGGCACGTGGGAAAGGCCACGCTTCAAACTGAGGACATTTGCTACCAGTGCCAGGCCTGGGGTAGCTGTGAAAAATGCCAGGACACCCCAAGGCCTGCTGCCACCTGCCAGCTCCCTTAAGGTTCAGCCACTGATAAAGACTCATGCAGTATGCAAATTGGGTGAGGCAGGGTGTCAGGGCATCACTAGAGAGGAAAGAGTTGCGGTCACCAGGTTAATGTAGACTCTGGTTTGGTGCCAGTGCTGAGCCTGGAGCTACTCAGCAAAAGTCTCAGAGCACACTGTCAGCAATACTTCACGCCATCATGAACATACTAATAATGTTGTTTCTGGTGCTATAATTAGTTGAAGACATGCTACACCATTATAGAGATAAGGAAACCAAAATCCAGACCATGTAGTTGAGTTGCCCAAGTTCAAAAATTAGTGGCAGAGCTAAAGTTAGAATGAGACTTTCTTGACTTCCAATGTAGTACTCTTTTGCTATAATTCTTCACACACTCCTTAACCAACGATGCTTGTTATCATTATAGCTCTAACTATATTTATTATCCATTTTCTTCCAAGATGTTTTTAGATGGATACTAAGATACCAAGGTGCTAAAGGTTTTATGCTGTGCTTTTTTTCTTTACTTAGGAACTTCCCCTCTCCCCTATCCAAATCCTAGGAATTCTAATATCTTGCAAAAATCAACGTATCTTGTTAGAAATGCAGAATCTCAAGCCTTATCCAAGTTCAGTGAATCAAAATCTGTATTTTAACAAGATTCCCAGGTAGTTTATAGGCATATTAAAATTTGAGAAGTATTGTTCTGAAACATTAGGGTCATTTTTTTTCTAAAATGTGGTAGCCATTTTTTAGAATTGTCATGATAGAGGGAATAAAAACATGTATTAACACTTTAAATTGAGTTGATGGATGATAATACCTTTACCCAAAATATGATTAACTAGTTCCTGGACAGTCATTGTAAGTTGGGCTGTAATAATAAAAACCTTTATTTCTTATTGTGCAATAATATACTTAAGGATTTTGTACCTAGAAACTCATTTCTACCACAAAAGTAAAAATTTGATCACAAAATAAAGGAGCATAATATTAAACAAAAATTAAAAAAATAGACTATTAGGAACAAATATTTATTTGGAAAATTCAAGCATCTTTTGCTGTCTTTTGAGGATATTTCTGAAGAGACTTAATTGGCCATGTTCTTAAAATACACGTTCAGTGAAGTTAGAAATATAATAGGTTTCCTCCTCCCTGGCAAATGGATGTATTCTTTATTGCTTCAGACTTCTAAATTTTATTTGAAATTATGGTAATTTCTCTTAAAAATGTTGTTGCCAATTTTATTTATAAGAATACTGGAGAAATGTTTGAATGAGAAATGGTAGGGGAGAGGTGGAACCTTATCATGGCTTCCTTTATTCCATTCATTGGTCTGTTTAGGATGAGTTTTGGGTTTCCTTTGCATGGTTTATCTTTTTGGTTTTTTTAAAGATTTTATTGGGGAATCGGGGAAAGGGGAACAGACAAGTTGCTTGTTGTTTTTTTTTGTTCTTCAGTCTAGTTGTGGAGGACATTGCTTCACTGGCCCAAGTTGGCACCATCATTGCGCTCTTCCCGGGCGAGACAGATCAGTCGCCGGCTTCTGGATGGCTGCTCACTGCAGCTGCTGGCAGCTCACTCTGGCTGCTGGCTACACACAGTAGCCCATGGCAACCCACTGCAGCAGGGGCTGCAGCCTATGCCATCGCTGGTGACTCATGGCAGCCCAGCTCCAGGTTGAGCTGTTGTTCAGCATCTTAGCTGTAGAGGGCAGTGTCACTGACCTTCATATGTGGGATCCAAACCGGGGTACTCTGGCCTCCCAAGCCAGCTCTTAACCAACGCGCCACTCGGCCAGCCCTGCATGGTTTATCTGTGATAGGAAAAGTTACAAATCCAGATCTCCATTCTGTCCCACCTCTGGGGGAAGTCCTATGCCTGCAGACTTCAAAGGCAAGTCTCTGAGAAAAACTGATCAGTTGACTCTGATAGAGAAAAAGAGAGGCTGCTGTAGAGTGTACAAGTCCATTGACGAAAGATTTCCTGGACTTTCAAACAGTCAGAAGAAAATGCTAAGTTTAAAGCTTTTGGCTTTCAAAGAATTAGTGTAAAAGGACCCTTGAAATTTAAATAATAATAAAAAGTCTAGTAATACAGAAATTACAGCAACTCCCAACATTTAAGAAAAGTTTTTTTCTTTTTAAAATATAAAGTCACTTTATAGGATTAAATGAAAATTTGCTGTATGATGCAAAAACATAGTTAAAAAAAAGGTTTGTTTTCTAAATATGAGATTTATTAATTTAGACTTTATGAAACCAAATAACTCATTTGATTATCATCTGCTTATCTCCCCCCATCAACCCTCCCCACCCCCACTAAATGCACCATCGGACATTGATTCAACCTTAGCTGTCCCCCTAGACAAAAGCAAGTTAAACTGCTTACCTACAAAAACCATATCTTTTCTATTTCAACCCCAAATTCTTTAACTTATGGAATAACATTTCCACTTTCCAAAATGCTCTCAGAGAAAAAAAGAATAATTCTAACATATTTTTTAAAAATTATAGCCAAAGGGGCTTTTTCTCCTTTAATCCCACTCTTTGTAAAAATTGATTTCTTCTTTACAGTGTTGATAATCAATAAAAGCCTTTACTTAAACTCCCCAAAGTGCACGTGGTAACCCAGCCCTTCGATAAATCTAGGGACTCTCCCAGGGGTTTCCAAGCCAAACCCCCCCCCCAACATTTTTATGATGATATATGAGGGTCATATACAGGGACTTACTCGACATCCTCTAAATTAAAAGTCACTGGAGCAGGTAGTTTAAGGGACAGATTTATAACAAGTTTCAAATGAAACAAAGGTATTCCTCACAGCTGTGAGCCATCTGCAACCAATTTTCTCATACTCAGGGTATATTGAAGATAAATATTACCCCCATACCCACCCCACCCCCTCTGCACACCCAGAGACTCATATAATCTGCCACCCAGAGGAACCTTAACATGTCCAAAATGTACAGCTGCTCAGCCTCCCTTTGGCCTTTCTCTTCTAGTTCATATCAATTTTAAATCATTACTACACTTATTTTGCAGACTCATACATTGTTGTTTAACCTGAAAGTGCTGGTTACAAAAGTAAGGATCATTTAATTGCCACAACGCTCACAGCTATGACTGATTATTTAATGTGGTCATGAGTAATGTTAGAATCATAATCTGGATAATTTCCCATAAGAGTACAGGTAAAAATATGAATACAGAGCAATTCATCCTAGTGGTCCAGAGCAGGGCTTGAATCCTACAGACATGGGGTTAAGGCCTTCTACTCACTGTGTAGCCTGGCCTCCAATTTCTTAACTAGAACCTGGGGATATAAATAGTATCTACGTCACCGGGTTCTTGAGAAGGTTAAATATGATAGTTATAGAAAATCTCCAGAAGGTAGTTAGCACCCAATAAAGATTAGTTATTATTATTATCTTTACAAATGATAATACATTCAAAGTTACTTTTCTTAACCATGATGAATGATTAACATGTGAATACCACAGGTAATCGTATTGATCTGTCACCTCATAGCACTGTACTCCACATTACACAGCACAAACTAGTGTTTATCCCAGCATTCACATTCATTTCCCAAACTCTATAGAACATTAACATTCCATAAGATGTAAGTGTGCATTCTCTCTCAACAAGATAGAGAAATACTGGGTTGAATACAATTAAATAGTCTTTTCTGCAGAACCTCCTGGAGTCTTTAATATACTGATATCACTGTCAATTTCAACATGATGGTAGTGGTCACAGCAGCAGTGGTGGGATTATAGTTACATTGTTTCCCAATCTTATTTGACCAAAGAACACATTTTGTTGTTTTTCACAGAATACCTATATATGACGTATGACAATTAAGTTCACGAACTTGTTGCAATGATGTTGCTAACCTTTTTTTGATGTCAGAGGGATTATTCATTATGAATTTGTACCAACTGGACAAACATTTAACCAAGTTTACTATTTGGAAGTGCTGAAAAGGCTGCATGAAAAAGTTAGATGACCTGAACTTTTCGCCAACAATTCACAGCTCTTGCATCACGACAATGAAACAGCTCACTGTCTGTGAGGGAGTTTTTAGCCAGTCAGCAAATAACTGTATTTGAACACCCCCTCTACTCACCTGATCTGGCCCCCAATGACTTCTTTCTTTACCCGAAGATAAAGAAAACATTGAAAGGAAGACATTTTGATGACATTCAGGGCATCAAGGGTAATATGATGACAGCTCTGATGGCCATTCCAGAAAAAGAGTTCCAAAATTGCTTTGAAGGGTGGACTAGGCACTGGCATCAGTGCTTAGCTTCCCAAGGGGAGTACTTAAAGGGTGACTGTAGTGATATTCAGCAACGAGGTATATAGCACTTTTTCTAGGATGAGTTTGTGAACTGAAATGTCCGATCTCTTATGTGATTTATTAAATAGCCTGAAGTTGGTGTCTGTCTTAGCCTGTTTAGGCTGCTATAAAAAAAAATACCATAGACAGGGTGGCTTAAACAACAGGAATTTATTTCCCACAGTCTGGGAGTAGGGAAGTCCAATATAAAAGCACCGGCAGATACAGCATCTGCTGAAGGTTCATTTCTTGGTTTATAGATGGTTATCTTCCTGGGTCCTCATATGGAGGAAGGGGCAGAGGAGCTCTTTGGGGTCTGTTTTTTATAAGGGCACTAATCCTATTTATCAGGGATTCACCCTCATGACCTAACCACCTCCCAAAGGCCCACCTCCAAATGCACTACATTGGAGAATAGGTTTCAACATGTGAATTTAGGAGGGACACATTCAGTCCACAGCGGTGTGGTATAAACCTGAAATAATTATTTGCAGTTACCCCTTTCAACTACATACTTTGTGTCATAATGATGTCATCAGGTCCCATAGCTTTCTGGCCATTCTAGTCTAATGTAGTCCAGTTAAAAACTTCAATCTCATATCCAGTGCAGCATTATAGACTATTCTCTTCCCCCAGC
Organism: Hipposideros armiger; assembly: GCF_001890085.2. Lineage (NCBI taxonomy): Eukaryota > Metazoa > Chordata > Mammalia > Chiroptera > Hipposideridae > Hipposideros > Hipposideros armiger. Next base: position 339,598 of record NW_017731525.1, on the reverse strand, counting down.
ACAGGAAAAGTAGGGAGGGAGTGCCGTCTGCCCTTTCATCTATCCTCTCTAACTTTCTGGATTCTATTTTAATTGTGTTGGGATAGGACATAAAAATTAAAGGTCAAAAAGAGCAAGTATCCATTTTTTGTATAAATGGAAATGCAGTTTAATATACTGTTGTATGTCACTTTGGGGGGGGGGCTGGTTAACTGTGAAGACTTATGTGTGACTTGGCATGACAGGGCTCCAAATGCTAATGCTCTCATAGGGCCCTTGTTTACATTCCCTGAGTTGTGGCCCTTCACTACACAATGCACCAATGAGCTTCTGTATTGATACCTTCCGATGTTCCTCAGCTCCTGCCTGCATGGCGGGCCCTCTAGCCTCTTGCCTCTGGGAACACTTATTAACTAGCCGCCATCTTAGGTGGGGAGCTGACACTATGGCTCAAATCCATGAATCTTCCATGGGTATGTAGGTTGTTCTGCTGCCACTCTCTCTACCCGGCCTCCTCTCCCTCTTCCCTTTAAGCTCAGATAGCTACAGATGGCAGACCAGCGAGTCTACTGCATAAGTAGACATTTGACTAGGAAATTAGATGTCTATCTCTGCTTCTTAAAACATACTGCCAGTTTCTAAGAGAGTCTCAACTAGCACCTCTTTACTTGGTTTTTGGGGTGAGGAAGCAACCTTTCTTGTCACATGGAGGCAAGGGAAGAGCTTTGGTACTTCAGGCCCTTAAACCTATGCCTTCCCCTCTTCCTCCTCCCCTCTGCCTATTCTTCATGCACAGAAAATGGGGTTGGGTGATGATGGGAGTAATCAGAGATCGTTCAGCTGCCACCTACTAGGCCCTGGAGACAGTGAAATTCTGGTCTCCAATCCTCTTTACTCTTTAGAATGTGGATTGTTCCTGGATTTGAGTCCTGTTCAGCAGAAAGTCTGCTCAACATTCTGTGACAATTGTTAGTTCTTGCAGGACACTGGGGGTCTGTGAGACAGTTCAGCAAAGGCTGGATTCTTAGTTTCATAAGGACAAGGACTCTGATTGTCTTGTTCATTATTATATCCTCTGGTACATAACAAGACCTCAGTCAATGTTTGTTGAATGAAAAAAATAAATGAATAAATTATCAAACCTAGCCATTCTTTACATTTTAGTGTGGATAAGAATCACTCGGGGAGTTTGTTTTTAATACAGATGCCCCAGCTTCAATGGCAGAGATTCTCATTTAATACATGTGGCGAGATGGGACCTATTTTGAGAAATACTGGCTAGTTCATAGGTAGATTAACCTTCTGGTTAATGGTTGCTTAAACACACATTTGTAATGCTAGTATCGGCCACTCTCTCAACTGCCTATAAAAAATATATACAGACATATGCAGGCACAAATATACACACCACACATAAGTAAAAGAGGAAATAAAGAACAAAACTGATGTCTGAATCAATACTTTGAGACTCATGACTATATAACTTCATGGAAAATATCACTGGGAAACCCAATAACCATTTTTGACTTTTACATATAGGTGAAAGTTCCTTTCCTTATTGTAATTAAATCACATGTTTGTACGCTGCAAATCAGGATTCCTTGATTCTCAGAGTCCTTATCTGTAGTGAAATCCAGGAAGGAGCCTGGGTGGGGCTGTGGTGCTTCCACTTTGCAGGTGGTACCAGTTATAAAAATAAATTATGGGTTAGGCTCTCTCGAGTTGTCAGTACAATGTATTTCACAAGCACAGAATAAAAATTGTAATCTTAATACTTCCAAAAAGTGGTCATTATCACTGCAGATGAAGAAAATCTGTTTAAACTATACACCAAGAGTGTGTGAACCCCAAAGAACCTGATTTAATTGAGAAAGATTCAAATAGACAAGGGTAATATTTTTAACAGAAATGAACTCAAATAGTTAGAACTTGTCTTATTTCATATATTTCCTTTAAAGATGTTTTTACTGAAACATACATACAGCAAAATGTACTTCATATATTATTTTTTACTCTCAAGTTGCATAATTGAAATTCTTTTAGAAATGGAATATTCTACAAGGTATTTGTTATTTGAAATGAGGTTTCTATCATAATCTTGTAATACATAGTTGTAGAGGTCAATTTCACCAGATTGGGTTATTATTTTTTAAATCACGCTATTTTCAGATGTTTTCTAGAAAGAGGACATCATATGAAATTTTACTATAAGATAAAGATGAAGTCTCAGATAACAATCAGACAAGACATACATGAAGGAGGACACAATTTTACGGGCTTAACGTTATGAACTTTTCAGAGAAACAGTGAGGAAGAGCCTGCAGTCTTCAAGTTTATGAATTATGAAGTAGCCCCAATAGCAACTTTTGTCTCAAACTTACTGCTAGAATGACAGCTATGACTGTAAGAAAGGAATTCAGGAGAATTGACACCAAAAGATTTTTAGATACAAGTAGAGATGCAAAGATTCATGGCATGATGTAAATTATGAGATTAAAAATACCTTCCTATCAAGAAATAAATTGACAAAATCAAATCTTCTATTGTGAAATAAAATAAGTCATTTGTATTAGTTGGATACCCTGCTGTGCCCTCTCGCCTCCCAACCCTCCCTTCTCTCCCTCCCTCCCTTCCTCCCTTTTTTCCCCCCTGAAACTTCAGATTATTAATTTGGACAGCCTTAAAACACTTAAAAAGGAGAGACTATATTCTGGATAATCAAAACGGACCAGTACTTCATCCCTAAGTGCTTAAGTCCTATAAGAGAGATATTTTTTATTATTTTTTTTAGAGAGAGAGTCTGTATTAATATCTCTGGTCCCTTGGGGATATGGGTGGGAGTGGGAGGGAAAGAGGTAATTTAGGGAAATGGATAGGGACAGGCATTTTCAATCACCTATGACATTTACCAGGGCCGACCTGTTTATATGTCTAAAGGGTTCCTGAAGTTTTAATTCCTTTCAACATAGAGCTCTAAATATTCCTAGAATGGTCATAGAAAACCTAGTTTGACCTAGACTCCAAAGATAGTCTTCAGACATCAGCAGGACCTCTGGATAATCTCTCTAATGTCTCAGAGAAAGAGTTGGGGCAAAGGAGGGTCTAGGAATCCTTGTAGAGCAGGACGTGACTTCTAGGGTCCCTTACCTCTGACTGTAAACCCAATCTGTATTGTCCAAAGCTCAGCATTGTTTATTGGCTGTAGGTGGTGGCATTTGGCACAACTATGTGGTATATTTTTACCTAACTGCTTCCCAAATATGTTATAATAAAAATATTGTGTTTTACTTTCTCAAAAAGGTTGCAACCTGTCTAAGTGTTGTCAATCTCAAAACAGCCATCTCTCCGGCTGGGCATAACTTCTAACACTGAAACTAGACATATTCCCCACTTTATTACCTTCTACTGTGTTCATGTCCCTGCCAGGATCCCAGCTGGAACTGCAGGAAGGTGTTAGCTTACCGAGTAAGGAAAGAAACCAACCTCTTGTGGGATATAAAGCCATAGTGTACAAACCTAGGGGATTCTTATATAATGCTGAGTGATTTATGGATGTGAAAGGAAATTTTTAAAATGTAGTCTATATTTAGGGCTCTCTATAACTGTTAGGAATGAAAAAACTTCAGGAGTCCAATGAAATGTTTTTAAATGTTCTCACAGCTTTTTTTTTTTTTTTGCTTTCATCCTTTAATAGAAATACTCATGCAACAGAGAACATAAAAACACATAATAATGCAAGGCATAATTATGACCTAAAATGACAATTGTGAATCACTATTAGGCATATATTTATGTGTCCTGCATGATGCTAATAGCTCTCTTTCAATGATACCCAGATATGTTTCAGCTGAGTGAACACAAAGGCACCTTGCATTTACTTCCAAATTCCTTTTTCAAGTGTACTACCCAATCCATTTCTTTACAATTTTTTTTATATCGAATGCATTTACACCCTCTCCAAGAGAAACAGCCCCAAGTTCCCCTCACTACTGCATTCCTCCAGGATGTCCAGATGAGACATAGATCTCCCTGTCAGAGCCCTGTGTGACCCCATGGTCCTAGGAGGTTCATCACCCCACGTGAGCTGCACTCACTGCCCAACTCTGGGTGTGCCTTGCAGATGAATGCATGGGGAGGCATCCGCTGGTGGCATGTCCCCATTTGTGGGCTTCACATCATCTATAACCTCTGCACTGCTTGCTGCTTTGGTAATAAAATCGGAGTGAAAGCGACGTGGAACAGAATCCAAGTCAGAATTCTTGCAAAGTTAGAGCAGACTTTGTGGTCTGGCCTAACTCACTGGGCTGGTTTTGCTGTGTCTGAATCGTCAAAACAACTGGTGGGTTCAGTGAAGAAAATAATCAGTTAAACCTGTTTGACTGAACCCTGGGTGAATCCAACCAGTCTGGTCAATCCTGTAAACTAATGTAGACACAACTTTAGAATGTTTGTTTTTCTGACACACGAACTCTAAAAGGAGCCACAACAGTCTTTTGAATATACAGTAAAACCTTGGATTGCGAGTAATGTGGTTTGCGAGTGTTCTGCAAGACGAGCAAACATTTCTAATACATTTTAACATGGTAAACAAGCGATATCTTGCAATATGAGTAGTTTGTTTCCAGAACGGATTATGCTCACAAACCAAGGTATTACTGTACTTAAAACTTTCACCTGTACCGTCCTTCTCTCATGAGGCTTTCTAGAGAATTATTACCAGCCTTTCCATTCTTCCTGCAAAGCCCCCTCAGATTCAGGAGAAAACGCCGGAATTCCTAAGAAGTGGGCTGCATTCCACACTTATACTTCATTGTAAAAACGACAGTGCTGTTTGACTTATGTTCGTCTGTGACATGTCAAAGGAAGCCCTGCTTGTAGAGCACACGTCCTTTATCACCACGGTCTTCTCTGTGAACTTCACAGCTTCTACCTCATTTCTGATCAATGGGGAGGGCCACGATAATGCATACAAAGAGGTTAACTCAGCTAGAAATACTTCTGCACCCGACACTGATAAAGGGAAGCATGCTTCATTTGGAAATGTCTCTTAGTTGTTTGGAACTCATATTCCAATCCTAGGTTACTAGGCAGACATAGCAAATGGTTTCCCACCAGCCATTCAATAAGCTCAGGTAACTTATTTTAAAGACTCCATCAAGTGTAGGTTTGGCCCTGCGTGTGTTTATCTCTGGGCGTTGAAAGAAGAGGTAGCCTAAGATGTAAAGGCAGCTTGAGCCAAAGCTGCGTTTACTTTAGCCACTAGGGGGCAGCACGGCACAGAGAGTGTGGCGCAGATAGAATTGTCTGGTTTAAAAGGCCTGAGGAAGCTTTCTGCGTGCCTAGGGCGGGCAAGGAGGGAGTCCTCAAAAAGCAAACAACCAAAAAATACCCTGTACTCTTACCCCCGTGGAAAACAATTAAACAAATATTGCAAGATTGACACATTTCTTTGGAATTCATGGTGGCAAACTAGAGAAAAGAAGATGATTACGTTTAGATATTCATCCCCCGTAACCAGTAATGGAAGAAGAAGGAATCAACTACTCAGTTAAACTAAGAGCAAGGTGCCAAAGTCAGGAAGAAAGTTTAAAGTATAATTTTACTTGTTTGGAGGTAATTACACTTAAAAGCATTTAGAAGCAGTTTGAGTTAAGTTTATATGCCCGTTCTATCATTTACTGAACTTTGTGATGCTGGGCACGTTAATTCTCTAAGCTTTAGTTTGCTTATCTGAGAAACGGGGATAATAATAACAGCTATGCCATAGAGGTGTTGTGAGCTTAAATGGAATAACACATATAAAGAGATAAACTCAGCTGGTTAGCCCTCATAGATGTAAGCTCTTAACTATGAGTGAAATGAGCTCACAGCTCATTGTTGGAATAAACTTTGCCCTTTTGAAGTCTTTTAAATTCTGGGCTCAGGCTCCTAAGGGAGATACAGGGCCCAAGAATAAATGAGTCCAGCATGAGAGGCAGGGGGAAGTGACAATGCAAACATTGTGGCCAACATTCTCATCCTCCTGGGGCCTGCAGCAAGCTGCCACACTCCAGGCAGGACGCTGAGGCCACCCGTGGGTTGGCTGTGTCCTCCAGGCTCCTTACAGGGAATGAGGGGACTGGGAGCACAGGGCAGGGGCGGCTGGAGGAAGCCATAGCAGCTGATTCCTACCCCTCGTCCTTTAAAATCTTCTGGAAAAAAGTCTATTTAGTTCCTCGACCCAACTTTTAATCAGATTATTTGTTTCTTGCTGTTGAAATTGTATAAATTCTTTATAAATATTGGCTATTGACCCCCTTATCAGACACGTAGTTTGCAAACATTCTCTCCCATTTTATCAGTTGCTTTTTATTTTGTCCACTGTTTCTTTTGCAGTGTAGCGAATTTTAAGTTTGATGTACTGGTGAGATAAGTCAGATACAGATAAATACTATATGATATTCCATATATATATGAAATTGAAAAGACAGAGTGGAACAGTGGTTTCCAAAGGTTGGGGGAATGACAGCGAGGTTGTTTAAGGGTGCATACTTGTAACTAGTAAGTGAATAAGTCCTGGAGACCTAACTAACACACAGTGATTATAGACAACAATACTGTATTATAAACACTAAGCTTGCTAAGAGGCTGGATCTTAATTGTTTTTGCCACTAGAGGAAATGATACACAGTGATGAATGGAGGGGTTAGTTATTGTTACAGTGGCAATCATATTGTAGTGTAAATGTGTCAAATCAATATGTTGTATACCTTAAACTTATACAATGTTATTTGTCAATTATATCACAATTTTTTAAAAGTATAGTTGGTATACTATATTATATTAGTTTCAGGTGTACAATATGGTGATTCAGCAGTTATATACCTAACAATATGATCACTTCACTAAATCTAGTAATCATCTATCACCATGCAAACTTATCACAATATTACTGACTGTATGCTCCTTCACCTTTTTTTTAAAAAAAGGGAGGTTGGAGCTGAGCTTGAAGCTGCAATGACAGGAAAGGTGAAAGAGGGGGTAGTTGAGAAGGCCTGGCCAGTTTGTGAAGGAAATCCCGCCTCCTAGTTTTATTGTTGCTGCCTCTGGGATTCCACTTCCTAGCTCCTTTCTCTCTTGCTTCTTTACATTCCTCTTCTAAGCTTATCAAACTCATCATTCTGCCAGCAAATGTCTCTTATTTATTTATTTATCCATCCATCAAATACTTATTGAGGACATACTGTGAGCCATATATTGGGAATACAGTGATAAATGGAGGTTGGAACACTGTTCTAATGAAACATACACTCTAGTGGGGAAAACAGACAATAAACAAGTGAACAAACAAGTAAGATAATATCTGATAGCAGTTACGCTGCAGGTAAAGGTGAAAGCTGAGGTGTATTATAAGATGGAGTGGTCAGGGAACGCTTCTCTGAGGAGGTGACATTAAAGCTGAGGCCTGAATGATGAACACAAGCCATCCATGTGCAGGTTACAGCATTCCAGGTGAGTGCAAAGGCCCCACAGTGGGCTTACTGCATTCAGGGGGAGCAGAACTAAGGACCATGTGGAGAAAGAGGGGGTGGTGAGAGATGACATCAGAGGTTGGCTCATCATGTCAGGCTTTAGAGGCAAGGGCAGAGTTTGAATTTGCTTCTAAAGCAAAAGAGGGGTGCTTTTTATACCTTAAGAAGATGTTTTCTCAATGTCATAGATAATATCCTATGTTTTCTTTATCTGTTTTGCAGTTTGGGTTTCTATGCTGAGGGCCCTATGGATAAGTTACTCCTTTCTTTCCTTGCTGTGATTGACCCTGGGGGGAGGCAGAACTTTGGATGGGTGGGGCCCGCACTCTGCAGTTGGATCATTGATATCAGCTGGGCTAGGGCCGAAGCCCTGGTGAACAATTTTCCCTGATTGTGGTGAGCGTCTGGGAGCCCGTTCTGAGCACCCGGAAATGTAAGGAGACAAGGATCTTCTATAAAAATAAAGCAACTCTCATACTTTCTCTGTTACCAGTAAGATTTATTTCAAAAAAAAAATCTAAATACTCTTTATTAGTTGAGCAGTGCTAATAGCTAGTATAAAAGCTGCGAGAGGGAGAGGGGGATGGGAGACATCGCGGCTTCCTGGCACCTGGTGCTATACCAAATGACTTGCTCACATCTCAAGTGAGTGCATTTTCCTTTTACAAGGTGCAGCAGGTCGCTTTCCCCTCGTTAATAACGTATTATGTGATCTGGAATGGGGAGGCTTTCCAGACTCTCTGTGAATAAACTCAGCCCACAGTCACTACGGTCACTCTCCTCTGCGCCCCCCAGCATGGCGCTGGTAGCTTCAGTCCAGAGTCAAGGTCAGGGCGGTGAGTTATGCAAAGTTCTTGGTGACTGGACCATAAAATTCTACCATTCTAGAAGAAGTAGAATTCTTATAAGCCAAGTATCTTATCTTGCTGCAGACTAGATTTAACCTTTCCTTGATTCATTCAGCTCATATTCATTGTACTTACTATATGATAGGTGCTGAATACACAAGGGTAGACAAACATATTTTCTGTCCTTGTGAAACTTCCAGTCTATATAGAACTGGAATTTCAAATATCATCGTGGGTTAAGCAGCTCATACAAATGCATGTGGGTGGTTGAGTGCTGTTGTAATCAAAGTGGTAGCTGACCCTAAGCCCCAGGGTTGGGTAGACAACAGAGAGCAGTGGGGCCAGTGGTGAACTGCAGAGTGCTTCCCCTATGTAAAGAGCAGATGTTGCTCACTCAGCATAGGGTTGCTGTGTAAAGATGGCCGAAGGTCACTGAGGCCTTTAACCGGGGAAAGAAGTAGGAAATCTATATTGTTATGCAAAATATGTGATTTTTTTATTAGTTTCAGATGTACAGAGCAACATAATAGTTAGACATTTACACCCCCCACAAAGCGATAACGCCCTTCCCCCAAGCTACTACCCCTCTGACATTTTATATAACTTACAACACAACACCATTGACCATCTTCCTTATGCTATGCTCTACCTCCTGCAACTATATATATATTTTTTTTCTCTCTTATAGTTGACATACAATATTATTCTACTTCAGCTTCAGTTGTATAGTGCATTAATCATGCATCTATAGTCTATCATAGTCTATCAAATATGCTATTTTGAAAAGTAGGTGGTAACTTAGCTTTTTGTGATGAACAAACAGAACAGTAATTTTAATTAGCTGCATATATTAAAAATTGGTATAGTCATTAGTAAAATTACATAATATAGATTTTCTATCTATTTTTATGTATTATGGATAATTCATATTTTTGTCAGGACCAAACAAAACATCTCTCTCTATAGATATAGATATAGATATAGAGATATATCTATGTACAGAGGGTGCCAAAAATGTATATGCATTTTAAGAAAGGAAAACTGTATTAAAATTGTAATACTCAATATACACTGATAACAAAAGATGAATATGAGTCACTTTTGACTTCTGCAGTTACAAGAGGTGCTCAAAGTGGTTACCATGAGCGTCCAGACACTTCTGATTACTGCGAACTGCTGCTTGAGCAAAGTTGACCAAAGTGCCCACTTGTATACATTTTTTGGCACCGCCAGTATATATTTATATCTCTATATCTGTCTATATCTATTTAATAATATCTATATAGTAATTTGACCATTGAGCTTCTAGTTCACATCCTCTGATTTAGAGGAATAAATTTAATATCACTGTCTACTTCCAAGGAAACACTCTAATTTACCTTTGACTTATTGACTGCCTATATGAATTTGAAGGGCTTCAATGAATAGGGCAGGGCAGATTGTAGCAAAGCAAGGGAAGAACAGATCACCAGACATATTCATTAAGAAGCATGTGGGAAGTGTCTCTAGTGTGAAAATGCCATGAGGAGAAATCAAATCCCGTCTACCTCAGTGTCATATGTCCATGGGACTATAACAAATATGAATCACAACACCATGGTCTTACCTTCCTTAAATAGAAATGGCCTAGAAAGAAGGTTAGCTCCTGTGGGGCAGGAAAATGATACTTGTTTGGTAAACTGGATAGATTTATAAATCAAAGAAATGTAGCCAAAATAATTGGGACCGCCTCTCCCAGGGCCGTCTCATGAGTGAATAATGACTAGATGATTGTTTTCACTCTAGTCCAGAGCATCATCATCAGAATTCTTCAGCTGCCTTACAATTTCCTTACCTTCTAAGGAGAATGAACATGGAGTCAGCATTTGAAGGGCTGTCTGGGCAGCACTCGGGCTGGCTTAGATGTGAGGTGGAGTGATGCAAAAGAACATTAGGAAGTACAAAGCCAGCACATATGTTATTGCTGGTAATTTTCAGTATAACCCTTTCTAAACAAAAATCCCAAACACTACCTAAGAGAGCAAAGCCAGCTGCAATAGCCCAGATGTTCTCCCGCTTGTAAAATAAAATACCACACAATAAACTGGGAGAGATGACATCAAAGTAGTCTGCAAAGATGGGTCTTAGTGGACTCAAAGATATTCCGAAAGCATCTGCAATTGTGCACTGTGGCACGATCTCCTCTGGTCTGGTCAGGCTATAACTGAAAAGCACACACCTGGAAATGATGTCAAAAATGCTCCAAAAGTTAATTCTTGCCTTGATAAGAAGTTGCTTTCTTTGGAAGATGAAATAACACAGGTTTTTCAGTTAGGCAGATTCTTCACCTTCAAGAAAGGCGAGAAGTTTCCGTGTATAATTTAAGACAATAAAACAGACAGGGAATAATCGTAAAGACCAGCTGGGAATTCTCGTATGTCAAAATCCTTAGTCTGATTTGTTTTGATTAAGCTGGAACGTGGATGTGAGATCTCCTGATACGCTGTGGGTTTGTTCTACTCATATCTTCGTGGACCCCTTACCATTTCCATGCAGATCAGCCCAATTTACAATGGCTAGTACCTGCTCTTGGGCTGCTGGAAGCCACTTTGCCTATTGAAATGCCTGGAAATTAATGACCCCCTATGGGCATCCTTACAAATTACTTTAGAGGGTAGAAATATAAATATCCCAACCCCCTTGCTACTTGGCAGGATAATTCTGATGTGTTAGTGTTTATGCCTTTCTCCACAGTCTCTCAGTTGGATTAAGCTCCTTTCCCCCACTGAGGACCTGGCTGAATTATGTACCCTTATTGTCTGCCTTACTTCGCCTGTCTCATCTATCCCTGAACTTCCCAAATAAATCGTGTATATTCAGTCCACATATCAGGGTCTGCTTGTCAGAAGAACCCAACCGATACATACTCCTCCTGAAATAACCTGTCTCCCTTTAACACTTATCTGGACTGGAATCACATCTCACGAGTGAGGGGTCCTGCAGATAGAAATCATCTGAGGTCTCCTGTCAGCTATGTTGCCACATACTGGATGCATATTCACGATGACTTTAGGGTTATCAACCCTCCCCTTATTCAGTCCTTTGCACCTTCTCTTGTCCTGTGTTCTCTTTGTAGTGTGGGAGGAATGTAAGTTTAGAACAGGCCACTTAACACTGTCTCTTCTCATCCAATGAAGGGAGGAGATTGTGGATATCACAAAATACTCCCAGCCAAAGAAACATGGGGATGGTGTAGAATTTTTATGCTAAAACAGGTTTTAAGGTGATATGTAAATCAAATTTTGGCATGCTTAAGAAAAATTTGGGATGTTTATTAAAGCTAGATTCCCAGTCTCAAACCTCAAAAATATGGATTTAGTGGGTCTGGGGCATAATCTAAGTATTTGCACTTTTAGTGTAATAAGTATTGCAGGTTTAAAACATGGCCCCAAATTATGTGACACGGCTGGCACTGAGAGCTGAGTTCTAGGTGTCTTATCCCTGACTCTGGGCACCGTCTGCCTGACCAATAGAATACAGTGGAAGAGATGCTGTGCAGGTTTCTGGGCTCAGGACTTAAGAAACCAGTAGCTTTCATTTCCTCTCTCTTGGGATGCTTATTTTTGGAAGCAAGCCACTGTGCTGTAAGGAAGCCAACCAGCTGTGTGGTGAAGCCCTTTATAGGTGTTTCTGCCTATGACCCCAGCTGAGGGCCCAGCTGACACCCAGCTACAGCCCCAAGACAAGTGACTCAGCCGACCTTCCAAAGATTCCCATCCCTGGTCACCTTCAACCAGCACTTCTTGATGTCTCTTGAAGCAGAGGTGAGCCAAGCCTGCCATGCCCTGTCCAAACTGATGAATGATTGTTGTTGTTTTAAGCCACTACATTTTGGGGTGGTTTGCTAAACAACAATACTAACCAGAACAATAAATTCTCCAAGTGATGCTTAAATATAGGACTCATGCTCTCTGAAAAACACTCTTTCTGATAAGAAGATGTGTCAAAAGTTTATCCGAAAGTGAATGGGTTAAAAGCCATTAAAGAAAATAAGGTAGTCAGTAGTTAAATACAGAGGAAAAATATTTTTATATGAGGCCTCCATTGATAATGTGGATAGCTCGGATCTCAGTTTGCATATTCAGATGTCTAGGAGAAATAAATTTTTCAGTTTTTGATAACACAATTTATTCCTTTCCTCATTCCATTCCTTTGCAAAGCTGAGGCACTGAGGGTTTTTGACCTTGACTGTCAGGTATTCACTCTTTGGCATCCACTGACACCTCCTTGGTCCCATGCCTGTCAACATAGGTCACTGCTTAAGGCATTTAGTGGTAGAGTAAGTGAGGTGGACCAGTTTTAAGACAACAGAGGGAGTTGTTACTTTGTTCTAGCTAATTGTTGCCAGGAGGGAATATGGCCTGGGGTGCCAGACATCCTGATATTTCAAGAGAATCCTGAAGTGAGCGTTGTTATGTAGACTCTCCTGATATTAACTGTGTGTATTCAAGGCAAGATTTTAACATATATTGTAAAGGTCCCACAAAGCATATCTGTGAGCTGGCCTTATAGCCTGCCAGTCTGTATGCTCGGACTTAGTTAATTTTATGTGTATAGGGATTGTCTGGGGACACAAAGGGCAAAGCAGAGTAAAGAATAAAAAGAAATATTGAAACCAAAAACCTATCTGTGTGTTTTTCTTCTTTTTTTTTTTTTTAAAGATTTTTATTGGAGAATTGGGGAAGGGGAACAGGCAAGTTGCTATTCTTTTGTTCTTCAGTCTAGTTGGGAGGACGTTGTTTCACTGGCCCAAGTTGGCACCATCATTGCGATCTTCCCCGGGCGAGGCAGATCAGTCACTGGCTTCTGGATGGCCGCTCACGCTGGCTGCTGGCTACATAGAGTAGCCCATGGCAACCCACCTGCCCTCGCCAGCAACTCATGGCAGCCCAGCTCCAGGTTGAGCTGTTGTTCAGTATTTTAGCTGTAGAGGGCGGTGTCACTGGCCCTCATGTGGGATCCAAACCAGGGCCCTCTGGCATCCCAAGCCAGTTCTTAACTAACATGCCACTCGGCCGGCCCTATCTGTGCGTTTTTCAAAAAATGTTATCCAAGTAAATAAAAGGAAATAAGAAACAATATAAAACTTGAAGAAAAAGAGAATTCAATCTAGTTTCAAGTGAGGGCAGTTTCTCTCTATGTGTAAAATAATCAGCCATGAATGAGCACCTGGGTTGAGAGTCCAGAGCCCAGGGCTGAGAGTAATCCATCTGAAGAGGAGGAGGGAGTGGGAAGAGAATGCAATAGGAAAGGACTGTGAAGCTCAGAGAAGTCAATTTGCAGAGATCTAAGCAAGCGGGGTTTCTGGTAGCCATTTTGAATGATAGGTCTGTCCTCAGATTCAAAAGCAGAAGCAATTGAAATTCACAATCAGCTTTTCACTTTGAATATGACTCCATTCCAAAAGTAATTAGGAGCTCTCTCGCTGAGACATAATCACAGCTCTCTAAGAGTTTAGCTCCTAAGATGTTAATTAAAACAATGTATTAAATTTAGGGGTACAAAAAAATGAACAAGTGATAGAGGAATGCAATGGTTTGCTGGATGAATATAAGTCAACAGGGATCCAGTGAGAAAGGAGAGCTCAATGTAGGTGTCCTGTGTACAGGCAGGCTCCTGGATCAATGTTGTTGTTTTATTGGGAACGGCCCAGAAGGAAGATCATGTACAAGTTGGGAAATAGACCAGAGAATTGGTCTAAAGTTGTCTGTAATACGTGTTCTACGTTTCTTTTTGGAAGGCGTGGATGAGGATATTTGGGGAAGGTATGAGAGTAAAAGAATATTTATCGTTAGGACTCCCATTGAAGGTGACAAATCAAAAACCACCTCTAACTGGTATAAAGTGAGATGGGAAATATTTGCTCCCAGAACTGACCAGTCCAGGGATAGAACTGATATAGGTCTCTCCAGAGTGTCAAAGGGTGTTATCAGGACTCAGTTACTCTTCTCTCTTGGCCCTAATGAGACACCAGCTCAGAAACTCCAGGTAAATATCTGAGGCCCAGGGTCAAGTCCAATGGAGAAGAGAGCATCTCATTCTGGTGGTTCGAGCCCCAGCTCCAAGACTACCTCTGATTGTACCTACCTGAATCACATGCCAGCTCCTGAGCCAGTCATGTGGTCAAGCGGACATGAGGGCTCTGAAAGGGTGGGACAGGGCAGGTCTCACAACCCAACATCAAAGCTTTTCGTTTTGTTTTTTCTCCAGTCCTTTTCTCTCTGTGCTTCAGTTTGGGTTCTTTTATTAATCTTTCCATTAATGAATATTGTCTCCTATTGTGTCCCATTTGCTGCTAAACCAATCTCTTGAGTTGTTACTTTAATATATTACATTTTTCAAATTTAAAATGTACATTGGCTTCTTCTTTTTTGTGGATTCACCCAAAGCCGTGTACAAGTATGTTTAAAGAAGCATTATTTGTAGTAGCCAAAACAGGAACCAAAATGATTTCTATCAAAAGTGAATGGATAAATAGTGTTATATTCATGGAATGCATAGCATGTAATAATGAAATGAATAAACTCCAACAACAGGAATGAATACTGAAAACATAAAATTAATAAGACAAAGAGGTCAGTTGCAAAATAATGTCTGATCACATTTACATGACCTCACTAAACCTATTTACCTCCCAAATGTCCCATCTCATAAGGAATTATGAGATGGGGTGTCTCATAAGGAATTAGTGCCCTTATAAGAAGAGACACTAGAACTCTCTCCCTCTCTCTCTCTCTCTCTCTCTCTCTCCCCTATTTTCCCACACCTTACACAAAAAGATCATGTGAGCACACAGCAAGGTGGCGGCCATCTATAAGCCAGAAAGAGAGCTCTCACTAGAATCAGACAATGTTGGCACTCTGATCACGGTCTTCTAGACTCCAGACTGTGAGAAAATAAATTTCTGTTGTTTAAGCCACCCAGTGTATGGTAGTTTGTTATGGCAGCATGAGCAGACTAATACAAGGGGTCAATGGAAAATAGGAAGGCAACCTTTCTTTGAATGACTGAAAGAAGTTATGGTGGGATAGGTCAAATTCAAGAAACCTGAAAGGACATCCCAAGAAAATGAACAACCCAGAGAGCATCACCTTAAGGAGAAGAAATCTGAAAAAGTAACTTTGCTTTCTTTAGGGCTGTGTTATACCTGGTATTTGGTACCAGGCCTTTCATCTTTAATTTTTCTTTGTTTTCTGCATCTGTTTTATTCAGTGGAAGAGTTGCAGTAGTGTCATCAACACTTAGAACACTTTTAAAAAGTAAAAAAATTCAACTCACTGAAAATGTTTCATTATGTAGTATTCCTTTTGCAGATCATTCTTTCCTTTCTGGAAAAGAATCAGGTTATAAAACCTTGGGAATGCAGTTAGCAGGACTTTTAAATGGTGTTTGATTTTTTAAAAGCTTAAGCATCTGACCATGGTTTTTCCAAGTCAAACAGCAGTTTAAAAACTAAGAGGCTTTGAAGTTAGAGTCCTGTTCTGCTGTGGGCTGCTTCTCTCTCTCTCTTCTGAAATGGTAGGTGAGATCAGATGAGAACATTTGAACAGATATTGTTTGTGTTTCTCTACATAGAAGACCATTTCTTAAGAGTCTGCCCTATAAACCTTACTTAGGTTCTTTAATACTCTGAGCCACTTTTTTTTGAAACGTATAAGAAAAAAATTCAGTGGGCTGAGGAAAACTGATGTAACCACACTGTTATTACTTTTAAACATGAAAGTGTCATTTTCTCTTTACTTTTCAAATAATGAACAGAAAGGCTGGAGTTTTGGAAGGCCGCTTAGCAACCCATGACCTACCTGATTTTAAACTCACAATGATAGAGAATGCAAATATCTCAGTAATAACAGCTGTCCTTTACATTGTACCTAAAACATGCCAGTCACATTTCTCATTATTGTGCATTGTTTTTCAGTGTCGCAGGATATTACCAATGGAAATAATTGTAATGGATGAAAAAAGAGAGGTTCAGAGTAGCTAAGTAACTAGACCAAGATATATTACTAACGAGAGGCTGTGTCAGACGTCTCCAACACTCTGACTCTAAAATTCACATTCTTTCCACTCTTATGCCATGTGACGTCCATAATTCTATCTGCATTTCTGGAAAGACCAGATAAATCTATTAATAGCTAATCTTTCATCCTTGAATAGTAGAAATCTCTCAAATGACAGTAAAAATGGATATCAGTGGTCCGGTGTCATGAATATCATTTCATTTCTGTATTATTGAAATTCTTTCAAAACAAAGCTGATTAAAAAAATGTGGTGGTTAAGTTTGTGCTGGTAGAGAAGGGAAATCGGAGAAACAGAACTGTGTTTTACCCACAGGTTCTAATCATGCCATAATGACTGACCATCAAGGTATTGATCTGCAGAGCTCACAGTGATCATAATAATTCACATTTATGGAGAATTCAACTTTTTAGGTCAGGGATAAATTGACTGGACGAAGACAAGGCGACTAACTGGATCAGGAAAGAAGCCATACCAAGTAGATTAGATTAGCTTTCTCTGGGGAAACTTTGATTGGATCAATGTTTTTGTGGGGAGAGTGGGGAATTGTGGGTCATAAATAGTCATCAGGATAGCAGTCTATCTGCAGAAAGCAATAAATACAAAAGAAGTTTGACATTGGGAGTTGCTTTATTATAACAATGAGTGAAATGAAGAAGGGCGATGAAGTTGATGCCGTTACAAATACCATGAGTAAGAAGAGAGCTACCTGAAAAAATAGGAGCAAAAGGACATTTTTGTGAGCACTTTTCTGCACTAAGAAGGAAGAATATTGAGTTTGCTTGACAGATCTATTCCTATAGAGAAGGAAAGGGACTCATGCATTTGCAGTATCCTCATAATAATGTTCCCAGGATAATTCAACTCCCCCAGCTCTGATTCTGTATTCTCCAAGCAACCTTTCGATGGTAATTGGGTTTCCCAAATAGATTTCTCTCCTGGGAAGGAAATGAGTGGACAGGATGACATGACTATCCAATCTGCTTGGCAGTGTGATTTCTCACTGTAAATTAAGACCCTGGCTCCAGCATGTGATGCAGTTGGGTGATGTGAGTCAGGCCTCTTTGGGCCTGACTTCTTGTGAACTGAAAATCAAGGCCCTGGGTCTGCAGAACAGATAATCACAACCATTTCCATTTGTGGAATTTATACTTTATAAGCCTTTTGACCCATGGTGTCTGTCAAGTAGTTATGATGATCTCTATTTTATTAAGATTTGAAAAGGTTAAGTGAGTTTCTCAAGGTTACACTGCTAGAGGAAGACAGGACACAAAACCCAGGGCTTCTGACACTGACAGGGAGAGGTGAGTATACAAATGTGGGGATTTCTGAGATGGAGTTTCCACAACTTGCAGCCTTACTGATATTTTGCTGCAGCAGGGCTGGTGGATAGAGGGTGGTGTTTTTGTTGTTGTTGTTGTTGTTGTTTTTGTTTTTTTTTTTTTTTTAAGGTCATCTTCTTCAATTTCCCCATCACCTCCAGCTCAAGGAAACCAGCCTACTCTCTGTCCCTATCGATTTGCCTATTCTTGACATTCTGCATAAATAAAATCATACAATATTCAGTCCTTTGTATCTGGCTTCTTTTACTTAGCATAATGTTTTCGAGGTTCATCCATGTCATAGCATGTATCATTACTTTATTCCTTTTTATTGCCAAATAATATTCCATTGCTTAAATATGCCATATTTTGGTTATTCATTCATCAGTTGGTGGACATTTTAGTTGTTTCCACTTTTTGATTATTGTGACTAGTGCTGCTGCGAACAGCTTCTTACAAGTTTTTACATGAACATAGCTTTTCTGCTTCACTGGGTGTGTAAGTAGGAGTGGAATTGCTGGGTCATATGCTAATATGACTATTTGAAAACCTGCCAGGCTGTTTTTCAAAGCAGTCGCACCAGTATATATTCTGACTAGCAGTGTATGAGGGTTCCAATTTCTCCTTATCCTCTAACACCTGTTACCATCTGACTTTTTGATGATAGCCATCCTAGTGGGTATGAGGTGGTGTCTCACTATGGTTTCGGTTTACAGTTCTCTGACAACTAATGATGTTGAACACTGTTTCATAACTTATTGGTCATTTGTATATCTTCTTTGGAGAAATATCTATTCAACTCCTTTGTCCATTTTTAAATTGAGTTATTTGTCTTTTTATTATTGAGTTGTAATAGTTATTTATATATTCTAGATGCAAGTCCCTTATCAGATATATAATTTGAAATAACTTTCTTTCACTTTGTGGGTTGTCTTTTTCTCTTTTTTTTAAAGATTTTTATTGGGGAATTGGGGGATGGGAACAACGCTGGGGATTTGGGGGAAGGGGAACAGATAAGTTGCTGTCATTTTGTTCTTCAGTCTAGTTGTGGAGGACGTTGCTTCACTGGCCCAAGTTGGCACCATCATTGCGCTCTTCCCGGGTGAGGCAGATCAGTTGCTGGCTTCTAAAGGCCGCTCACTGCGGCTGCTGGCCGCTCACGCTGGCTGCTGGCTACACACAGTAGCCCATGGCAACCCACTGCCACAGGGGCTGCCGCCTACGCCATCGCTGGCGACTCACGGCAGCCCAGCTCCAGGTTGAGCTGTTGTTCAGCATCTTAGCTGTAGAGGGCAGTGTTACTGGCCCTCATATGTGGGATCTGAACCGGGGCCCTCTGGCATCCCAAGCCAGTTCTTAACCATTGCGCCACTCGGCTGGCACTGTCTTTTTCTCTTGATGGTACCCTTTGAAGGACAAAAGTTTTTAATTTTGGTGATATCCACTTTATCTATTTTGTTTTTGTTGTTTATGCTTTTGGTGTACAGATGAATCTTCTTGAATAATGGGCAAAACTGATTAGATGTCCAAAATGATATTTTCATTGTGAAGTAAAGTATAAAAGAAAGGACAGTTTCAGAGGTTAAATATCTGTTTTCACAGAATTTGCATTGTGATGAAAAGAAGACCTAAGTAAAGAGAAAAGGTAGGAAATAATAAAAGAATGATAGATTAAGTGTTGGTAAGGGATAAATATTGAAACTAAAATTTCAACAATAGCTTGTTACTAGCAATGTTTATTGTCTTGTGTCTTTGTAGTACATACATATTACATCAGCAAAGTATATCCATTAAAAAATATATTTTACATTTAGATCTTTTGATGTTTTCCTAAAGATTAAAACAGCCATGACTGTATTGTACATTAGCCTTCAAAGCTAGTATAGGCCAAATGAGTTGTTCATATATATTTGTATAAGATTTAACTATTGTTTTTAAACGGATTTACTTTTATGTATATGCCATTACATGAATAACACCTTGGTTTACACAAAACTCTTAAACTTATTCTGAAGCTCTCATTTAACATAGTATAGTCTCTTTATGTAAACCAAGATACATGTATCTTTGACCTATTACACAATTCCTTCCTGGTCTGTTGGCAGGTATTTTATAAGTAACATCTGCAATATTCAGTAATCTGTTGCAAGAAATAGCACTGATTTAATTAGAATATAACTTCCAAAACACTTTCGCATATACCCTAAGCACTCTTTAATAATATAAATTAAAAATAGAACATCAAGGAAAATCCTGGGTACAGTAAAGAAAAAATAAGTATATTTAGTTCAATGTTAAAAGGAAAAGTGAGTGGAGAATCTATAATTTTGCATATAAATAAATACTTATATATTTATATTAAATATATGTATACTTACCTATGTTATATGATGTTTGTGGTTGTTCTGTACCTAGGTTTAGGTTTACTCATTAAAACTAAATTTTGAAGTGTCGGTTTGGCTGCAAACTCCAGGAATATACTACTATGGTCATATAATTCAAACAACAGGCTTAAGAGCTTAATTAAAGGTTTTTAAACTGTTAATTAAACTGTTATTTTTTTAAAAATCTCACTAGTAAATCATTTAAACCTAAGCAATATTAAGTAAAAACTGTATTTAAGAATGAAGTTTAAGAGTAACTTTGAAATAAGCCAAGTGCAAGTTTTGATCTCTTACCTTCCTTGTTCTCTTGCAGTTTTCCCTTTAAACTAATCCCAGTCATGTTCTTATGTACAAATTCTTTCTAGAAAGTTCTTCCATGGTTGACCCTGCTTGCTTAATATGAAATCCAAATCTTCCTAGGATTTGGTCCAGTTTCTCAGATTTTAGAATATTTTTGTAACAAATTAACTTTAGGGATTTTTTTTCCCTTTCACATCTGATTTATTAATATTATTTTTTAATTTAACTCTTTCTTCTGTTTGAAACATGCACACTCGCATATGCACGCATGCTCACGCTGAACACAAAGATTTAGGTTCATCTATTCATTGCTTTCCAATTGTTTTGTTTTGCTTCTTCAGAGGAACAGGAGGAGCAAAGTTTACGATGGAAAACAGGGCCACTGTGCCTTTAAAAAGGATCCTGTAGGCAAAGTAAGGTGACCTGATGCAACTCAAATCAGAGCTCTCTTAACTGACCTCCACTTGAGCTCACTTGCTCTGTTTTTCCTAAAAAACACACTGACTAATGTCTCTTGCATGTTGAATGCTTACTGCCTTTGGGCCACTTTCTAATTCACATCATTTTTGTTTCCACTATTGAGTTGTGTGCTTTCCTAACAGTCTGTTATTTTAAAACTTGAGCCTATTTATGCCAGTTGTACTTGATCTTATAACCATATAATTTAGTTGAATACTAGGTAAATCAAAGAAGAAGTGGGTACAAAAAGAAAAACATTTTTGTTTTCATGAAAATAAAATTAAATTCTTTGGAAAGAGTCTAAAACTGAGTCACTTAAAAAATGCTGTTGAGTTAGTATGTAAAATGAACCATAAAAATTTGAGAAAAAGGTAACAAAAATAGAGTTATATAGTATCTGTACTAGAAAATGGACTGATTTCATTCATTCGTAAATTTATCAATTTATCCCACATTTATTAAGTATTTACTATGTGTGCTAGTTAGCTGAGTAGCTAGGAATAGAAAAATAAATAAATCACAAATCTTAAGAAAACAAAGTGTAGCAGGGAAAGAAGCTATGAAAACACATATATTGCAAGAAAGTGTGATGGCTGTATCAAAGGAATATTTTGTAAGCTAAGAAATGTTTAAATAAACATGTGTTGTCTTATTGGTTTCCAAGAGATATTTAAAAAAATAATTTTGTCTCTTGATAATATGAAATGTACTATTAATATTAAGCATTTAGAAAATAAGAAAAACTTAAAGAACATAAAAATCATGTTTAATTCCACTACTCAGATAATTACTGTACATTTTGGTGAATTTTCTTCCAGTCTTCTTTCTCTTTGCTCTTTTTGAACACACACACACACACACACACACACACACACACACACACACACACACACACATACACACACATTATTTTCATTGTATTATATTATTTAACACTAATGTTATATAATAATAATATGTATACACAATATTACATTTAAACAAAGGTGCCAATCCAGGAGAAAATAAAGAAAAAATTGGGTTGTCATGTTTTACCCATTCTCAGTTATAAGTGCCTGCTGTTTGAACTACTTTATAGAGAGGCCTCCAATATTTTTCCATATCAGTTCACCCCTCTGAAATAATCTGAGCTGTGATGACTTGGCACATTACTGTAGATTGAAGCAACTCACAGCATTTTAGGATTTCAGAAGGTGTTTTTCACATCTAATGGATAAAAATCTACCTAGGAGGGAAAGGCACTGCTAATCCTGCAGGTAAGTGTCCATCCCCTTCCTCACATTTTCTGCTGTCTTGCCAAGAAACGGCATCAGAAAGAGGAAAGGTGGGGCTGCCCACAAGGCAGGGGGCCCAGAGGGGATCTGGGGCTTGGTGAAGTTATGGTGGCCAGTAGCCAATCTTCTCAATTTTGTCTCTCAGAAAGGAGGCCCTGGATGTGCCCATCTACCAAGAGTGTGTTAACCGAAACTTAGCCTTGTGTTTCTATAGGCACAGGCACCATGTCTGTGAACTCATGGATGCAGAATTGCTTTGAAAAGTCTGAAGTCTTATGCATTATGAAGTCTTGCCTATTATTATTAATAAGGAGCAGGAAGACCAGAGATTTCCCCTTCTGCACTTTTTCATCAGCCCTCCAGCATTCCATTTTCCTCTTGTTTTCCTGCACACGAGTACATAGAATTCACTGGGGCTTTGATCAGGGACCCTGTGCCCACAGGGAAACCTAGGCAAGGTCAACAGGAGGACTGTCCCTCACTCTGTACCTGGGTGCCCAGAGCTCACCTCAGACACCTGCACACTCATTTATGATCAGGCTGAGTTAGTGGTTTTATTAGCCAATTCAGTGCCCGTCAAGCCTACTTCTGGTCACCTTTCAGCCTCTTCTTCCTGAATTACCGCTTTCCATCTTTCTTGCTCTGGACTTTGTTCTTAGTCTCCACCCTTGCCTGGAAACAGAAGTGCCAGGTTTTTTTATGTGTTTTCCTGTCACACTCTCATCCTGAACTTGTTCCAAGATCAGGGCTGGCTTCATGGGCTTGTGACCCATGTAGTCTCACATGGACATGTGCCCAGAAGATCCCTGCTTTTGATTGAATGCTCCACTGACACTGTCTTGAAATTCTTAATAATTTTTGAACAAGAATTCTGTAATTTCATTTTGCACAGGACACCACAAATTATGTAGCCTGTCCTGTCTATGACATGTGGCCATGAGCCAACGGAACCACTCCCATGATCCCTCTGATACACCAGCATGGCCTGAGACTCTGCGCAGTGGGAGACATGACAGCTGGGGACAAGGCTCCTACTATTTCTCTCCTTGCCCAAATAGGCACAGTTGTACCCACACCAGCTGAGGCTGCCATTGGGAAGTCAGGGTTTGAGAGGTATTTTAATTAGTTAAAGTGAATGAAGATTTTGGGAACTACGACTGACTTAATCTTTCCTTCTCCCAGACAATGTTCAATGGGGAATAGGGAGAGACTTAGAGAAGCAGCCCATGCCCATCTTCCACCTCCACAGTCTTGCAAACCTAAAAGAGACCTAAGCTGGTATGGCGAAGATTTAAATTGAACTTGAGTTTGGAGTTCTATGTCTATTGGATAAGGTTAAATTCCTACTTATTTAACAGTGACTTATTATCTGATAGTAACCAGAAGAGCTCTGAGACCTGCCAAGCACTCACCCAGGGGCAGAGAAGGAGCAAGTTGAGTGGTTCAGAGGGATAGTGGCAAAAAGAAAAAGATTGCTTTTTGCATGTACTCTATTGAATCTAGCTTATTTAATAAACTAGATATAAGAGTCTTATTGCCTTAAGGCCAGTGGGAGAATAAGCAAGCAGATCATGAGGGCATAACTTATATTAAACCATAAGGACTACTTTTTAATTCACGAAGCTGACCTCCAAATAATGCAGGGACTTATCTAGTGCCTACTAAAATGATAACTACCAATCGTTAGGTGTTTACTATGTGCTAAGCAAAGTGCTAAGCATATTTTATGTATTACATAATTTCTACCTCACAATGAGGTACTTTAATAACCACATTCTATAAATGTGGAAATTTTGTATTAGAAAAATTAAAGTCACTAAGTCATATAGTGGCTAAGTAAAGGAGCCAGCACTTGAAGCCAGTCCCATCTAAACTCCAAAGCTCATGCTCTGAACCACTAACTTATTCTATCCTTAATGGAGCTAAAAAAGTGAGTTATTCAGATTTTATAGCATGCCTTTCTGCACAATCTTCTTTGCAACACTCACATATGGTAACCGTTAAAATAGCATTGTTTTCGACCACACAAAAGCAATGAAATACCTTTCTCACCTCCTTTCCCCTATTCTCTTGCTCTTTCGTATTTACACATATTTACATATAAACTGCAAAACAAGCCAAAATACCCAAATTGATTGATTACATTAAAATTACAACCATTTATATAGCTTTTGAAAGTCCTGTTCTGCTTAAAAAAACAAACAAGCAAAAAAGCAGATCTTAATCTAGTTTCTTGCTAGGATCAAATTCAGATGATGAGAGAAACAATAAGAATTACTTTTCTACAAAAAGGAAGCCTACTGAATGGGAGAAGATATTTGATAATGATATATCAGATAAGGGATTAATATCCCAAATATATAAAATGCTCATGCAACTCAACACCAAAAAAACAAACAACCCAATTAAAAAATGGGCAGAGGATATGAAGAGACATTTCTCCAAAGAGGACATACAGATGGCCAACAGACATATAAAAAAATGTTCAACTTCACTTAGCATTAGGGAAATGCAAATAAAAACCACAATGAGATACCACCTTACCCCGGTCAGAATGGCTATCATCAATAAATCAACAAACAACAAATGCTGGCGAGGCTATGGGGAAAAGGGAACCCTGGTGCACTGCTGGTGGGACTGCAGACTGGTGCAGCCATTATGGAAATCAGTATGGAGGTATCTAAAAAATCTGGAAATGGAAATACCTATGACCCAGCAATCCCACTCTTAGGTATTTATCCAAAAAAACCCAAGACATTAATCTGAAAAAATATATGTATCCCTATGTTCATTGCAGCGTTATTCACAATAGCTAAGACTTGGAAACAACCAAAATGCCCATTGCTAGATGACTGGATTAAGAAACTTTGGTACATTTACACAATGAAGCATTACTCAGCTATGAAGAAGAAGGAAATAGTACCATTTGCAACAATATGGATGGAACTAGAGAACATTATGCTAAGTGAAATAAGTCAGTCAGAGAAAGACAAATACCGTATGATCTCACTTATACATGGATTCTAAGGAACTGAATGGATGGGAGAAGTGGATGGAGATAGTCTCAGAGACACAGAGGAAAAACTGAGAGTTATTAGCTGGGAGGGGGTGGGGATGAAGGGGAAGGGGAAGGGTTGAGACAATATAAATTGGTAATTACAATATGGCCTCAGGGATAGAAAAAGACAGTCTGAGGAACATAATCAATAATGTTGTAAATATTTCTTAGGGGGCCAGATGGACTCATGTCCTGTTGGGGAGACCACTTCATAGTCAGTATAGAGGCCTGACCACTGCACTGTATTTCTGAAGCTGATGTTGAATAATATTGTATGTCAACTATAATTATATATACATATAGTCATGGGACATGGAGTAGAAAGTGGGAATGGAGTCAATGGAATTGTAATAGATCAGCATCATATTGGGGGGGAGGGCAATAGAGAGGGAGAAGGGGGTTGTTACTTTGTGAGGGTGAAAAGGATAACTATTGCATTGTTCTGTACACCTGAAACTAACAATAAAATTTTAAAAAAAAGAATTACTATTCTAGATCATAATCTGATCAGCAAGAAAGAGGGCATGACTGCATAAGAAGAGAAGGCTGTCCATGGTCAGATGTATCCTCAGAATTTAGCAAAACAACATCAAACTAAGGGTGTAGAATTAGGATCTCAGATTTGCAAATGCCTGTGAAGATATGAGGATAGTGTCTGAGGGTCAGATGTAGCCACACAGAGCTCTCACTATCAGTCTGGTTTACATAAGAACAGGAATAAGATCGGAAAGGAGGAATGCTTGAACTAGGAATTACATGAACCTAAAAGAATAGTATGAAATTAGCTGGTATTTAGAATAAACAAAGGTTTATACAACCAATCCCTAATCTTGGTACAAGTGCATTATCCCAACAGATATTTAAAGGAGACGGTCCCCATCCTTGGACTGGGGTTGAAGGAAAGGCTGCAGACTGTGGGGCTAGGAGAGACCAGGCTCACCTTCCCAGTACCATGACAAGAAGGACAGCAGGGGCCTGCATGACCCCATAATGGTCTGCCACATTAGTAACCTTGACCCGGCTCTTTGATGATTCTCCTACAGACTTCAGGTTGTCTGGGCCAGAGAAAAGCAGTGCTATCAGAACACAGAATAGGATTTTAACAGTAATTTTTAACTGTTAGAAAAGAAGCTTACTTCCCTCCACCTGCACTTTATTTTTTATAGCATGTGTTAGAAAAAAAAATTGTGTTTATCAGAATTCCTTTCTAGCAGAAGAATGTGATCTTTAGAGAAAATCTTTAATTAGCTCACTTGGAGAAGGTGAGATCCCAAAGAGCCTGCCAGGGGACCTTATCCCTACCTCAGAGGGCTGTTGTGAGCATGAAATGTTAAGGTATGTTTAACAAATGTTAAAGCACTGAGAACAATGCCTGTCATGTAGAAAGTATAATATCAAAAATTTCTATTATTATATTTTTTTAAAAGATTTTTATTAAAATATAGCTAACATAAAATATTATGTTAGTTTAAGGGGAACACCATAGTTACTCAACAGTACCCACCTGGCATTGTACATAGTTATTACTATATTATTGATTATATTCCCTGTGCTAAAGAAATGATCGCCATGGTAAGTCCAGCAACCATCTGACACTGTACCATGCTATCACAATATTATTGACTATATTTCCCAAGACTCATTGGTTTTATACTTGGAACTTTGAACCTCTTATTCCCCTTTACTTCCCCCCCTTTTAAAATTTTCAATTACAATTGACATTCAATACTATTTTATATTAATTTCAGGTGTACAGCATAGTGGTTGGACATTTATATCATTTAAGAAGTGATCACCCTGAGTAGTCTAGTACCCATCTGGCACTATACATCATTACTACCATATTCTTTTTTTTTTTTTAAGATTTTATTGGGGAATTGAAGGAGGGGAACAGCGTTGGGGAATCGGGGAAGGGGAACAGACAAGTTGCCATCCTTTTGTTCTTTAGTCTAGTTGTGGAGGACATTGCTTCACTGGCCCATGTTGGTATTATCATTGTGCTCTTCCCAGGTGAGGCAGTCTCTCGCTGGCCATTGGATGGCTGCTCTCGGTGGCTCATGGCAGTTCACGAAAGCTCACACCTGCTGCCAGCCAGCCCCACTGCAGCCCATGCCGTCGCCAGTGACTCACGGCAGCCCAGCTCCAGGTCGAGCTGTTGTTCACCATTCTCCATGCTTTACTTTACACCTCCATGACTGTTTTGTAACCACTAATTTGTATTTCTTAATCCCTTCACTTTTACACCCTTCTGCCAAGCCACCTCCCATCTACTTCAATAGATCTAGTACCCATCTGAGACCATACATAGTTATTACAATATTATTGACTATATTTTTATGCTATACCCTACATCCTCATAACCACGTTTTAATCAACCAATTTGTACTCCTTAATCCCTTCCCCTTTTACACCCACACCTCCAACCCCCATCCCATCTAGCAACCACTAAAATATTTTCTGTATCAATGAGTTTGTCTCTGTTTCCTTTGGTTTTTTTGTTCTTTAGATTCCACTCATAAGTGAAATCATATAACATTTGTCCTTTGTTGTCTGATTTTTCCCACTCAACATAATACCCTCTAGGTCTGTCCCTGTTGTCGCAGGTGGCAAGATGTCATTCTTTTTTTATGGCTGAGTAATATTCCATTGTATATATACCCATGTTTGACAACTAAGTTTGAGAACTTGTTGCAACGATGTTGCTAATCTTTTCTGATATCAGAGGGATTATTCATTATGAATTTGTACCAACGGGACAAACAGCTAACCAAGTTTACTATTTGGAAGTGCTGAAAAGGCTGCATGAAAAAGTTAGACAACCTGAACTCTTCGCCAACAATTTATAGCTCTTGCATAACGACAATGCACCAGCTCACACAGCACTGTCTGTGAGGGAGTTTTTAGCCAGTAAACAAATAACTGTATTAGAACACCCTCTCTACTCACCTGATCTGGACCCCCATGACTTCCTTCTTTACCCAAAGATAAAGGGAATATTGAAAGAAAGACATTTTGATGACATTCAGGACACCAAGTATAATACAACAACAGCTCTGATGGCCATTCCGGAAAAAGAGTTCCAAAATTGCTTTGAAGGGTGGACTAGGTGCTGGCATAGGTGCATAGCTTCCCAAGGGGAGAACTTCTAAGGTGACTGTAGTGATATTCAGCAATGACATCTGTAACAATTTTTTCTAGGATAAGTTTGTGAACTTAATTGTCATGTGTATTTTATATCTATATCTATATCTATCTATCTATCTATCTATATGCATGGAATATTGGAATATTACACGGCAATAAAAAGAATGAAATCTTACCATTTGTGACAACATGGATGCACCTAAAAGTATTATGCTAAGTGAAATAAGTCAGGCAGAGAAAGACAAGTGCCATATGAATCAAAAAAGAAAAAAAAACACCAGATTAAATGAATAAACAAAACAGAATCAGACCCATAGATACAGAGAACAAGCTAATGGTTGCCAAAGGGGAGGGATGGAAATAAAGAAAAAATATATATATATATTTTTTTAAAGATTTTTTATTGGGGAACTGGGGGGATGGGAACAGTGCTGGGGAATTGGGGGAAGGGGAACAGACAAGTTGCTGTCCTTTTGTTCTTCAGTCTAGTTGTGG
>NW_017731525.1:287477-310416 GCF_001890085.2 Hipposideros armiger | reverse complement strand
AAAAAAAAAACAAAAAAACACAACTTTTTTAAGTAATAAAAACTTCAGAGCTGTTAAAAAAAAAAGATGAGGAAAAGATATGGAAATGACTATGTCCCGAAATGGAGTGACAATTGAGTATTATGGGGGCCAGCACTTATGTGCAGTGTGTGGTGATAGGTTATCTTCCATAATCCTTCACGTATCATGGTTAGGTAGGTAAATATTAATGATAGGTAGATAGATAGATAAATAGATAGAGATAAAAATGACATGTATCATAAGTATATCTCTATTACCTTTTTTCTAAATATACAGTAACTTAATAGTTTTCCCACTGAAGTGAACAAGGAAAATACATTGCATGCTGATCTGTGCTGACCAAGTCAGATAATGAGGAGGGATAGAAACTCAGACACTTGATCCCATATATTTATTAACCATTTTTTTCCTCATTAGCACTAGGCAGCCCCTTGGCAGTTAAAACTGTCTTTATTTTTTCCTTCATAATAAATAACAGAAAACAAAATGTTGATAAATTTTCATACTATTATGTCAAACATCTAGATGCAATAGCAAAAAAACAAAACAAACAAAAAAAAGCATCTATTATGAGCACACTATTTATTATTTCATTTACTTTTCAGAAAACCATGAAAGGTACTTCCTTTCCATTTCATAGAATAGAAAGAAAATTCTCACATTATTGCAGAGTTGGAATTTAAATCTACCCTGACTTTTTTTTGTCATAGCTCACGTCACTAAGTGTCAACCTATCAAGTCATCCGACTATTTGACCTAACATCCCAGTTCACTAACATCATGTGTTGTGTTCCTTTGTCTCGTGGCTGCTAAAGTTCACGTATCTGAATGAAGAGTGGCTGGAAAGTTCTGCTTCTGGGTGCCCTGTGAAACAGACAGAAAGTTAGCTGAGCAGCATGTGGCCACCCCTCCTCCAAGAGGCAGCACTG
The DNA here is from genome assembly GCF_001890085.2 of Hipposideros armiger. Classification (NCBI taxonomy): domain Eukaryota; kingdom Metazoa; phylum Chordata; class Mammalia; order Chiroptera; family Hipposideridae; genus Hipposideros; species Hipposideros armiger. The sequence goes on along the minus strand of NW_017731525.1, from coordinate 309,466 downwards.
AAATGTGGATGAGCATGTAGCCAAAAATACCTTCAATGGTCTTGCTAAACTGAGCTCACAGGAAATGTGCCTTAATTACCACAGGCCACAGCTATCTGAAAGTTATTTTGCTGTTTGTGACTGATTAGCCTCGTGCCTTTGTTTAAAAAGGAAAGCTGCGTCCCTGATAGCTGCTTGTCAGCCAGAGGTTCCTAATTGTCTCCAGTTTTGCTGTTTCTTGAAGTTGCGCTTCAGTGAGTCCGCAAAGCATTTCCTTTTCCTTCCAGCCGGTGATTGTCACACTTTGGCTTACCATACAACAGCTATCTGGGACCCAGCTGTCACAGCATTACTGTGTAAGCTGGCTTTGCTCCAAGACCATGGGAGGACACTACTCCCCTCAAATGATGGAGGATTGAAGAGGGAAAGAAGTTAGGACAAAGTTCATTAGTTGTAAACACCCAAACCATCAACAAGGTGTGGTTCCAATAGGTGACATGTATTTGAACAAGGAAAATAACGCATTTTTATTTTTATTTATTCTCTCCCCCAAGACTTAAAGACAACAGTGAGATAGGACACAGCATGGCTATGAAGCATGCTGGGAATAAGGGATTCAGCTCTAGATAGAAGATGGGTACCCAGCCTGGCACAGAGGATGGGCTTGTAGGCAACAGAAGGAAGTGCACCACAAATTGGCAAAGACCAAAGCCAAGCAGAAGTGAAATGGATTCAATTTGTGTTCAGACTGGGCTCAGGAAGGTCTGTGAAGAGATTAATTAAAGGATTGTAAATCTAGTTGCTATTGTACATTTTCATCCTTATAATTTAAGAAGTATATGTCATCAATTTCATTTTGCAGATAAGAAAGTCGCAGCTCTGAGAGTTTAAGATATTTGTACCAGGTGCGTTATTAGTATGTGGTAGAACCAGGATATGAGCCTGTGGAAGCGAAAGCCATTGCCCATCTCTGCCACACTGTGATCAAAACCAGAGCAGCAGTATCAAGATGAAGTTCCCAAACTGAACTCTCTATCTACTCCCAGAAGTATGTCCTCCTTTGTTTATTGCCTATCTTCGTTAATGGCACCATAATTCATGAGCTTGCGGAGTCTGAAACCAGACTTCATTGTGATGCCTGCCCCTATTTCACTCTTCAAGACTCAACTCAGGTCTCACCTCCTATCTACATGTTTTCCTTAACCTCTTCCAGGTTAAATACTCCCTCCCTCAATTATGTGCCCACACCACTTCAGCATCCAGTAACATATTCTGTGCATACCTTCCTCATCCATTATAGCAGCATCTCTGGAGGTTAGGGACTGTGACTCACAAATCTCTTATCACCAGTGCATAGCTAATGACTGTCACATAGTTGGTACTTTAAATGAATAATAGAGAAAATGAATGAATGAATGAATGAATGAAAACCAGAATGTCAAGCAAAATATGATTGTTTCCTTTTATTTTGAACGTTTTTTTCTCCTTTAGAACTAACTGGTAAAAATTGTTCACCCAAAAGTATTGAATATATATAATAGTAGGCATTGTATCAGGTGGCAGTTTTACAAGATGTGCAGGAAGGAAATGACAAGTGCACAATATGTTTATGGTTTTAATAATCACTAATTAAGTACTTTGGATGGACACAAGCCACCAGATATTATTAATGAAAATGACTTTTCCAAGATACTTCATTAAACATTCAATTATGGGAAACTACTTTAGGCTTAAAACAGGATGCCAGGATTCATAGTGAATATCCTTTAGACATGGCTTTTTTTTTTGCTTGACATAGACATTGGATAAGTGTGCATCCTGGCTCCTCTCCCTTCATTTGTGCATATCTTAGCAGAAGTTTAGGATTAACTGCGTGGCTGATCAGCTGTTTGATCACAGTGCCATACCAGAGTCCCCTGTAAAAGTTACTACTTGTTTCACAACCTGGGGAATAAATATGGTCTCATTCTAGCATTTTTCCAGTCGTTTGAGAAGACCATTTTTTCTTATTAACAGAAAGTCCAGAATCACTCTCTTAATGCCTTCTCTACCCCACCACACTGCCCAACAACCCTGAGGGTTTAATTAATTTGGTGAGGAGGGCTGGGATTAACCCTGCTTCCAAATAACAGGTACAAAGAAAGTTAGAAAAAGGATCAGTTCACAGCTTCCATTGCTTCTGGCTACTGCAGTCAGGTGTCAGATGGGGGGTGAGTGGCTTGCTGTCTGTGCAGGACACACTGCTGCCTTAGAATCCTAGGCTAAAGCAATTTTTAAATTTGTGGACAAAAAAAGAGTTCACATGTTAAACCTAACAAGCTCAGGAAATTGAAAATAACCACAGAGGATGTCGTGAACATAAAAATTCCTAAAAAAGGTGAGCCGTGGCGGGAAGTCACATCCTTGGCCTATAGCTTCCTTGACAAAGGTCAATCTTTACTCTAAGCTGTCTGTTGTCTTTTTGCATCTAAGATAACGTGCCCTTACAATATCAGAGTAATCTCCTTTCCCGGACCCCGAGAGGGCACAACCCATCACACCAGAGCAGGAAACTACAAAGTCCTTCACTGTTAACGTGTTCCCCAGATACGATCTCTATGTGCTGTAAAATGCTATTAATTATGCCGTACCCAGCAATTATGTAAAAGAAGTGTGTGTCTCTCCATTTTACTTTTTATCCAGCCCCAGAGATTTCCCCCGCCCCTCTGCTTTGCTTTCTCCCACCCCCTTAATCTACAACCAATGGATTTCATGTACCCTTCCTCCTTTGATTCTAATGTACAAAATAAGTTGCAAAATGGCCATTTTCTGGAGCGTTTTTTCTCAGTCCATTGAGATTTTGCTTCCTGGCAATTGTCGTCAGTTTGGCTCAAATAAACTCATAAGTTTTCTCTTAGGCTGGATATTTTTTGTTGACAAATTCATACCCACACGGCCAGTGGCTGTTACTCAAGGTACAGACACTGGGCTACATTACAAAGTTATTTCTGGCTTCGGTTATCCCTATGTTAGAACCAGTCCTTCCTCCAATTCCTAAGACCTTGTGTGGAATAAAGGTCATCAAAATTGACTTTCCTTGAACAATGTGGAGCCATGATGCTCTTTGTTGCTAGGAGACCCTAGTCTAAGCCACTTGGCCCATTGTTTTCTCTAATTTACAATCTCAGGTAACTACAGGTTCAGTCTTCCTCCCTCCTTGTCCCAAAATCCTTAAGGCCAATATGCAAATAAATCCCATCTTTTCTTTAGAAATCAATTCTGTTTTTCAGAATATTTCGGGGGGTAAGGAATGGGGGGCTTGCCTTGCTCCCTTTTCCCAGAGCAGTGGATGTCTCACAATGAGAAGGTCAACTCCAGGGCTATACATGTTTTAACTATCATTCTGTTTTTCTCTCTGTGTCTCTGAGATATATAGATATAGATAGATTATATAGATGATATAGATATAGATATAAATATAGATATAGATATATAGATATAGATATAGATAGAGATAGATATCTCAAACAATTCTTCATTACTCAGGAAGGAAAAAAACTGCTAGATGCATCCATTAGCACCACTGCTGTTTGTCACACATTCCGTCACCAGTATCATTGGCCACAGAAGGATTGGTGCCCGGGCCTGAAGATAGACTGAACCATGCTCTTGTAATTACTAAAGAAGCCTAAAAAAAACTGATTAATATACAGAACTGGTGCTGATGAGCTGAGCTTCCATGAGAAGGATATTTCTTAGACATTTGCATGTAATAAGACCTGTACTTTTCCTCAACTGGTTAACGTTTATCTGATGCACACAATGAATGTTACATTTGATTGTATTCTTCTTGGCTTGAAAATTCAGAATTAAATGGATAGGCCCTTACAGTATGCATGTATTTATTCTAATATTTCCCCTGATTTATCAAAAAATAGTTTACCTATACTTACAAATTAACTCTGCTTTCTTTTTTTTTTTTTTTTTTTTTTTTTTTTTATTGGGGAATTGAGGGGATGGGAACAGTGCTGGGGAATTGGGGGAAAGGGGACAGACAAGTTGCTGTTGTTTGTTCTTCAGTCTAGTTGTGGAGGACGTTGCTTCACTGGCCCAAGTTGGCACCATCATTGCGCTCTTCCCAGGTGAGGCAGATCAGTCACAGGCTTCTGGACGGCCGCTCACTGCAGCTGCTGGCCGCTCACGCTGGCTGCTGGCTACACACGGTAGCCCACGGCAACCCACTGCCACAGGGGCTGCAGCCTCTGCCGTCGCCGGCGACTCACGGCAGCCCAGCTCCAGTTGAGCTGTTGCTCAGCATCTTAGCTGTAGAGGGCAGTGTCACTGGCCCTCACATGTGGGATCCGAACCGGGGCCCTCTGGCGTCCCAAGCCAGTTCTTAACCATTGCGCCACTCGGCCGGCCCTAACTCTGCTTTCTTTATTCTACTGAATGGATACATTTCCTCAATGTAACTTTAAACCTTTAAACATGATTGAATAGAGATTATCTTAAAAAACCGAGGATAGGTTTGTAGTATCTTCTCTCTATACAATGACAATTGTTAGTATCATATTGATCTGATGCATTTCAGAAAAACAATCAGTGTGATTTACATCCTGTGCCAATTTTTATTACATAGTGTAATCATATGTCTTAATGACAAAATCTAACTGACAAGATAATAAAGTTTATTTACATCTTTAAGGGAAGTAAACAAGGCCATTTGGATTTAAATATAGAAATATCTTTTGCATCCAAAAAAGAAAATACTTTTGGGCTATTTAAAATATATTCATGCATTCATGAGAAGATGATACCTGATATGTAATGAAGTTCATTTGCTTTTCCTAGAACTGAAGTCATCTCTATGCACAGACAAAATCAGAACTATTTTACTTTGAAATTATCCTCTCAAATGCCACGTTTGGAGAATGTCTGACTATGAATTGCCATGTTCACTAAAGGGTTACATTGCAATAGTCGGTAAAGGAATGAAAAAAGACTCTTGGTATTCTGTCTGCTACAACTTAAGCAATGTTAAATAAAGAATTGAGATATAATTCCAGATAACTCAATACAAATTTCCCTCCCAATCCAATTACTAAACTCTGGTTAGCTCATTTGGTTAGAATATAGCTTATTTAATGTCAAAACCAGCCTTAGTCACTTCAAGGGCCAGATAACTATATGGAAAGAATCATTTAGTGCCTCAGCCACAGACTGTACTCCCAGAGCCAACAAGCAATCTCGCAGATCCGTTCTCAGGATCTGGGAGAGACACTGTATGAGAATGGCTGGCTCAAAGCTCCCTGGCCTGGGCCTGTGCTAACCAGGTCATATGTGAAGGATGGGATGCTCCCCCTGCTCATCGCTTAAGTGTGCACCGGAGTTTGCTTATACCACAGCGAAACTTTCTCTTGTTTTTCAAAGGGTTCATCTAACTAGCCTTATGAGGCCTCCTGTTGTTTCTCTTTGGTGCATTATCTGTCACTTCCAACTTTGTGCCAGACCAAAATGTGATAAGCACATCTGTGTCTTCCTTTATGTCAGATGGCTGAGCAGCCCAGGGGCAAGTAGAAAACCATATGCCCAGTGCTAGGGGCCTCCCTCTGTGTTGACTGGGCACCTTTCCCCTTAGCTATAACTCCTCCTTTCTCCATCTGCTTCACAAATATTGTCTAGCATGGAAAGACGATGAGGCTTTCTCCCATTCGCCCTGCTCCACTCCAGGCTAAACTGCCATCATACATAAACTTTCTCCTTACTATAGCATTGACCACTTTATGTTCCACTGTGTTTCTAGATGAGGAAATTCTTTAAAACAGTGTGTGTAGGGGTCATCTTTATGGGGATTGGGTCCCAGTGGAAGAGTAGACACTAGTCTAATGTAAACACTGTGAACAAATTAGCCACCAGAGAAACAGAGTACATACCAGCCCACATTAATTGTATCTTCAGGCTCCTTTTTGCCAAGGGGAACCTTCAGAGAGGGCTGGTCAGGATGATTGTATTCTAACTTCTACCCAATAAGGGCCATGTGCTGAGCACTGTACCATGAGCTTCACTATATTATCATATTCTTTCATGAACTCAGAGGGGAACCAGGAAATAGACTAGAGGCCAGGATGGTAAGAACAATGTGCTTATCTGATTTCTTTTTACTTTGTAATAGCATTGATTTCCTTAAAATGATAAGATCTTTTTTTTTTTCCTAAATGAGCCACAAAAAATTTAGGAAGCCTTCGTTTTCCTCCAGAGCCTATTTTGAGGATAACAGAGTGCACTAGAGAAGATAGTGGCAGCAACAAGAAGAATGAAAGGCAAGAGAATCCCTGAAGGCATGGCGTACTGGTGTTTCAAAGCCGTCTGTGGGTTGTGGGAAAGCCCTGATATGTAGTGTTTCCCATTCCTTTGGTGTAAATCCCCCCTTCCCTCATATAACCAATATAATGTCACCAAACATGCAGTTGGGAAGAGATGTACACACATGGCTTCTGTGAGCTCCTTGGGAGCCAGCTTCTGCACATCCTTACAAAGCTTTCCAGGACCTCCCCTGGGCCTAGAGATTACCACCATCTGGGGTCCATTTAATGTTCCTTACTAAAATTTGAGCTCCCTAAAGCTAGACTGTGAGTATTCATTTTTATGTTCTCAACTTCTAGCACAGCATCAGACACACAGCATGCTTAGGAATGGTCTGAGAGACAGGAGCCCAGATTTCAAGTTCAGTCTCTCTTACTGTTCCAGTGTTTGACCTAGAGGCTATCACTTAACCTCTCTAAGCCTCATTTTCCTCATTTGAAATATTGCATTTAAAGTATCAATAGTTCTTCTCCCAGGCCACTTTTGGCTCTGAGTTGCTATGAAAAAAAGTATTAATTTTCATCATTCAAGATACATGTTTATAGTTTTTCCCTCATTTGTCAGATGTTTTTAACTTAAAAAATGCTGGTTAGTTGAATAGGCGTTATTATTGGTAAACTCATGTGGGCTCTTAGTGATAAATGCTTCCTTTTCTAAGTGCTTAAAAGGCAGTTGTATATTTATCAGGTATGAATTTGTAGGTCACAGCTTAATTGTACAAAAACAGAGTCTTAGTTTTCTAAAATTAAACTTTACTTCATTCTTGAACTGCTCTCTAAGAGAAAATATAATCTTACAAACAAACAAACAAAAAAACTCTACTGAATTCTACAATTTCTCAGGCAAATCAGGGCATTTTCCCTCATCTTGGCACATCCAGGTTTGTGACTTAGCCGTTTTTCACCTCAGCAAATGGAGGATTACTTAGAATTTATTGGAGCAGCATAAATTTGCTTTTAAAGCTGTTTACAAACACACATTGGAATGGCGCATGTCATGCTGCAATAATCAAATTAGCAACTCCTGTGGTCTCTCTGAGAAGAGATCCTGGGCCTTTGCTTATCTCAGGCTGAAGTTCATGGGGATTTCCTAGACTTCAGCGGCAGACTCCCCCTCCATGTGGTCCACCTAGGTTGTTAGTGGAGGGGACAGTGTCCATTGTCTGGCCCTGAGGACCTTCTGAGATGATATACATGTGGAGCAAGAGGCTAACACAGTAGGCAGATAGAGAGAACTCCAAATATAATCAGCTCCCTCCAGACCGGGAAGGGAGACAACATGGAAGTTTCTAAAATACCCCCTTGGGCTTAGAATCAACCTCAAGGAGGAGAGAGAGAAAAAAACACTGAGAGATGATCTCAATCCTTTCTGAATTAGAAACCTGAATGATTGAAAAAATGGCTGACTTGCATCGAGTTTAACTTAGATATGAGTAGATTGATTTTTTTATTAGCCAGAATTGTGGCTAGTAGCCAGAAATCAAATTTGATTATTGAGCTAGTAATTGTGGAAGTCCTACTTAATATAATAATAATCTATTTTAACATTTTGCTAGAAATAGACAACAAGATTGTAGGTTTTGTGTTTTCCAAATAATGTTTATCTCCTCTTTTTTGGAGTGAGCAACATTTTTACTTCTAGATTCTCAGCATCTCTGTTTTCTGTAATTATGCAAAAGTTACAAAAATGAGCAATGTTCACATTTGCAAATTCTCTCAGTACTTTGGGAAGACATTCATCTCTGTCTGGAGACTTGTGTTTACTTAAAGCCACTAAGAACTTTATTTCCAACTGCTTTCCAATTTCCTGGGTTTCCATTCCCTTGCCATCATGTTCGTTCAAGCCTTTCCAACTTGAACACCACTGCTCCTTGTGGCTTATGATGATTTCATCCTGAATAATAGATAACACTGATTTACTGTTAGCATCAGTTGTGGTTGATAAATGAAGGGCTGTGCTATAATTAAATGCAGCCTTTTAGATCACACAATCCAAGTGAAGTGGAGAATTAATATAAATATGCAAATTAAGTTAGCTAAGAACACTTTTTAATTGATCTAGATAAAATGGCTTTGCAGCTTAAATTATTTAGATACTCTAAGTGCCCGAGTTTGTCTCTGTAGAGCCCAGTGTAGATAAAGTTCATTGGCAAGGAAAAGGCATTGTGGGCAGATCCTTAGACAATTAGAATTCTGCATCTCTCCTGACTGGCCAAAGAAAGTCCAAGTCAAAGAACTAATAGAAGCTTTTGAGATCCTAATAATTGTTCAATCTTTCTGTGGGACTCTTCTCCACCATCCTTTTCATGAAGACAGAGGTGGTTCACCATGACTCTAATGAAGCTTAAATGTCAAGGTCCCTCACTGGGACAACCTCCTTCCAAGGCCCTGGAGGGGCCCAAGAAATGTCTTCATATGGACACGTGTTTTGTTTTTTTTAATTTGCAAAAGTATGCTATTTAACTGCAAACTGTTCATACCTCTGTCTCATTCCTCTATGATTTCCTTTCTGTCATATTTACTTTCCTGTTAGGAGGTCTTGGAGTGAACATTTTGGGCATGTGGAGATGAGACTAGATTTAAGTTGGTATGTATATATGGTGTTTATAATCAGTTAAATTATTGCTGACTTTTCCTCTGTGATGTGGTTTTCAGGTACTGGTATGTGACACGAAGTTGCAGGACCAGAAGTGTACTGTGAGACACCAATACCCAGCACTGGAAGCAGGTGGGCCATAGAGGAGAAGCAAGGCTTAAAATATAAAGACTCAAAAGCCAATTTGTGGAAGATTATTTCAATCATTAGATGTATAAAATTGTAAGCAGAATATTTGGTTCTCATTGATTCCTATTCAAAGTAGAAACTCTCTCATGTCCGGAATATATTCAATAATGCAGCATATACAATTATCGACCCACCATACTATTGATAGGAACTACTGAAATAGAATTTATCAAAGGTCTGTGTTTGTGGAAATGTAAACTGATAGTCGTTTTACAAACAGGGAGAAGGGCTGTGCATGTGTTTTAGTCCTCTCAATTGTCAATAATAACAAAACAGTTTCCAATCGGTCATGTTAGAAGAAAGAATGAATTATCCTTTTATTCTCTCTGTAGAATATTATCTTTTTAAAAATTATTATCTTATAAAGAGGTGATGAAGGAGCATACAACCAAAAATGTAGCGAGAAGCTATCACACAGTTATGTTACCAGTTATTTCATAAAAATCTTTTTGTTATTTTCTGAAGTTTTGCAACATCAAAGATATTTTCAGCTTCTTAAAATTTGTAATTTATGGTGATTTGTTTTCTCATTCTGAACAAATACTCATTTTGGGACTTAATTTCGTATTTGCAATCAAGTATTCTTTTTGTTAAAAATGTCCCCCATAAAACCAAAATCTCTTTGGTCACAAGGCACCAAATGGATACATTCTTATTGTTCTCACAGAAGAACAATACATCTCAGGTATTACTTATTGAGAAGTCGTGATGTCCAAAAGTGTTTCATAGCTATGGTTTGACTTGGGGAAATTTGCTCAGCCTCCCTGAACTGAAGATTCTTTATCTATAAAGCAGAAAGAACAGGCTGGCTCACAGCATTGCTTTCCAGATTCAGTGAGGTTAAACACTGCACATGGAAGTGTGCTCTAAATTATCTAGTGCTATTTAGACAGCCAATCTGGCATTTGGACTTTGCGAATAGGCCACCTTCTGTTTTATTTTGGCTCTGTCCTACTAGTGACATGTCCTTTGGCCTACTCATTTCTTCACCTGTAAAATGGGGAGAAGGTACCTAACTCATGGGGTGGTTGTAAACATTGAATGGGCAATCACTGTTATTATTATTGAGTCATAGCTGTTATGCATTACCAAGATTTATGTCAAATAATACCTCTAAAGAACTACAGGGTTACAGAGGCTTTTTAAAATTAACTTGCTGTTTTTTATTAAAATGTATTAATTGTTATTTTTATATTTTCATTTATATGAGATTCACTTATTTTGCAGCAATGAATATTATACAGGCTTTTAGTTTTGTAATTGATGGTGTTTTGATTTTGTAGCTTAAACAATATAAATTAAAAATGCAGCATATAGCAAAGTCTTAAATATTTTGTCACATCACTTACATTGTAAAGACATGTCAGGTCAAAGAGACAATAGTAGGCACTATTAAATATCTAAGACCTTTAGACATCATAAGATTTTATGCATGATTTGGCAAGACAGATTTTAAAGCATCTTTTTTTTTTCTACCAGGTTTTAAAAAAAAGTTTAGGTTTTTCTTATTCTTTCACACCTCTATCATTTATTTCAAAAGAATAGAGTTAAGAGTAACCCTTAGAAAAAGAACTTTCCCAAACTTACGCCTCTTTGCTTCCTTACCCTAGCAGGAGGGATTGCTCCTTCTCTCATATCTGAAACATTTCTTCCTACATATAACTGCATCTTACACATAGTTAATCAGGGAAATTGCCTTGGAGTCTATTTTGGGGGTGTCTAGCATAGCTTCAGAGATCTGGCAACAAGATAGAAGCAGAGGATTAGGAGAAAGATGACAACATTAGCTGGTACTAAAAAGATAAAGATAGGAGATGCTATATATCTGCACAATAAGCACTCAAGTCTAGTTTCCTGGCAACAGTGTCCCTCCATGCACATTCCTCAAATAGTGTGTCTCTTTTTTTGCTGTGAATTTCCACTTCTATGGGCTCCCTTGTGGTTCATGTCAAATGTTCTAGTTACTATAGCTGCATAACAAACAGCCTCTAATTTAGTGGTATAGAACAACCACCATTTTATGATGCTCATAGATTCTGGGGGCAAGGAATTTCGACAGAGCATAGCAGAGATCCTTTTCTCTGTTCCATAAATCTGAGGCCTTGGCTGGGAAGAGTGAAGCAGCTGGTGGTGACTTGAATGGCTGAGAGCTGGAATCATCTGGATGCTTCGCTGCTCACATGTCTGACTCCTGGGCTGAAGTAACTCAAGCTTGGCTTCATCTGGAAACGTTGACCAGAAAGCCTACTTTTGGCCACTGTATATGGCTTGAACTTTCTTTTAACAAGGCAGCCCGTGGCCATTCACGTCTCCAAGAGCAAATACTCTAGTGAACAAGGTGGAAGATTCAAGCGTTTTTATGACCTAGCCTCAGAAGTTACATAGTGTCACTTCTGTCATATTCTGTTGGTCAAAGCAGCCATAAATCCACCCAGATTCCAAGAAAGGAGACATAGACCCCACTTCTCAATTGAAAAGTTGTCAAGAATTTTCAGTCATTTAAAAAAAACTGCTTCAGTATGCAACTTCCCTTTAACAACTAAAGATCAGGAGTGCTTGTGCATAACTGACTTCCCTGGACCACGAGTCTCAATTTGGAAATCTTGGTGAGAAAAATGAGGTGAGATATTATTCAATTTAAGAGAAGCAGTATTCTGTAGTAGAAAGGACTTTGTGTGGTGGGGATTGATGAATTAAAAATCTTATATTCCATGCTCAAGCTTTCTGACTTCAAGGATCAATTTCCTTGTCAGAGCTAGTAAAGCTTAACATCCATGGTTGACAAGAAGATCCTACGAGATAATGTGAAGACCAGTATATGGCTTCTATTTAATATACCAGATTTCCAAGGCAAACCAAAGGCAGAAAAAGATCAAAATTCAATAGTCCCTTAATACTCAGTCTTGATTTAAGTTAATGAAGCACAGGTTACACCTAAAAGGAAAGCTGATGATCTGATGGGCATTATAAAGGTTAATTTTGTAACAGGTCTGTGACTAGCAATTGGGGATATGAGTCAGTGTTTTAAATACCTAAGTTACCCTTTAGGCCAATCATGTTTTATGACCACATAGCAGATTTATCTATGACATAAAACATCTTACATGCTAGGATGGAGAAACTGAGGGTTATGGGGATTATGTACCTGATGCAGGCCCAGAAGAGATGGAGCTAGAATTTGAATTCAGTTAGTATATATTATACTGCCTAATGATCCAAAGCCTTGCATATTTGGTAGCCTTTTTTGGATTATGCCAAAATGAGATTAAATTAAGTCCTGATTCATTGTAGTTAATTTATTTTAATAAATATTTATTGGACCATTCTTCAATCTAACTGAACTAATATTTAGTGAGCGGTTGATATCAACAAGGCACTGGCATATAGAGTTGACAAGATAAAAAATTTCACCTTTAAGGAAAACACATAAGTAGATAATTGCAATACTGTGTGGTGAATTCCAACTTAGTTTTAAATATTGTATGAGTGCTATGGAGGCTAGAAAAACAATCTAGACACAATAGCAGGCCTCAAATACTTCTAAGTTACTTGAAGAACTGAATTGTATTAACACAGTTAACTTCATCAGGTAATTTAGACAAATATCCACTCTGCGTACTGATTTATGGTTACTGGTAATTATTGATGGTTTCTTTAGATTTCAAGATGGTGCTGCTTAATGAAACAGTCCATTTTTATAAATGTAGCCAAAACTGTCAGAAAATAACTAATGATGTTTTTAATGAAAGAACAACCAACAGTGTATATATGACTATAGCCACCACACAGAATGACTATCATTGCGGGTACATTGCCTTCAAGGTTCAGTGTTCATATATATAAATATAAATATAAATATAAATATAAATATAAATATACATACATATATACATACATACATGCACATATATACATATATACACACACACAGAGGGTGCCAAAAAATGTATATACTTTTTAAGAAAGGAAAAAAAAACTGTATTAAAGTTATACTGATGGTTACCACTTTGAGCACCTCTTGTAATTGCAGAAGTCAAATGTGACATGTATTCATCTTTTGTTATCGGTGTGTATTGAGTATTACAATGTTAATAGTTTTTTCCTTTCTTAAAATGTGTATACATTTTTTTGGTGTCTTCTGTATATTTTAAAGGAGCAGCTATTCTCCCTTACTATTATAATATTATTTTTCTCTGGAAATAATTCTCTAGTTTATAATAGAAATCAGTAGGGGAAATTAGAATTTGCCAATTTAGTCCCATTTTGGTTTATTTCAGACTCACTTCAGTTAGCCTGATGGAGGGGGTTTGAAATCCCGTGAGCCTGAGCCAAGTTCCCAGCTCATCAATGTCTCAGTATTTTCAAGTTTTTCACAATTTTCTCCTTAAATGTAACACCTATTTGCATATCAAACCAATTAGAAAGGAGAGATCTAAGATTATTCAGATTTGACTTTTGTGGATCCAAAATGATATGCTCTGTAGAGTTTATTAAGGCTTCTTAATTGTTGAATAGTTAATTATCACTTGTAAGTAGGCAGGTTCTGGGCAAAGTCCCACTCAATTACTTCCAGGATCCATCTAGAGAATTTTCTCAATCGTCAATCTCTTATTTCCTTCTTTCATATTTTCTTCCTTCCTTCATGTTTAGATGAGAAGGGACAAATTCATCCCTGTCTTTGACAATATGTCCACCAAACTTTCCTGGCTTTCCTGGCATTTAACATAGTCTGCTGCAGTAATAAGGAGAAGCAAAGAAATTGGTCAGGAGGTGAGAATGAGGTGAATGGGTTGTATGTGTGCCAATCCTCAAAAGAATTATCAGTAGCCTATGGCAGGCCTGGTATATAGTTTATTAGGAATTTAAGTGGACATTTCAGTCTAGGAACAACCATGTGGTCCTAACATTAGACTAAAAGGGTCTTGAGAAGGTCACGTAGCTAATCACCCTGTCTACCTTCTTTCCTTCTCTTTGAACACCATTCTGTGCCAGACAGCATTCTGGGGAACAAAAGAGATGGGAGGATACTAATAAAGAGGCTATATATATATATATATATATATAGTATATATATATATATATATATATATATATATATATATATACTAGATAATTTACTTATCTAGTACCTGAGAAAGTGATAAGTGTGGTGAAGGAAAGGAAGTCAGGGAAGGCAATAAGGAGTGCTGGGAACAGGAAGTGAGATGATAGGCTCTATCCAAACGTGCTGAATCAAAGTACCCAAGGGAGTGTGTGCAGACGTGTCTGAATTATGAACAAGCTCTCCAAGGGCCCATAAGGTGTTCCGAAGTTTGAAATCAATGATCTAAATAAATTTCCTTGGGCTGCATTGTAGCTCATAAGTAAAGCAAGAACAAGTGTAAACATTCTTCTCCAAAAGTTTTGTAGATGTTGTTTGTTGAAGCTGTCTTTCTCCGTTTGCATTTCCTTTGAGAACACATTGAAAATTTAGCATCCTCATACTCCTTTCCATGGTTCTCACACTCATATCTGAAGGTTGGTTTTCAGAGGAGAGGTGAAAGCAAGAATACCAGAAATCTCAGTCTGTAAGAAAGACTCACTGATTGGTTTCAATAAAATAAACCACAGAAGATAATACTTAGACAACAGTGAGTTATCATAACAAAATAATTAACTGTCATGTTACTTTATTCAATTACATAGCAGTGCTTAAGTTTGGACTTGAAGATGCAATTCAATTTTCTTCTGCTAAAATCACGCCTGATCATAAATTTTTATTATCTTTATCTATGGAAACAGACGAGTCTGAATGACTCTAGCATCGTATTAGCTGTTGACTAAACATTTGGACAGGGCAGTAAATCTTGACGAACTTTGTCCAGTGCTCTTATTACGGAAAGATTAAAAGCCGAGATATAAAGGAAATGATTTAATAAGTAATCCCTGCTCTTTGGAGACAGTGGAAATGAGGCTTACTGTAGGGAAACACAATGGCAACACAATTCTTTCCTTTCAGCTTCTCTGAGCAACTTCAGGTTTCTGTCTCAGTGGATCCTAGAGTTCTGACATGAACTGCATGTTTGCAGGACACAAGGAAATTCTTTTCTCCTGACCTCTCTCTGAGTCTTGGAAAATAGGATAGAAATGAGGGCAGGAAATGAGTAGGACACTTCCCTTTAGTTTTAGTGAGAGTGGGTTACTTTTTTAACACTCTTTTAAAAATTACTGAACACCAACATTATTTCTATATTTTAAGGATACAACTTGAACACACTCCAGTTTAACTTTGGCTCTAAGCGAAGAGGGCATACTGGGATTTAAACTGATTAAGTAAATACATTCTCTTTTTTGTCTGCAGAACCTGGGCCTTTATTGAACAGTTCTTAACTTTGAAATTGCTGTTATTTAGTTGTAGAGCTTGTAGAGCTTAATAAATAAGTGAGTGGCATCTTGATATAGTTAAAAATAATTCTGGAGTTTGGTTCAGAAGACCTGAGTTTAAACTTATATTGCTACTAATCACTTGTATAGCCTTTCTGAACCTCATATTTCATTGGCAAAAAATTAGAATAATAAGTAAATCCTAGGAATCTTGGGATGATTAAATAAAGTAACATGCAAAATCAGCTGGTGTAATAGTACCTAGCATATGGAGGAAGGTCAACTGACTCTAGTTCATATAATGTGATGTGACATGGCATGATGTTTTGTCCAAGGATCAATGCACATTAATCAGTTGGTGAAGGTTGCCATGCCTGTAGGAAGGCTTTTACATGGAATAAGACAGAGAATTTATTATCAATGAACTTAGCAGAAATTTTACACTTACTGGGAATGTTTGGTATGCTGCATTTGCTATATATAACCATACCAGCCAAATGCCAAGACCTCTGGGGGAACATGCCACAAAATAGCATCCTTGACTTTTAATAATGTTCTTTATAAAGTGAAAGTCTGCCTCAAAAGACAACCCCAAAGCTCTGTATGCTTGAGTCTGTTGGTTCCCAAGATAAAAGAACACGCTGGTCACCTTGTGTGGGTAGATATTGGAAGAGGCTGGAGTGTGTGTCTGGAAGGGTAGAACGTTTACTAGAACACTGGGTTTAAAGGTTTATAAATATGTGAAGAATGAGAGCAAGGTCACAATGGTGACGCGAGAGCATAATTGCTCTGTGTGAACTTAAAGTCTGGGAGACTCTTAGCCACTTGGGTCCCCGCCCTGGACAGCAGCAGGTTTACTGTCATTGAACCTTTTTAATCTCTGGTTGCCAGACTATTGGTGGGAGCAGCGCAGAAGTTTATCTCCAACCTCACAGACAAACGTGAGCCTTAGCAGCAACAGCCATGACTTCCAGAGAATGTAGGATGGAAGTGCTGTCTTGTTTCTCTCATAGTTCAGAAAATATACTTGTTCCTGGGAAAGAACACTCGCTTGCTTGTGGTGCCTTAGAAAGCGCCAAAACCCAGGTGTCCCCATCACTGTCCAGCCATGGTGCACGCCTTTCTGGGCAGCAGATTGCTAAACGTGGACCACCTGTTAGACTAAGAAGACAGAGAATTTGTAGTATGAGATCAATTTATACACTGTCTCCTTCTACAAAGGACAGACCCAGAGAGTCTTTCATAAAATATAGTTCCTTGTATTTTAAGTGCTATTTTTACATAGAATTGAGCCAGCAAAGCTCTTTGAAAATTAGTCTTCACTGGGCCGGCTGAGTGGCTCAGTTGGTTAAGAGCTCACTTGGGAGTGCCAGCTCTGAGCAGCAGGGCCGCATTTCGGATCCCACATTAAGGGCCAGTGACGCTGTGTCCTCTACAGCTAAGATGGTGACAACAGCTCGACCTGGAGCTGGGCTGCGGTGAGTCGCCGGTGATGGTGTAGGCTGCTGGGAGCTGCAGTGAGCGGCCGACCAATGACCAGCGACTGATTGCCTCGCCCAGGAAGAGCACAATGATCATACCAACATGGGCCAGTGAAGCGACGTCCTCCACAACTAGACTGAAGAACAAAACAACAATTTGTCTACCTGTCTGTTCTCCTTCCTCAATTCCCCAACGCTGTTTCCCTCCCCCAAATTCCCAATAAAATCTTTAGAAAAAAAAATTAGTCTTCACTTATTAAACATTTCATCAACCTTTTCCACTGTAAACTTTATATAAACTTTATATAAACTTTAAACAACTAGAAGTAGAAAATGAGGTAGCATAATTCTAAAACGGTAATATTAATCACAAATCAAATTTTGGATATGTCACTATTTTATTTTCTTTAGCCCATTAGTGAGACGGAATCATGCATTCAGATTTGGTTTTTAATTGCTCCTTGGGAGAAATGTTTGAGTTGGGCCTCTTTTTTTTGAAAAATTTGCACATGGGTCTAGAATATCAACTTCTAGTGTCACAGAATCAGTTTGACTGTAAAGCATTTCTCCCTAGGAATATAGTCCTAGTCAATAAAGTGATTTATTTCAAAGCAGTTTACTCAAAATGGGCATGGGATGAGGCACTGTGGGCGAGGTGAGGGGAGGAAGGGAAAAGTACCAACACTGGCCAAGGCCAGGCCCCACTTGACAGACTCTCAGACTCACTGGGGAAGAAAATGCATAAATAGGATACAATTAAATGCTAAAGCAAGGCAGCAGTGCAGGAGTCTGTGCCAGATGACTTGTGTAGGCAGAAAGAGTTCTAGGAATGGAAGTTGAGCCAGCCTGATCAGGCTGATGGTGTGAGAAGAGTTGAAACACCTCTGCCTGAGGCCTTTGGACATTACTTAAAAGTAAAGAGGGATGGATTGAGGCAGGTGGAAAGTGGTGTGAGTTTTATAGACTTGAATTTGGCATAGCAACAGTTCTAGGCCTTGTAGATCCAAAAGGCCATGGTGTAAATTTTTCTTAAGTGATGCTGAACACATCTGTCTCCCAGGCACCTGACACACAGTCCTTTCATATGCCTAAATGAGGACCTCTTTTTCTTTAACTAAAGTCAAGTTTGTATCACCGATGAACTGACTAGTACAGTGACTTTGTTTCTCTGCCTCATAAGACTAATAGGGTGAAATTAATAACTCTGAGTCCAAGTCATGAAATCAAGCGATAGCAGATAAGACAGATTTTATTTACTATCCCAGGGAGGATTATGGATGTAATGTAGACTCTTCCATTGATTATTACAGTCTGCAATACAATCCATATTTTGTTTCCAGAGATAATGTTTATTACGGGAATCAAAGCATATACTGGAGACATATCTGGCCCTGGCACTCATTATAACAAAGTGTTATAGTGTTTGGGGGTAGGTATTGGGTTAGATCTAAGGATGCCTTAAATTAACAAGTATTCTTAGAACAAGGAGGACAAATAAATTAATTCAATCTCAACCCCTTTCAATAAGGCCTCCTTCATCTTTAAGCTCTTTTTCTAAAATACGTTTAACTATTTAAAAGTGAATAATTATTTCTTGGCATGTTCCTCCTGGTGCCAGCCATCTGGCAGTACTATTCTTGTAACAGAAGCATATTTTAGCTATTATTTGTTAATGTTGGGCCAACTGTCACTATCTTCCAGCATTCTTGGGGATGCGAGGGTGAGATAACAGGACCTTTTCTCATTTCCTTCCATCTGTGGGGAGAAAAAAGAATTTTCTTTCTACCCTTCTAAATTCTTCTGACTGGTCTAGTAATCAAACTGACCTGAGACAGATCAACAGGAGAAAATAACCACATGTATTATGTATGTTCGTATGCGGGTTTCATAAAGGCACAGGACCTGAGAACAAATCGGGCAGTGAAGGTTTATATGTCATCTTGAGCTAAGGAGAAGGGTGTGTGGTTTGGGACTTCACAGGGTAGGAAAGCAATTCACATGGAGAAGGAAAAGCAAATATTTGGTAAATAACTGTTTGCTGGGCCATATTTAACAATGAGACACAAAGAGGGTTTTGATCAAATGGGCCTTGCTAGGTTCCTCCCTGTCTATCACACACTTACTCATATGAAACTATAGTTATCTGCGATGACAGCTCCCTTCTTGGAACAGGACCCCCACCTTGTTCTTTTAGGCAGTTTGGAGGGAAGGTCAAAGGTTCTTCCTGAGTCTTTTGTTTCCTAAAAATAGCAAGCTTCAAAATAAATCAATATCCCAAAAGGCCTATTTTTGGGGTGGCAAACTCTGCTTCTCACATATTCAGGCCTAAAAGCAAGGATGCAAAACTCTACATGACAAAACAATATGAACAAGATAAAGTTGTGCTCTGACAGAGCCCGTTAAAAATAAATGAATTAACCTAAATTACTCTCAAGGTAACACAGAAACCTCACTTACTTCGTCTCTCATCAAAAGAAGGTCCCACAAGCCAAATCTGGAAGAAATGCTTCATTATCTTCAACTCTAGAATTGGCAAAAGAAGATCTATTACTAGAGCCATTGCAGAAATTGTTACCATTAAAAAAAAATCTATGAAGCATATAGGATCTGAACAAATTCAAGATTTGTAGTTCAAACACTTGTAGGTCTTTGAAGACTCTTCTTTTTTTTAAGATTTTTATTAAAATATAGCTAACATACAATATTATATTAGTTTCAAGGGTATACCATAGTTATTCAACATTTATATGCCTGAAGAAATGATCACTTGGATAAGCCCAGCAACCATCTGACACTGCACGAGGCTATAGCAATGTTATTGACTATATTCCCTATGCTGTACATTGCATCCCCAAGAATTACTTGTTTTATACCTGGAAATTTGAGCCTCTTATTCCCCATCACCTTTCCCCCTCCTTTTTATATTTTCAATTACAGTTGACATTCAATATTATTTTATATTAATTTCAGGTGTACAAGATAGTGGTTAGACATTTATATAATGTTAGAAGTGATCCCTGACTAGTCTAGTACCCACCTGGCACTATACATAGTATTACCATATTATTGACTAATATTCCCTGTGCTTTACCTTACCTCCCCATGACTAGTATATAACTACCAATTTGTATATCTTAATGCCTTCACCTTTCTCACCCTGCTCCCCAGCACCCTTCCATCTATCACCCCAATAAATCTAGTACCCATCTGACACCATACATAGTTATTACAATATGATTGGCTATATTCCTTATGCTATACCCTACATCCCCATGACTACTGTGTAACAACAAATTTGTACTTTTAATCCCTTCCCCATTTTCACCTCCCCCTCCCCCCAGCCCTTCTTCTACCTGGCAACCATCAAAATGTTCTCTGTATTGATGAGTTTGTTGCTCTTTTGTGTGTTTGTTTTGTTTTTCATATTCCACATACAGTATAACCTTGGATTGCAAGCAACTTGGTTTGTGAGTGTTCTGCAAGACAAGCAAACATCTCTATTACATTTTAACTTGGTAAATGAGTGATGTCTTGCAATACAAGTAGTTTGTTTCTGGAATGAATTATGCTCGCAAACCAAGGTATTACTGTATAAGCAAAATCATATTGCATATGTCTTTCACTATCTGACATACTCTACTCAGAACAACACCTTCTAGATCCATTTATGCTGCCAAAGATGGCAAGAACCCATTCCCTTCCATGGCTGAAAAATATTCTATTGTATATATGTACCACCTCCTCTTTATCCATACATCCATTGATGGACACCCAGGCTGCCTCCACATCGTGGCCATTGTCAACAATACTGCAATGAACATATGGACGCACAGGTCTCCTCAAAGTAGTGTTTTGAATTTTTTTGTATAAATACCCAAAAGTGGGATTACTGGGTCTTTCTTTATCACATGTTATAGCCTTTGTTTTAAAGTCTAATTTTGTAAGGTATAAGTATTGCTGCTCCAGTTTTTTTGTTAGTTTCTATTTTCATGAAATGTCTTTTTCCTATCCCTTTACTTTCAGTCTGTGTGTGTCTTTTGACCCGAAGTGAGTTCTTATAGGCAGCATATGTAAGGGTCTTTTTTTCTGATCCACTCAGCCACCCTATCTTTTGGTTGGAGAATTTAATCCATTTACATTGAAAATAATTGTTGATAGATATATAGTTATTGCCATTTTATTATTATCATATTTTTAATCTTTTTTTCCCCCCTTATCTTAAAGAAATTCCTCTAAGATTCCTTGTAGTACTGGTTTGGTGCTGAAAAACTCCTTTAGTTTTTTTCTTGTCTGGGATGTTCTTTATCTGTCCTTCGATTCTAAATGATAGCTTTGCTGGATAGAGTAATCTAGGTTGTAAATCCTTGCTATTCATCATGTTGAATATTTTCTGCTATCCCCTCTGGTCTTCAAAGTTTCTTTGCGAAATCAGCTGACAGTCTTATGGGATTCCCTTGTTGGTAGCTATCTGCTTTTCTCTTTCTGCTTTTAAGATTCTCTCTCTGTCTTTAACCCTTGGTATTTTAATTATGATGTGGCTTGTTTGGGGCCTCTTTGGGTTTATCTGTTTGGGACTCTCAGTACTTCCTGGGCTTGTGTGTCTATTTCTTTTGCCAAGTTAGGAAAGTTTTCTATCATTATTTCTTCAAATAGGTTTTCAATTCCTTGGTCTCTTTCTTCTCCTTCTGGTACCCCTATGATGTCAATGTTGATATGCTTCATGTTGTCCCAGAGGTCCCTTAAACTGTCCTTCTTTTTTTGGATTCTTTGTTTTTGTTTTTTTTGTTAAATGTGATCTTTTTTTAAATTTTTTTTATTGTTAGTTTCAGGTGTACAGAACAATGCAATAGTTATCCATTTCACCCTCACAGAGTAACAACCCCCCTCCCCCCATGTATTGCCCTCCCACCCCTGATATCATGCTTATCTATTACAATTCCATTGATTCCATTCCCCCTCTCTATTCCATGTCCCGAGACTAAATGTATATATAATTATATTTGACATACAATCTTCTTCAACATCAGTTACAGAAATACA
>NW_017731525.1:230721-286014 GCF_001890085.2 Hipposideros armiger | reverse complement strand
TGCCCTAGTTAGTTTGATGGGAATTGCATTGAATCTATATATTGCTTTAGGCAATATGGACATTTTAACTATATTAATTCTTCCTATCCATGACATGGAATGTTTTTCCATTTGTTTATATGTTCTTTTATTTCTTTCTGCAGTGTCTTATAGTTTTCAGAGTACAGGTCTTTTACTTCTTTGGTTAAATTTATTCCTAAGTATTTTATAGTTCTTGAAGCGATTGTAAATGGAATTGTTTTCTTGATTTCTCCTTCCAATAGCTTATTATTGGTATATACAAATGCAACTGATTTCTGAGTATTGATTTTGTATCCTGCTACCTTACTGAATTTATCTATTAGATCCAATAGCTTTTTGATAGAGACTTTGGGGTCCTCTATATATATTGTATCATGTCATCTGCATATAATGACAATTTTACTTCTTCCTTGCCAATATGGATGCCTTTTATTTCTTTTTCCTGTCTGATTGCTGTCGCTAGAACTTCTAGGACTATGTTGAATAAAAATGGAGAAAGTGGACAGCCTTGTCTTGTTCCTGATCTTAAAGGGAATGGTTTCAGCTTTTCCCCATTGAGTACGATGTTAGCAAGGATTCTTTGTTTTTTTTGCTGTTCTGTTTGGATGTTTTCTGCTACCTTATCTTCTAAATCATTGATTTGATTCTCTGCTTCATCTAATCTATTGTTGATTCCCTCTAATGTATTCTTCATTTCAGTTATTATATTATTTCTTTCTTACTTTTGGTTCTTTTTTATGTTTTCTATCTCCATTTTTATGTTCCCTACCTCTTTGTTGAAGTAATCTCTGAGGTCGTTTGGGCATCCTTATAACGAGTATTTGGAACTTGCATCTGGTAAACTGCTTGTCTCCATTTTGTTTAGTTCTTTTTCTGGAGCTTTGTTCTGTTCTTTTATTTGGGAAATGTTTCTTTGTCTCCCCATTTTGGCTGCCTCCCTGTGTTTGTTTCTATATGTTAGGTAGAGCTGCTATGTCTCCCGGTCTTAGTAGAGTGGCCTTATGTAGTAGGTGTGCTGTGGGGCCCAGTGGTGCAGCCTCCCTCATCACCTGAGATGGGTACTCCAGGTGTGTTTCTTTTGCAGGTGTTTGCCCTCCCCTTGTAGTTAAGCCTTGGTTGCTGTTTGCATGTCAATGGGAGGGATAGATCCTTGGACTGATTGGCTGTGAGGACTGGTTGTGATTACAGTGGAGGAGCCATAGTGCAGGGGCTGACCCTCCAAAGCAGGATTCACTTTAGCTGAGCTCTGGTGCTGCCTAGTCTGCCCTTTGGGTGTGTCTTCCCTGGAGGTGGCCAGGTGTTGCTCTGCCTTGGTTCAGAGCTGGCCACCAAGCATGTCAGTCCTGGGGCCTCCTAGGAGAGACCTCACTGAAGCCAAGTTTAGCCACATCCTGTGCCCTGCCCGGGGCCATGTAGAATGAGTCACAAAGCAATCTGCAGATGGCCGCCACTCTTGCTGGGCTTGGAGTTGCCTTAAGAGGTCAACCACAAACTCAGGCCAGCTGTTGCTAGTGCCATGCTTAGGGCTGTTCAGCCAGTGGTACAGAACATGCCGAACCCAGATGCTGCTTGTTTGGGTTTTGTGAAGCTTTGAGAGATTTTAGGAAAGTCCACACCATGAACCAAGAAAGGCTATTTATGTGGAAAAGCCACTGGAAGCAGCTTGGGTGGGCCCAGAAGTTGGGTGGGGCAGGGCCTCTGGGAATCAAGGCAAATGGACAGCGTTAGCCAGGTTGATGGAGGCTCAGGTATGATGGCCACCTGTGTGTGCGCTCCAGGAGGGGGGAGGGCTCAACAAAGAAACAATGGCTTCCACCAGCTCCTCAACCTGGGAGAAAGCTGCCCATCCAACCCTTGCCCTGAAGCCAGAAAACTCAGCTCCTCCCCATATGTGTGTATATCCCTGGCACCTTTTGAGCTGCTGCCCCAGTGCTGGAGCTCAGAGGGAGTGAGTCCATCAGTGAGTAAGTCCACGTGCAGGCCCTTTAAGAGGAATGACTGGGACTACAGCCTATCTCCATCTCACTCAGTCACGATCTCCACTGGTTTTCACAATGAGGAGTTATGGGGACTTCTGTCCCCGGCACTGGAACCCTGGGCTGGGGAGCCTAGCGTGGGGTTGGGACCCCTTGCTCCTCATGGCAATGAGGGGGGGTGGGGGGGTTCTCCACAGCTGAGATACCCCTCCCAATTTTTAATAGTCACACGTCGGTGTGGGACAAGCCTCTTCCACATCTCTGTCCCTCCTACCCATCTCCAGGTGGCTTCTGTATATCATTAGTTGTAGGGCTTCAGTTCAGCTAGACTTCAGGCAATTCTCAATATGGTGGTTCTATAGTTTAGCTGTAATTTTTATGTGGTCATGAAAAGGGGTAATTACAGCATTTACCTAATCCACCATCTTGATCCTCCAGCCTCAAAGACTGCTTCTGTGTGTGTCCTTCATCAAGGTAAGAGCTTTTAAGCTGCTAAAGTTTATTCCTCTTGGCAGACCTGTCTGTATCTCAGAGCTTAGTAAGAAAACCATAAGACCAAAACCATTTTGTCAGCTGGAGTCGTGTTATTATGTGTGGGCCACCCTTGATACCATGCGAAACTGTGTGTCATTTCCATGTGATTTAGCATTTCATATAGAGGTTGATAGCCATTTCATAGACAAGATGTGAGCATGTTACACAGCCCATACTCAGTGATCTAAAGAGGCACTATTTTTATTTAATCCCTTTCAGACCCTTCTTTCTCACTCATTCTCAGTCCATAACCTGGTGTTCAGTTAGATGACTAGGCCATCTTCCCAAGAGTTTTGTTTTTGTTTTTGTTTCTTTTGCTTTGTTTTGTTTTGTTTTAAAGATTTTATTGGGGAATTGGGGGAGGGGAACAGTGTTGAGGAATTGAGGAATGGGTACAGCCAAGCTGTTGTCCTTTTGTTCTTCAGTCTAGTTGTGGAGGACACCGCTTCACTGGCCCATGTTGGTATTATGATCATTGCACTCTTCCCGGCTGAGACAGTTGATTGCTGGCCATTGGACAGCCACTTATGGTGGCTCATAGCAGTTCACACTGGCTGCCAGCCAGTCATGGTAGCTCACAGCTGCCTGCTGCAGCCCCACTGCTGCCTATGCCGTCACTGGCCACTCATGGCAGCCCAGCTCCCGGTCGAGCTGTTGTTCAGGATCTTAGCTATAGAGAGCACAGCTCACTGGCCCATGTGGAAATCAAAACCTCAGCCCTGTTGTTTAGTCTCGTGCTCTTACCAACAGAGCCACTCGACCAGCCGCTTGCCTGGTGTTTTTGACATTTTTCCCAACCTGCTGCTGCTTGCTTTGACCTTGACTCAAGATGAAGGTCATGGTTTTTTGTTTGTTTGTTTTCTTAATGTAAAGAAACATGCTTCAGTGTCACTCTGGAATAACAAAACAAGGTGACAGTGTTCATAATCATTAGTTAACAACTGGAACTAATGAAAAGTCCTTTTCAATAAGCTATCGCCTTGTAAACAGAGTAGTCACTGTTCTCCTAACAGTCTGAAATGCTTTGTTGTTGTTTTGCATTCAGAACTTTCTTTTATGTTTTTCTTTTTTTGCACATGGTTTCTACTATTAAGAAAGCCCTCTTCAATTTACATTCATGTAGTAAAGTACATAGTAAAGAGATGTTTACTTTCCTGTGTTTAAATAAAGGACTTACCCCCCAAATGAAGAAAAGTGAATGGAATTCAGTGTCCTATTTAATTGAAATGAAAAAAAATACGTATTAGAATTTAGAAGGAGGTTGCCAAAAAGTAAATTCTATTGCCTAGTTCTAAACATATTATTTTGCTCACAAGGTTTTGGGTCACAAAAAGAGATTCAAAGAAGAAAAAACAAAAAAGAGAGAGAGGGAAAAAATGTTGCTCAGTAAATTGCTGAAAGAAAAATCCATATTTCACATCTGGTTATGTGAAAAAAAAAACACCACCTATTCTCCCCTGTGGCCCATTGAAATAAATTGTTGGGAACAGGACCTTGTCTTTGTACAAGGAAAATATATATTCCACGCTTTAGATAGAAACTGAACATGATAAACAATGTGTCTGGGGAAAAAAGCGGGAAAGATTTTGCTGCTTCAATATGAAGGGAATTGCACACCAGATTAGGTGAGTGAGGGAAGGTACAAAAGGAAAGAAATTCCTCCAGTACCAGGGGCAAGACAAGCGCACGGGGCAAGAGGCATGCCTTGGGCCTCTCTAAAGATGCTGATTGATACAAATAATGATGATGGATATGTTGACTCTATGCACTATGCTTCTTGGTGAGCCCAGTAAATGCAGCATTTCTATGTGCTTCTGCCCCTAAATTTCGGGAGAGTTTACATCCAGAGATTAATGATCCATCATATAATCTGTCAGCTCAATGGATTTATTTTTTAAAGACTTGCTAGATGATCCTGATTTAAGTCATCTACCTAAAAATCTGGTTCACAGCTTTAGTTTGACAATTAGGATATAACCAGTGCATCGCCAAATGGCTTCATGGGTAGCCTCTAAAGAGAAGGCCAGTAAGATTCTTTTCCTTTGATACTGCTAAGTATTCTAGCCAGGCCAACCAAGGATTGATTTTATTCTTGCTATGACACACAGTCCAATAAACTCAAGAAACTGTGGCTCTTCCTTGTGAAACCTGTGATATGTCAAACTCTTACCTGTCTGTATTGTAATGATAAGTTAAAATTATTAATATATTCAAATTTTTAGTAATTATTAATATTATTAATAACTATAATATTATATTAGAATTAAAAGTAGCAGACATATTAAAATTACTAGTTATATATAAAATATATTAATCTTATGTTATATATATTACATATTATTAATAATATATTTGTTATTCATTCAGTAAATAATTTTTGAATTCTTGCTATTTGCCAGACATTCTTTTATATCTATGAACAAAAGCATTAATAAAACAGATGCAAATCCTTATGAATGTAGAAAGTTACATTCTACTGGGGGAAAAGAAGATAAACAATAACCATAATAAATAAGTAAATTAAATAGTTAACCACTATAAAAATAGTAAAAGTAGGCCAAGCAGGACAAAGGAAATCAGTGGTGATGGGAGGGATGGGGGACAGGTTACAATTTTAAATAAGCATCATTGAGAAATTCAGTTTTGAGCAAAGTCTTGAAGGGGCAGAGGGAGATATCAGAGGGACAATAGATCCAGGTAGAGGGAACAGCCAGTGCAAAGGCTTGAAGGAAAAGAGCTACTTGGCGTGTTCAACAAAGAGCAAGGAGGCTACTGTGGCTGGCAGAGAGGGAGCTGGGGGAGAGTGAAAAAAATGAGATCAGGAATTAGAAAACAAGGGGTGCACGGTGGGGGAGCTAATAATGAGTGCCCCATAGGACATTACAAAAATTTGAGCTTTTACTGTGAGTGAAATCGGGAACCATGATTAGGGTTTTAATCAGGGGACATGACCTGATTTACATTTTAAAAGAATGACTCTGGCTACATGGGAATAGAGTACAAGGGGGCAAGTGTACAATGGGTTGGGAAACCAGTTAGAAGGCTGCTTTAGCAATCCAGTACAAGTTGATATGGCCTGGGCTTGGTGGTAGCAGTGATGGTGAGTGCTGTTCTGAAGTTACCATCAACAGAATTTCCTCAAGGATTTGATTACATCAGACCCTGCAGGAGTCCTGAGAGACATCGTTTGGGGCCCACTCATCTAGTACAATTTGGCTTTAGGTATGTCTGTCTGTAGCTCAGACTAGAGAAAACTATTTCTAATTAATATTTGTTGTGCATATTATTTCTTGTTATGATCTTCCTTTGACACTTAGGGAAGAATACAAAATAACATTTGTTTAACAACTACACACATCTGACTCTGTGCTGGGTACTTTAGATGCATATAATGAGTTAACTAACATTTATTGAGTGCTTACTAAATGCCAGGCATTGTGTTAAACACTTTTATGCAGATCATCAACAATCATGTGAAGCTACCATTACTATCCTTTCTTATACATGAGGATATTGAGGCTTAATAAAAGATAAGTTACCTGTCCAAGATAAGTCATCTGCCCATAAGCAGTAGAGCAAGGAATCAAGCCCAAGTTTGTCTGGAGCTCAGAAATATTTTGCTTCCCATTTAATCCTCATTCCCAACCCCGCAAAAGGCTGTGAGGTAAGAATTATGGTCTCCATGTAATTTCCAGTTAATTAACTGTTATTTTCTATTGCTAATATATATGTATGTTCAGGCTCTCTCCAATTGGCTTACTAGTTCCTAGCATATAGAAAAGCTGAGTACATGCCACAGCACCAACTATGATGCCTTGAGCATAGTTAGGATTGAGTAAAATGCAAACTGATTGATTTTGTGCTGTGCTATTTTATGACATCATCTTACACCACATGCAGGGTCAGATTCTACTTTTTTGTGCTCCCAGAGCACACATTGCATAGTGTGTGCTCCAGAAACGTTATTCACAGCATATGTTTGTTACTTAATCTATTTCTATCTTTGTGATTCTGCAATGACTCTTTCAGCTCTCACCCAGCTATTTTGTCTGCTTTGACTCTTGTGAGAAGAAACAAACGCTATTTTTTTTTCTAGAAATTTTTACTGTACTCCCATTTTGTCAGATAAAAATGAATCTGACATCAGGGCTCAAACAACAGCAGTATTCACATGGACTTACTTTTCCTATTTTTACCAACCTCATGAGACCTGTAAATTTAGAGTACTTTAACTCCTTCAATCAGTTCTGTAGGGGACTAAAAAAGAGACAGATAGTAATTCTAGCCTGGTCAAGGAATCATAGACAGGTATCACTGGTTGATGTAAAGAGGAGACATAAGCCTATCTGCTAATCTAGGCATCAGGAGCTCAGGTTGGACTTTTGAAGGACATAGGAGTTTCTGTAAAGGAAGGATTATATGTCAGATATACAATAGCTTCTTGCCTTTCATTGAATAATCTATTCTTCTACCACGCTGGGAATCTCCATTTCTGAAAAACAAACAGACAAGTGAACGATAGCTGCAAGAAGACACTAAAATTCACATTTTTCTGTTACTTAATGAAATGTTCTTCCCTTATCCTACCTTAAGAATATTGATTTTCTTTTTCATCATAGGGTCTATATTAGTCAGCACAAGCTACCTTAACAAAATACCATAGACTGAATGACTTAAACAATAGAAATTATTAATCTCTCGCCTTTCTAGAGGTTAGAAGTCAAGATCAAGGTGCCAGTTTCTTCACTTCAGGCTGAAGACTCCCTTCCTGGCTTGCAGATGGCTACCTCCTCACTGTTTCTTTACATGGCAGAGAGAGAGAAATCTGGCCTGTCTTCCTCTTCTTATAAGGACACTACTTCTATGCAATCAGGACTCTATCCTTATGATCTCATTTAACCTTAATTATTTCAGTAAAGGCCCTATCTCCAAATATAGTCACATTGTGGGTTAGAGCTTGAACATATGAATTTTGGAGGGCGCCAATTCAGTCCAATGTAGGTTCTATCTTTGTGATTAATCCTAAGACTGGAATCAATTTACTGAATAGAATATAATTTTTCTTTATCTATAGAACAGTGCTCTCATGATTATTTAGGAGTGATAGATCTATTTCTGGAATAGCTGAGTGCCATATTATTCCTATTTTAGACAAAATGAACAATAACTTCAACAATGAAAGCAGATGTTTAAAACCAGCCTTGAGGACTTGACTGCAACTGTTAGTGTATCATCAGAAAATCTCATTAACAACTTAGAAGGTCCCTAGAAATGATGAGACAAATCTATTCTATTGCACTATTAGCTCTGGGATACAGATAATCCTTTCCAGGTATAGTAATTTCCTTTATTGAGTACAGATCAAATCATCATCATCATCATCATCATCATCTCAGTTAACTTTTAATATCCATATTATTAAAACCACCATATCAGTTGTTTTATAATTTAGTCAAAATAAAATGATGTCATTACACCAGCAATGTTAGGAGAAAAAAAGAGTATTGTTGATCCCTTTTTAGAAACTAACTTATTAAAGCCATCTTCACCTCAAATGTGACCTCATCTAAACTACGTATACATGACTTCCTAAATAACAGATTAGTTTTATTCAGTTTAGGGAAATAGCTGGCCAATATAGTAAAAGAGAAAATCAGAATCGTCAAACTGATTTTTTTGACCAAATACATGTATAAATGACTGTACTGTTTACTATTCTACTTCAGTCACACATATAAAGTGTGATTTTGAAGTGCATTTGGACTATGGACAGCTAAATTCAGGTCTTTTCGATAGGATACTGAAAGAGGAAGAAGTTGTGGAGATTTTTCAGCTTAACTCCTTTTTGGCAGCTGAAGCTTTACTGCAGAGGAGAGGCAGGAACATACGAAAGGGCCCACCACACCCAGCAGAACCTGAACTAGAATTAAGAGCCAAGTTATATCAAGTTGTATCAAGCTTGTCACCAATATCACCTCATTCTGGGTTTAAAATATTTCCAAAATGTACCTCCATGGTCTTCCTATAACTAGTAAACCATTCCTAAACCAGCAATACCTGAAACATTTCCTGATGAAAAGGGTTTAAAATCTATAAAGCATTTTTAGAAGAGTATGAAAACTAGCCTTTCCTTGATATCCTAAGATCTATGTGGGCGTGATGTCTGTAGATTGCTACATTAAGGTGTGTTTTTTTCTTATAAACTTATAGATTTTTAAAAGTTATGATTTTTTTTAGGTTTAAAGACTTTTCCTGAAAGAGCATCTTAAGTTTTTGTTTACTAGCTCCATTTCTCCATCTCAACTATTTTGCTTTACATTCCTTTCTTAAATTTGTGAAACTTTCTTTTCTTCTCTCACTAGCCCTGAAGAATCTATCCTTCCTACATAGGTTTGGTGACTAGTATAGGTGAGAAAATCATGTGTGCCTATGCATGTATCTTCAGCAAATAATTGGTGAATTGTTACCATTTTTCTGGAAAGCTATAGAAATACAAGAATATATCTGAGTATCATATTTTAAAAACATATTGTAATCATTTCCTATTTCTAAGTGGCATGTGATGTGAAACAGCTGAGATGTTTCAAAAATGGAGCAGATATATTAGAAAACACATGTATGCGAAAGACGTAAATTCGTATTGGCTTTGATAAATAGCATGAGACCTTTGGCGAGTCTGAATATTTTCCAATGTGTGATATGCTGAGAGTGCTGTCATATTTATGTGGCTGTATGGTCAACCTCACGCATGACAAACTCCTTGGTTTTCTCATGCACAGTGGGCAGAGTTAAATCATTGTCTTATTACATTTAATTAAGAGATAGCAGGTTTTATATGTATATAGTATGTAGTCATACATAAACTATAAACATACATATAAAAATAAACCCATATATAAATATATAAATAAGAAAACCTATGTAACAAATCAGGGGGCTCAATTCTGTGAGAGCTACAAAGACAAGTAAGAGTATATTGGGGGAATGAGGTATACAAACATTTAAACAACATCAATTAGAAAATGGTCAAGGCTATGACAAGCGATCAGCTGAATTTAGACTTTGGGTTCAAGGAGTTATGGAAAATGTAAAGAGGCATTGAGAACAACTTTTTAGGAGTATTGAATTCCAGACCCAGGTTGCATGGGTTTAAATTCCTTCTCCATCTTTTACTAACTGTGTGATCTGGGGAAATTACTGAACTTACTATTGTGCCTTTATTTCTTCATCTATAAAATGGAGATGATGATAGTTCATCTCTCCTGGATTGTCGTGAGGACTAAATGAGTAAATGTATGTAAAATACTCAGAAATACATAAGTGACATAGAAGGCAGGCCGAGCCTGAATACAGATGATGGGGAGAATGTAGGGTGGGGAGGGGAAAAGAAGGTACTTTCTCTTGCTATTCCCAACACAGTATATTTTCTAGCTTTAAAGTCTGTAAAAAAAAAATAGAGTGAGAAATACAGGTATTTCTCACTTTTTAAAAGTTCGCTTTCCACTACTTTGCTTTTACGAGAGACCTATATTAGCACTTGTTTTTGCTAACTGAAGGAAATCCGAAGTGGATTTTTCACTTTTATGAAAAAAGGCAAAAAGCGAAAACGGTGTTCAGCATTTGTTTTGCAGTAAGCCTTAATAAAAGCAGTGCCCATCCCATGCAAGGAGAGGGCACCGCCAAGCTCATTCACAGGAAGCCACACTCAGCTTCTCAGCAGCAAGATGCTGTAGCTTTGAACGGTGTCTGTGAACATCTGTGCTTTATTTCAATTCATTTTAAGCATCCGTTAGCAAACTGTGTCCTAAGGTATCAGAAATGCCTGAGAGAGTTCGTAAGGGTGTATGGTTAGCATAAAACTGGATATAATTAAGCATGTCAATTGTGGCTAATGAAACAAAGACTTTCAACATGGCTTCCTCCACCATTTGTACTGTTTAACACAGAAAGAAAGAATCTCAAAAGCTGCCAAAGTTATAAACATACCTGGTTTTATTGCACTTTGCTTTATTGTGTGTCACAGGTGTTATTTTGCTTGTTTTGTTTTGTTTGTTTGTTTTACAAATTGAAGGCAAGACCCTCCACCAGCAAAAAGATTATGACTGGCTTTATTGTAGGGGCCTGGAAGCGAACTCACAATATCTTGGAGGTATGCCTGTGCTATTGGTTCTGCTAGTAGCGAAGTGGTCTCTTTTAGTCGCATCTAGTAATGGATAAAATGGAAAGTCTATTGCTTGAATGGATTGATGAGTGTACAAATCATAGTGTTCTATTATCTGAGAAATGCACAAGACTGCTACTGTTGTATTTCAAGCCTTTCATATCAGCTATATCGGTCACAGCAGACGATGAACCTCAACATTCAACGTGGAGATAGGTAGATGCATAAGAAGGTGTAGAATTAGTGATCTGTCTGTACTGCTGATTCAGATGACAATGAGATATTAATAGACTCTCTCTCTCTCCCTCCTACACCCCAGTCTCCTGTAGCTCCCAGCACCCCACCCCTCAGCCTAACACACCATCTTCGCCACCTCTCAGCCTTCCAGTGTGCTCCTTGTCTTCCTGATTCTGGGAAGTGAAACTGCATTCTATGTACATGATTTCTACTTTACAAAGTCTGTGTGTTTATCATATCATTTCTACTTTTACTGTACAGTAGTGTTGGTTTTTAGGTTTTTATCTGTAATTCAGTACAATTTGGTATGCTTCGTTTTTAGGAAGGCAGAGGTTTTACATATTGAACTTAGAAAAGTCTGATTACCTGATATTTGACAGCAAGAAGGCAATTTACAATTAAAACCAATAGGAAGAGGAAAAGTTTGTGGGTACTTAGGTGGTTCAAATATTTTTCTTTTTGTTTATTTACCAAATGTTTAATGCAACCAAGTGAATTAAATTGATTGCCCATCAGGGAAACAGCAGTGCTCAAGTTTTCATAGTGGTTGTCTGGTTGTTACCAAAGATTATCCAAATATGTATGCTTATGAAGAAGCTAAAGTCCCATCAGCAATTCTCCATATGAGAGCTAATTGCATCCCAGCATCTTAACAGAGTCCAATGGGGATAGGGGCAGAGTGTGGAGGGGACGGAGCCAGATCTAAGCAGCAGTGCAAGTAAGTCGACCTGAAAGATCAGGTAGATAGGTAAGCCTCAGACTATTCTAGAAAAGTGCTTTTGGTGATTTAGAAGAAGTATAGAGATTAAGGGAAGAACCCACTGCATAAATGAAGGTGAAAGAACAAGCCATCGGGAAAGACAGAAAATGACTTTGTAGGAGACAAGTTACCATTTCTATACTCACAGGCTGTCAGCACCATTGATTCTTTGCCTGAAGGCTCTCTGACTGCCAGGTGAAGCTGGAATTTAAGGGGAATTATTGCCCCTAGGAAAGGGGAATTGTTTCCCTTAACCAATCACTGATGGGAATTGGTAGAAAAAATGCCCAGCTCCCTCGAGGGATAAGTCTGAGGTTAGTGTCCGACACTGATGCCTGGAGCTCCCACTGGTAATAAGTCTGTTGTTTACAGTGGTAACTGGCTTTATTATGCACTCTTCATTGGATTCCCGCTCTTCCTTGCCTCTCTTCTCTGTACCCTTCCAGGGTTTCCTGGTACCACTTCCCAACTAAGCTGTTTACACTCGAATCTGGTGCCCAGTGGGACTTCAGGAAGAACCCAAACTAAGACATCTCAACCCAGCAAAATACTTGGAGAAGAACAAGATACTTTTTGTCAGAAGATAGAAAATGGCAATGCCCATAAATTTCCTTTTCTCTCCACAAAGGCCACCTACGGATACAAACGGGAGCAAGCTGATACCATAGCAATTTTTTTCATCCATAGTTGCCCTTTTAAGTCTCTCCCTTTGGAACAAAAGGACTGATGGTCTCCTATTGTCATTCAACTTTTTCCTTCCTTCTGTGTCTCATTGGCTGAGGTATGCTTCAGGCTGCCTGGCCTGCCACTATCTAAGAAGCCCACACTTTTCTGCCTTTGTCCCTTCTACTCTCTGGGTGACCTGTTCCAAGTGCCAGTTTCTGCTGCCTTGATTGACAGCTGGGTACTAGGCAGGATTCCCAAGGGGTTGTGTTACCATGAGAAGAGATTGCCTCATACTTCTGCCACAGTCAGCCACGGCGTTGTGTAGCCTCATTCTCTACAGCCAGGCCACCACTGCTCAGGAAATTTTCACTGATGTACTAGAAGCTGGAAATGCTGTGTGCTGCTCCTGAGCCAAACAGTCAAGGGCCTCAGTCCTTGCCTCTCACAGCTCTGAGAAACCTGGTATCTGGCAGGCAGGGCTTCACTTCTACATTCTTAGAATGAAGTTGACTGTAGTTTCCTTACAGACCTGAATAAAAGTTCACTCTACTTTTCCCTAAGGCACCCACTACCTGGCCATAAGTGCAGCATGATGACATTGTTTGGAAGGCACAGGTGGCTCATGTGATGGCGGTTGATCACATCGTTTTACTGAGTATTGATGTCACAGCACCAAGGGAATTGTGACATGTTTTCATGATTACATACTTGATTTTATGTAATTTGCCATTTTTTTCTTCCTTTGATCAGATACAGAAAAGTTTTCCTTCATTTGGAACTTGGGTGGGTGGAGTGAAGGAGGCTTTGCTCTTCCTTCTTCCTGATACTTAAATCATCAGTCACTCCCGTTGTATTCCCTCATCTCACTTCCCCTGGGGCAACGTCTCCACATCTATACCTGGCTTTTCTTTTGGAGTCCTAGGCAAGGAGGAAATCTCCTACCCATGCATGATGGTCAGGATTCAGAGTGCTACCAAGAGATAAGCAGATAGCCAAGGACATAATAGAGGCCAACATTGCTTTTGGGTACTGTAATAGGAGGAAATAGTGTGGCCAGATGGGGCTGGGGAGTCAGATAAGGGGGTGAGTGCAGCAGGGCACCAAGCAGGCATGATCCCGAGAGAGAAGACACCACAGGAGTGAGAGAAAAGTCATTCTAAAGTGTTCAGTCTATAAGGGGTCCTAGTAAATAGCACCTGTGTTTCCTGCCTGGGAACTAAACAAGTTCAGAAGTGATAGAGAAATCAGAGAGACCAAAGTATCACTTTTATTTCTCATAGAATTCAATGACCACCTTTCTTGCCATATAAGAATCTGGCTACCATGCAGCGTCCATGCTGGAGAAGCCGTGTGGAGAGACTACCTAGGGATAGAGAGAGATGGTGGAGGTGACTTGCTCCAGACGTGTGAGTGAGTGACATGATAGTTGATTCTGGTCTCTGATATTATCTCATTTCAGCCAAGTGAGAGTCCCTGGCTCTCCGGGACAGACCCACCTAGCCAAGCCTTTTCCATGTTCTTGATCTGCAGGAACCATGAGCAATGTTAAATGAATGCTGTTTTGACTCACTAAATTTTTCTTTCTTTCTTTTTTTTTTTTTTGTTACACAGTGATAGATAAGTGGCATCCTATTTTCTAATTTTGTAAAACAATTAGTTAAGATCATTAATGTGATCTTAACCTGTTACAACCATTAGCAAGTCGTGTGTGTGTGTGTGTGTGTGTGTGTGTGTGTGTGTGTGTGTGTGTATTTAGGTATTCTCCACCTTAGTGCATTTTTATAAAAATTACCACTATTATATGATTTGTAGGTTAGCTAAGAGATAGCATCTACAAAAGGCCTGGAGTCTGCATTTCTAACAAGCTCCCAGGAGATGTTGATGCTGCTGACCAGGGACCACACTTTGAGCAGCAAGGCCTAAACAATATTGCTTCTCACGCCAGTTGCTGGCCTAGATTTCCTCCAGTAGGTTGTGGTCATGGTACTCTTGGGATATTGAATTCTTGTTGCTCATTGGACTGCACTACAGGATTAGCAACTGGATCTGAACCTCTCTGCAACCAAATGCTGACCCAGCACCAGTGGGGTTTTCAGGCCTTGTTTCCTCCAGTCTATCTGTTCTGTTGTTTTAAACCCTTTATGCCAGGCTGAGTTATCAGGAGTGACTACAATGTGACCTGGTTCTGAATTGTGGCCAATGTGCTCTCTTATCCTTGTAGGTGGTACATATTTAAAGTAAATCAAAGGGTTCAAGCTTATTAGAGGTTGTTTTAGGTCTTTTGGCAATTGTCAACAATCTCCATCAGATAAAAGATTTTAGGAAACTGTAATTAAGTTTCCATTAATCCTTATTAATGGGGAAAGATTTATGTGTTCAACATCCAAGTAGCCAGTAACCACAATATTAAGTTTATATCCATCCTTTTTTCTTATTTTGATTTAGATTTTTTTTTCTTCAAATTAACATCTAAATAACCATGCATTCCTCTTTGAGGTGTCAGCAAGATAGTGGAGGGAAGCTAGTCAAGGATGTATAACTATTGTAGCAATTTAATGCTTGAAAAATGACTTTCCTATGCACCCATGATTGGCAATGGATTATAATAAAAAAGCAGGCAAGGCAAATTTCTGTACACCAGGCCAGGCGGGGTTTTAGCTATTCAATCAAATGTATGAAACCACACGACTCTAATTCCTCCCTCACTCAGGCCAGCATGGGTGATATTGCAGACCTCACAACCTAAGCAGCTCTGATATGCAACTGCGAGAGCATTTCTTGAAGTGTTCATAGTGTGATGAGAGCTGTTGTGCTACAGAGAAT
Source organism: Hipposideros armiger (assembly GCF_001890085.2). Classification (NCBI taxonomy): domain Eukaryota; kingdom Metazoa; phylum Chordata; class Mammalia; order Chiroptera; family Hipposideridae; genus Hipposideros; species Hipposideros armiger. Next base: position 270,836 of record NW_017731525.1, on the reverse strand, counting down.
AAAAGAAAAAAAGGAAAGGTAACTAATTAAATTTTGGGAAATACCCGACTAAAGAAAGTTAAACAGAATTCTTTCCTACATGTTGATGTCAATGTGCAATATGAGTCTTCAAGTTAGCTGTTGTATGTATTTACGAAATATTTTTAATAGCAAAACCTTTGTGTGTGTGTGTGTGTGGCTTGAGCTAGGAAAACATATGACTTGGAGGCAATTCTTTAAAATACACAGTTCCATTGACTATCTGGTGAAAGTCTTTCATGTGTTTTTGGCTCAAATGTCTTTATGAACTGGATGAAAGCCTGAGGCAGGTAGTAGTAGCATTTGTGTCAGATTGGGAGATATTTTCCCAATCTAAACACATTTAAATTCAAATCTCTAAACACATTCTTCAGGCCAGGCATATTAGTTAGCTATTGCTGTGAAAAAAAAAAAAAGTCCTAAAGAAATTAGCATGTTAAAACAAACATATATTAAATCATAGTTTCTGTGGTTCAGGAACTTGGGAACAGCTTAGCTGGTCAGTTCTGGCTCAGGGCTGTGGTCATCTGAAAGCTTGACTGGGGCTACAGAATCCTTTCCAAGATTATTTATGTGGCTGTTGGCTGGAGGCCTCAGTTCCCTGCTACATGGGCTTTTCCATAGGACTGCTCACAACCTGGCAGCTGGCTGCCTCCATAATTAGTGATCCAAGAGAGACAAAAAAAAAGCAGAAAGCTGTGATGCCTTTTATGTTGCTTCCAATTTTCTGCTATTATAAAATTGACTGCTATTGACATCTTCACAATGAAATATTTTAGGCATTCATATCATTTCCTTAAAATATATATTTTTAGAGGTAGAATTGCTCTCACACTGCCATCATGACTCAAATGTCATCTCCTCTGAGGGGCTTTCTCCAACTTGTCTAAAATCGACCCCTCTCCTGTCACTCTTTATCCAATTATCCTATTTTACTTTTATAGGATTATCACTGTTTGAAATTATTTTAATAATTTGTTAATTTGTCTCTTCTTATAAAATGTAAGCTCTATGAGGACAAAGATTTTGCTTGACTAGATAGATAATTATTATATTTTTGGTATTTGGAATAGTGCTTGGTATGAGTTATGTGCTCAATAAATATTTAATGTGTAAATAAACAGACATACGAGTCTATTTTCCTGCCATCTGCCTAACATTATCAATTAAAAAAAATCTTCAAATAGATGAAGATTGCTTGTTAATTGTATCTTTTATGTCTTTGATCACTATTTAGGTTGAACTTATTTTCATGTATTTACTGATGACTATAGTTCTACTTTCAAAAATTGCTCTTTCATGTTCTTTTTCTAGTTAAAAAACTGAGGCATTGTTCCTTTTCTATTGATCTGTAACAGTTTTTTATATATTGACTCATTGCCTGTCACTTGCATTGTTGAGGCAAATTGTTCCAAATTAATTTCTCTATCCAGGCCAGATCACTTGCAGGCATAATAAATATTTCAGTTCTAATATGACAGTGACAGAGACTGACCGTTTGAATAAGTATGGCTGAAAGGACTCATTCTGTTATTAGAAGTATTGTTTCAGTGCTGTTTGCAGAATCTGAGCCTTTTACTTGCTCTGTCTGAAGCCTAAGGTCTTTAAAAGTACTTTCCCAGCAATGTGACAAAGCTGGGCCTAATCATTTGAAGCTGTGCTTCAGGGAATCCTTAAAATAGTTCTCATGCCCCATCCTGCTTGTGGCTGCCCTACTTTAGCTCACAATTATGAAAGTTCCTTGAATGTCTGGTGGTCATCTGTTTTCCAAACCAGGTCAGTTCCATGAAGCTATACCAAGCTGAATGTCACTTTACTGTTGGAATCCCTGGTTGGCCATTTCCTGTTCAATAGGTTCATAGGGAAGGTCGTTGGATACACAGGAGCAAGAAGTGACTTTCAAAATAGGTACAGCTCTCAACATGTTCAGAGTTGAGCTTTAACCATTTTTTCAAATATTTATTTGTTTATTTCTAATTAGTTTCAGGCACACAGAAAAACATAGTGATCATATATTTATAAAACTCACAAAGTGATAAGCCCAACAAGTCTACTACCAACCCAACACTGTTATGTAGTTATTAGAACATTATGTTTCCCATACTGTATTTCACATCCCTGTGACTCTCCTATAACTACCAATCTGTACTTCTTAATGCCTTCACCTTTCTTGTCCGGCCCCCTAATCCCCCTCTCATCTGGCAACCATCAGTTTGTTCTCTGTATCTATGAGTCTATTTCTGTTCTGTTTTGTTCATTTATTCTGTTCTTTAGAGTCCACAAATAAGTGAGATCATATGATATTTGTCTTTCTCAGTCTGACTTATTTCAGTAAGCGTAAGACTCTCTAGGTCCACCCATGTTGTTGCAAATGGTAATATTTCATTCTTTATGGCCGAGTAATATTCCATTGTATAAATGTACGACAGCTTTATGCAGTTGTCTATTGATTGGCATTTTGGTTGTTTCCGTATCTTGGCTATTGTAAATAGCGCTGCAGTGAACATAGGGGTGCATATATCTTTTTGAATTAGTGTTTTGGGTTTCTTCAGATGAATATTCAGAAGTGGAATTGTTGGGTCATAAGGTAGTTCTATTTTTAATTTTTTGAGGAGCCTCCATACTGTTTTACGTACTGGATGCAACAATTTGTAATGCCACCAACAGTACATGAGGGTTCTCTTTTCTCCACATTCTCACCAACACTTGTTTGTTGATTTATTGATGATGGTCATTCTGACAGGTGAGAGGTGATATCTCATTGTGGTTTTAATTTGCATTTCTCTAGTAATCAGTAACGTTGAACATTTTTTCATGTCTATTGGCCATCTGTATGTCCTCTTTGGAGTAATGTCTATTTAGCTCCCCTGCCCATTTCATAATTGGACTGTTTGTTTGTTTTTGGTGTTAAGCCATTTGAGTTTTATATATATATATATATATATATATATATATATTTGGATATTAACCCCTTATCAGATGTATCATTGGTGAATATCTTCTCCCATTCAGTAAGATGTCTTTTCATTTTGTTGATGGTTTCCTTTGCTATGCAAAAAGTTTTTAGTTTATCATAGTTCCATTTGTTTATTTTTTCTTTTGTTTCCTTTGCCTGTGGAAAAATATCAGTAAAAATGTTACTAAGGGTAATGTCTGAGAATTTACTGCCTATGTTTTCTTCTAGGAGTTTTATATTTTTGGGTCTTACATTTCAGTCTTTAATACATTTTGAGTTTATTCTTGTATATGGTGTAAGAGGGTGGTCCAGTTTCAATTTTTTTGCATGTGTCTGTCTAGTTTCCCCAGCACAATTTATTGAATAGACTGTCATTATCCTAATGTAAATTCTTGCTTCTTTTGTCATAGATTAAACGACCATATCAGCATGGATTTATTTTTTGGCTCTCTATTCTCTTCCATTGATCTATGTGTCTCATTTTATGCCAATATCATGCTGTTTTGATTACTATAGCCTTGTAGTATAATTTGATATCAGGTAGCATGATGCCTCCCGCTTTGTTGTTCTTTCTTGAGATTGCCGTGGCTATTTGAAATCTTCTATGATTCTGTGTACATCTTAGTATTATTTGTTCTAGTTCTGTGAAAAATTCCATTGGTATTTTGATAATGATTGCATTGAATCTATAGATTGCTTTGGGTAATATAGACATTTTAATGATATTAATTTTTCCTATCCATGAGCATGGTATATGCATCCATTTATTTGTATCTTCTTTAATTTGTCTCTTCAATGTCTTATAATTTTCTGAGTACATGTCCTTTACCTCCTTGGTTAAATTTCTTCCTAGTTATTTTATTGTTTGGTGCAATTGTAAATGGGATTGCTTTCTTAATTTCTCTTTCTGACAGATCATTATTGGTGTATAAAAATGCAACTGATTTCTGAATATTAATTTTGTATCCTGCTAATTTACTAAATTCATTTATCCATTCAAATAGTATTTTTTATGGAATCATTTGGGTTCTCTCTATATAGTACCATGTCTTCTGCAAATAATGATAGTTTTACTTCTTCCTTTCCAATCTGGATGCCTTCTATTTCTTTTTTCTTGCCTGATTTTTGTGGCTAGAACTTCCAATACTATGTGGAATAAAAGTGATGGAAGTGTATGTCTTTGTCTGATTCCTAATATTAAGGGGAATGCTTTTAGCTTTTCCCATTGAGTGTGGTATTAGCTGTGGGTTTGTCATATATGGCCTTTATTATATTGAGATATGTTCCTTCTATTCCCATTTTGCTAAGAGTTTTTTTATCATAAATGGATGCTGAATTTTGTCAAATGTTTTTTCTGCATCTATTGATATGATCATATGATTTATATTTTTCATTTTCTTTATGTGGTGTATCATGTTAATTGATTTACAGATGTTGAACAAAACTTGCATACCAGGAATAAAACCCACTTGATCGTGATGTATGCTCTTTTTAATGTATTGCTGAATTCGGTTTGCTAATATTTTGTTCAGGGTTTTTGCATCTATGTTTATCATGGATATCAACCTGTAATTTTATTTTTTTTGTAATGTCTTCATCTGGTTTTGAAATCAGGGTAATAGTGGCCTCATAGAATAAGCTTGAGAGCCTCCCCTCCTCTTGAATTTGTTGGAATAGTTTGAGAAAAATAGGTGTTCATTCTTTTTTGAATGTTTGGTAGAATTCACCTGTGAAGCCATCTGGTCCAGGACTTTTGTTTGTTGGGAACTTGTTGATTACTGATTAGATTTCATTAGTAGTAACCAGTTGGTTCAGATTTTCTGTTTCTTCTGGATTCAGCCCTGGAAGAGTGTATGCTTCTAGGAATTTATCCATTTCTTCCAGTTGTCCAATTACGGAGTATAATTGCTTGTAGTATTTTCTAAATTTTTTTTGTATTTCTGTGGTGTTCGTTGTCACTTCTCTTTCATGTCTCATCTTATTTATTTGGGTCCTTTCTCTATTTTCCTTGATGAGTCTGGTTAATAGTTTATCACATTTTTTTTTAATCTTTTCAAAGAACCAGTCCTTGGTTTCATTAATCTTTTGTATCATTTTTCAGCTTCTATTTTGTTTATTTCTACTCTTACTTTTATTATTTCCTTTCTTCTACTCATTTTAGGCTTTGTTTGCTGTTCTTTTTCCAGTTCCCTTAAGTGTTAAGTTACATTGTTTATTTGAGATTTTTCTTGTTTTTTGAGGTAGGCCTGCATTGCAATGAATTTCCCTCTTAGGACTGCTTTCACTGTGTCCCACAGATTTTGGGTCACTGTGTTTTCATTTTTGTTTGTCTGAAGATATCTTTTGATTTGTTTCTTGATCTCATTGTTAACCCATTCGTTATTTAGTAAAATGTTATTTAGCCTCCGTGTGTGTGTGTGTGTGTGTGTGTGTGTGTGTGTGTGTGTGTAATTGCTTTCTAGTTTCATACCATTATGGTCAGAGAAGACACTTGATATAATTTTGATCTTCTTAAATTTACTGAGATTTGTTTTGTGGCCTAACATGTGGTCTATCTTGGAAATTGTGCCATGTTCACTTGAAAAGAATGTATATTCTGCTGCTTTGGGTGCTCTATAAATATCGATTAAATCCATCTGATGTAGTGTGTCTTTCAAGTCATTGTTTCGTTGTTGATTTTCTGTCTGGAATATCTGTCCATTGGTGTCAATGGAATGTTAAAGTTCCCTACTATGATTGTGTTACTGTCAATCTCTCCCTTTATGTCAGTCATTTTTTTTTAACCTATTTAGGTGCTCCTATGTTGGGTGCATAGATGTATACTAGTGTTATGTCCTCTTGTTGGATTGATCCTTTTATCTTATGTAATGTCCTTCTTTGTCTCTTATAATAGTCTTTGTTTTAAAGTCTGTTTTGTCTGATATAAGTATTGCTATCTCAGCTTTTTTTCATTTTCATTTATGTGAAATATCTTTTTCCATCTCTTAACTTTCAGTCTATTTGTCTTTTGATTTGAGGTGTTTCTCTTGTAGACAGCATATTTATGGGTCTTGTTTTTTACCCATTCTGCTACCCTATGTTTTTTGATTGGAGAGTTTAATCCCTTTACATTTAAACTGATTATTGATAGGTCCCTAGTTATTGCCATTTTATTATTTATATTGTTGATCTTCTTTTGTTTATTTGTTTGTTTTCCCCCTTCTTCTTAAAGTAGTCCCTTTAACATTTCTTTTAATACTGGTTTGGTAGTAATGAATTCCTTTAGCTTTCTTTTTGTCTGGGAAGCTTTTTATTTCCAACCTTAAATGGTAGCTTTACTGTGTAGAGTAGTCTTGGTAGTAGGCCCTTGCTTTTTACCACATTAAATATTTCCTGCCACTCCCGTCTGGCCTGCAAAATTTCTGTTGAGTAATCAGCTGACAGTCTTATGGGAGCTCACTTGTAAGGAAGTAGGTGTCTTTCTCTTGCTGTTTTTAGGGTTCTCTCTTGGTCTTTAACCTTTGCCATTTTAATTATAATGTGTCTTGGTATAGGCCTGTTTGGGTTTATCTTGCTTGGGACTCTGTACTTTCTGGGCTTGTATGTCTACTTCTTTTGCCAGGTTAGGGAAGTTCAGTCATTATTTTTTCAAATATGTTCTTGATCCCTTTCTCCCTCTCTTCTCCTTCTGGTACTCCTGTGATGTGAATGTTGTTACACTTGATGTTGTCCCAAAGGTCTCTTAAACTATTTTTTTTTAATTCTTTTTTCTTTTTGCTGTTCTGATTGCGTGTTTTCTGCTACCTTCTCTTCTAAATTGCTGATTCGATCCTTTGCTTCATCTAATCTGCTGTTGTTTCCTTCCAGGGTATTCTTCATTTCAGTTATTGTATTTTTTATTTCTGACTGATTCCTTTTTATGGTTTCTGTGTCTTTCTTTATGCTTACTATCTCTTTGTTGAAGTTCTCACTAAGTTCCTTAAGAATTCTTATAACCAATGTTTTAAACTCTGTCTCTGGTAGGTTTGTTGCCTCCATTTCAGCTAGTTCTATTTCTGGAGGTTTCTTCTGTTCTTTATTTGGGGCATGTTTCTTTGTTTCCTCATCCTGGCTGCCTCTCTGTGTTAGCTTCTACATATTAGGTAGATCTACTATGTCTCTCAGTCTTTGCTGAGTGACCTTATGTAGTAGGTGTCCTGTGTGCTTCAGTAGCACAGTCTCTCTGATCATCTGTGTATAGGTCCCAGGAGTGTGCTGCATGTTTTCTCTTATTGTAGTTGAGTCTTAATTGCTTTTGGAGCTTCAGTGGGTAGGATTGCCTCCTGCTGACAAGCTGTGAGGATTTGCTATACTCACAGCATATGAGCTGTTGTGTAGGGGCTGACCCCTCAGAGGGAGTTTTTCAAGTGGGCTCTTGTGCCTATTTATACCATCCTTTGGGTATGTCACTTATGGTGCTAATTGGGTAATGCTCTGTTGTGGTCTGAGGCCAGCCTCCGGGAGTGTTTTTTCTTTTGCCCCTTGGGAGGGGCTCCCATGCAGGCCAATTTCAGCCTTGCCTGTTAGGAGCTACAATGCTATATGCAATTGATTGCTGCCTGTGTTTGGTCTGGGTGCATGTGTGGGTGGCCTCACTGTGAACCGAGGTTGGCTGCCACCCGTATCAGGCCTGGGGCAGCTTAGCAAAGGGCCCATGGTCCCCTTAGGTCTGTTTCCACCTGTCCATAAGGCTCAGTGGCTGAAAGAGCCTTCTTAGGTGTGCTGGCTGGGCTAGCTGACCTGGTATTGACAGTTTCTCTGGCAATGGTGAGTTGGGTGGGTTAGGGTTCTAGGGATTCATGGGGTGTGGCCAGTGGTTTTCACAAAGTTAATACAGATTCAGTTCTTATGCTAGTACTGAGCCTGAGGCTATGATGCAAAACTCGAGAACACCGTGGCCAGCTGTTAGAACACCGTGGCCAGCTGTTATTCACTTTGGGTCCACAGAACCCCAGGAACCACTCCAGAAAAGCTGCAGTACAAGCTGAGACTGACCAACCGCCACTGAAAGCTCCCCTGACCTCTGCGGTTTGTCCACTGCTGTACAAGCCTCTAGCAGCTTGTGGGGTGGGGCTAGCTGCCCAGGAGCTGAGAGTGTCCCCATCAATGTAGTGCTAGCTGGGCGGAGTGGGGTCTCACAGAGTCTCAGGATGTGGCCAGTGGTTTTTATAGAATTAATGCAGATTCAGCTCTTGCACCAGTGCAGAGCCTGTGGCCATTCTGCAAAATGTCCAGAGAACACTGGCCAGCCACCACTCTCCTTGGGCCCACAGATCCCTGAGAGCTGCCCAAGAAGGGTTTCAGCACAAGCTAGGGCTGACCACCTTCCACCAAACATTTCCCAGGCCTCTATGGTCCAACTGCTACTGTATAAGCTTCCTACAGCTTGCACGGTGGGGCTGGCTGCCCAGGAGCTGAGGATGCTCCTGGGGATGCCGCACTAGCTGGGTGGGGTGGAATCCAGAGGAGTCACCAAGGTGGTGCCACACTCGTGGGTTTTGCCAGAGCAATGCAATCTCAGATTTGGCCCTGCAAGAGTAGGTTCAGCACAGGAAAAATGGCGCGCTCCTGTAAGTTACACATGAGTCAGGCTTCACGCAGGAACAATGACAGCTGTTCCTCTTGTCCTCACCCTGAAAACTCATAATTCAGTCTCCCCCTGTATGTCTCTGGCACCTCTCAAATCACTGTCCCTCTACCAGAGGCCAGGGTGAGTGCCTGTGAGCAAAGGAGTCTGTGAGTGGGCTCTTTAAGAAGAAATCTGTGTTCCCAGCCACCTTCAGTTTCAGCAGGAGTGACAGACTGAATCCTCACTGATTTTCACTGCCAGATGTTGTGGAGATTCCTCTTCCTGGCACAGGAACCCCTAACTGGGAAGCCAGTAGGGGGCTGGGACCCCTCACTCTTCAGGGGGGATCTCTGCCACTGAGGTGTCCCTCCCAGTGTTCAACCACTACCTGTGGGTTTGGGGTCAGCCTGTTTCATATCTCTGCCCCTCCTACCAGTCTCAATGTGGCCTCTTCATTAGATCCATAGTTATAGGGGTTCTGTTCATCTAGTTTTCAGATGATTCTTGAGGTTGATTGCTCTATAATTTAGTTGTAATTTTAATGTGGTCCTGGGAAGTGGCAGACATAGCGTTTACCTATGTCTTACGACTTCCTCCTGAGCTTTAAGCTTTGAAGTCACATTCTGCCTGCTGGCATCTCAAAGAGGCTAGCCTTCTTGGTTCAGGTTTGTTTATTGTCAATCAATGCAATCAATTTTGAATTGACAATTTGCTGACACATTTTCGGGATTGCTTTCACCTCTGCAAGACTGAAGAAATTCTTTAAGTATGAGTAGATTCCCTTGAGTCAATCTATCTTAACCCTATCTATTTCTCTCTCTCTCTCCCTCTGTCTCTCTCCCTCCCTCCCTCACTTATTATATATATATTTCTATATAATAATATATATAATTTATTATATATAATAATACATGTAAAACTTATTATATATAATAAATTTTATATATAAAATAAATTTGTATATATAAATATTATAGATAAATATTATAATATATTATTTATAAATAATGTTTATAAATAATATAAACATTATTTATATATACATATAATTTATTATATGTAATAATATATAAATATAAAAATATTTATATTTGGGTTGTCGGAAAAGTCATGACACATGTTTGCAACAGATGGCACTAGTTCATTTTTGAAAGTACTGGAGTCATTTGCATCTATGTTATTGCTATGTCATTTGACAGCTGACAGTTCTAGCTTCTTTCTAAAAAAAACTGAGTGATTTGGTTGAGTTTTGGAGATTTTGCAAGAAGTTGAATATGGAAGACCAAACTGTGCATTTTTGCCATATTTTACTGTTTTACTTCCATAAAGGGAAGAACGTGTGTCAAAGTTGTGAAAAGTTGCATAAAGTTTATGGTGACAATGCTCTGCAAGAATGTCAGTGCCAACGATGGTTCACGAAATTCCATGCTAGTGATTTTGATCTCAATGACGCTCCTTGGTCAGGGAGGCCCATCGAGGTTGATGATGACAAAATAAAGGCATTGATCGAGTCAAACCCACGTTACACAACACGAGAGATTGCAGGAACATTGAACATCCATCATTCAAGCATTCATGACCACCTGAAGAAGCTGGGATACATAAGCAAGCTCGATATTTGGGTTCCGCATGAACTCAAAGAAGTTCATTTGACGGCACGTATAAATATCTGCAATATGCTCATTAAACATGAGGAAAATGATCCTTTTTTGAAGCGACTGATAACTGGTGATGAGAAGTAGATTGTTTACAACAATGTAGTGCACAAATGGTCTTGGTCCCAACGTGATGATTTGCCTCAAATGACATGGAAAGCAGACATTCATTAGAGGAAGGTTATGCTCTCAGTGTGGTGGGATTTTAAAGGTGTTGTGTTTCTCAAGCTCCTACCGAGGGACCAAACAATCAATTCAAATGTGTGCTGTCGGCAACTGGACAGCTTGAACGAATCCATGATCCAGAAACTTCCAGAGCTTGTTAATTGTAAAGGAGTTGTGTTCCATCTCGATAATGCGAGACCACACACAAGTTTGATCACCCGTAAAAAATTATTGGAGCTTGGATGGGATGTGTTGTCACACCCACCATACTCGCCTGACCTTGCACCATCAGACTTCCACTTGTTTCGCTCTCTTCAAAACTCCTTGCATGGTATAATGTTCAATTCAGATGAGGCTGTTAATCAGCACCTTGTTCAGTTTTTCGCAAATAAAGACAGGTCTTTCTATTAACAAGGAATTATGAAGCTCACTGAAAGATGGCAAAAGGTTATCAAACAAAACGGGCAATATATCATTGATTGATCTTTGTTCTTTATATAAATAAATGACCTTTGAAAAACATAGACAAAATATGACATGACTTTTCTGACAGCCCAATATATTATTAAATATATACATATTTGTACAAAGGAGAGGAGAATAGATTATGACAAGTGACAAAATAGGACTAAATATGGCACTGTAACTCTGACCTATCCCTTTGGTGATGAGGGATGACATTATATTATCTATGCCTAGAATGGGTTTTAAATGAAATTATAACAGCTTCTTATAAGACCTCTAAGCTTCAGCTCCATACTAAGCTTCTAGTTATTATAAAATAAGATGATTAGAGTTGGGCAAGGACAGACCAGGAGTGAAAGCCGGTCTTCAAGCTGCCATTTAATTGGGTTGAAACCATGCTGCTCACTGAACTTTACAAGGGTATAATTGGAATGTGTAAATGTAACATATCAAAATAAAAGTGAGTCTTCTATAAAAGTTCTGTGTGAAAATTCAGAAACTCTTTGCTATGCTTTTTTCTTTCTTTCCTTTTTTTTTTTGACTTGGCCTCAGTTCAACCTGTAATTGAATCGGTCCAGTGATATACTCTTCTACTCGTAGATGATTACAAAAGTGTTCTTCTTGAATTGTTAATGCAGATATGATATTGAGGTCATGGTGTTAAAGCTTTTTTGTTTTTGTTTTTGATTGAAAACGATATGACTTTTTGGTGTTTTCCTCTAAGAAAGAGCAGTGCTAGTCATAATCTTTTTATTTATTCTCTGAGCGAGTACTTTAATTGGGCCATGGCCATTTTCATCTCCACTTGGGCTATAGCTGAGAACCTGAATGCGAGCAGAGCATAATTTTGGAGGCCCTGGTATAAATGTTGTTTTGGAAACTACTAGCTGTAAAGGATCTCTGGGCTTCAATGGCTTGTTGCTAGTATACCCTACCATCATCTTGGGGGACACAACCCCTTCTTTAGAAAATGAGTTCTACTAACTTTATGACACAGGCCTTTTCTCCTTCGCAGAGAGTAAAGAACTGTGCCTCCAAGTGTGGCCAATGAGCTAACTTCTAGTACAAAGGAAAAGCAAGTTATGCAGGTACCCCAGTGGCAAGGTTCTTTATAAGCCATATTATCAGATCTACCCAAAAGGCCTATGCTGTAGGACATGCTACAGTTGATGCCATTATGGCAAGAATCTCAAACCAGGGGGACTATTATTTTGTCTTCTTAAAAATGAGGTTGGTATCTACAATGCTATGCACAATTAGCTCCTCTACCTACTAAGGCTTCTCTGAAAGAAGCTGGTATCTTTCATGTTCTATACAGATGGTCCCCAACTTACAATTTTTCGACTTTATGGTGGTACAAAAGTGATACGTGTTCAGTAGAACTGTACTTTCAATTTTGATCTTTCCTAATCTAGTGGTATGCAATATCATACTCTCTCATGATGCTGGACAGCTGCAGTGAGCTTCCAGTCAGCCACACAAGCATGAGGGTAAACAACTGGCACTACACAATGTACTGTGTTGCTAGAAGTTTTTGGATATTGTGTTCTGAGCACACTGAAGGTGGGCTAGATTCAGCTATGATGTTCCGTAGGTAAGGTGTATTAAACACATTTTTGACTGACAATATTTTCAACTTACAATGGGTTTATTGGGATGTAACCCCATTGTCAGTCGAGGTGCATCTGTCTTTTCATTCTCCTTCTTGCTTGAACTTGAGCACTATATTTGTTCTTTCTATACTATTTGGAATTGTTTGAGGAGGGACATTTAAAGTAAAATAAATAGCAACAGTACAAAAACATTTTAAGTGAACCAGTGGTGCAGATTGAGTGGACCTTACTGTCACATTGACTAGCTCAGTGATGTGCATGAGACAGCTCCGCTGGCTCCGGAGAGCAGGCTGTGCTCTTCTCGTCCTCAAATCCACACTTAATGGTCTCACTTTGGTAGCTTGACATTTGCCATGATGGCTAATGACGTGCGATTACACCTTTACAAATCAGATGTGTCCCCCACTCTCCATCCTCCCCACCCACCACTGCCCCCACCCAGGAGACTCAGTTGTTAAACATTTCTCAACACATCACTGCCTGTGGTCCACAAAAAGCAGGGAGGCAAATGTGAATCATGAACCCACCCTTGGAAGTTGTTATGATTCGTGGGAATGTTACAGCCACTTCAGTTGCACAACAATCCATGTCACTGAGACTGTAAATGAGAGAGAACAATTCTTTCGAACGACTGCAACAAAGTAGGTGTACCTAAACGTGTGTTCTTTCAAAATTTCCACAATGAAAATTGACTCATTTTTTCCACTTAGTTGTCATTGCTCAAATCTGTTTTGAGGCCTCTTCTTGAAACCAGTTTCAGAGAAATGTTTATGAAGCATGTACATGTTTTATTACTCCATAGTCTAATATGTAAGACACATAAAAGCTAAAATATCTTAACCCTTACCACATTCTGACATACAGGATCCTTGGAATTCCTGTCGGGCTGCCCTCCCTTGGATTCAGGGAGGAACAAGTCCTCTCTTCCCAGTAGGGGGAGCTGAAGGGAGGAAATGCTTTCTTGTCATAACATCCTGTATTTCTTTAAATGATGAAGTCTATCTGGCTCCCGTTTCTCCTCTTCTGTTGTTGAGAGGTGAGAGGAGGGGGAGGAGAAACACCTCAAGACTTGGAGACGTGTTTGGACCCAACTTCTCACAGTTCTCTTTGGAACTTAGCACCTTTTTTTCTCACCCAGGGTCATAATTGTTTTAAAAAGCAGAGTCTTATCCAACACTGAATACCAGGAACCTGTTGCAAAAGTAGATTATGTTTTACAGCTTGAATGCTTGGGAATTCAGTGTGTGAAAAAAAAGTGGAGGCAATGCAACACATTAGATTTTTAGATGCTGTGACAGAAGAGTGACGGTGAGTTGTGTGTTTATGGGCAGGTGCACGCTTATACATAGAGGAATCGGGACTTGGCTCTTAGCAGCTCACAGAAGTCCCCTCAGGGCTGCTTATATTACAGTTCATTCATTTTTTGATTTATGACTTTATCTTTATTCCCTAGTCTTTTGAGGAAAACGCTATCATATTTTAAAACCTTATCTTTTAGTAGCCTTCTTGCCACTTGGAAAGAAAAATGTGGAAGGTCAGGAAGAGAAGAAAAGCTTTGAGAAATTGTGTGATAAGTAACATCTACTCATTTTTATCTGTTGGGAAAATCACATTCACTTAACCTAAGCCACTAAGTCAAAACAGGTGGACACGGTGTTAGAAAAATGGTAGGAACATTAGAAATTTGATTCTTATCACAGTTTCACTCTCTCTGTGAAGTCAATATCAGCATCGGAGGGCATAGATGCATTTCACATAGAACTGGCTTGAATATGAAAGTGGGATGAAAGCTTCACTGTAGAAAGATTGGAGTCAGGACAGGATAGAGAAACAGAGATACAAGACTGGAGTAGATTCTGAGGATGACGGTGGTGAATGCAAGGGCTGGTAAGGTGGGCTTGAGGGTCTCCTGGATTCAAAGGCAGGATGAGTGGGAGAAAGGGCACTGCTGAGAGGAAGGTATTTAATTAAACTGAATTCTACTGTAGCCAGGCCCTGGGAAGTGCTGACACAGACCAAAGGACGATTGGATCGGGGATGCAAACCACTGTATAAATTATGTTAAATGAATAACACATGGGAAAGGCCTCAGAAGTGTTCCTGACACATAATGAAAATTCAATTAATATTAGTTTCCCTTCTCTTCCTGCTATTGATGCTACCAGGTGGCACATAAAACACACTGTGTGAGTTTGGGCCAAAGCATCATTGTGACAATATTGTCTCAGCAGCATTTCCAGTGCAGGTAAAAGTTGAACTCGATGTGTGAAATGGCTGAGTGAGAAAAACAGCAGTCACAGATCAGGAGAGAAATAAAACTACAGCCTTAGCTGGAGTTGAGAAAGAAGTAATAGAGCTCTCGTTCCCCTTGGGGAAACAGGAGTATCTGGAGCCCCAACGCTAGTATTCCTAGGGGCCAGTCCCTGAGCCAGTAACCAAGGCCATGAGAGAGAGACATACTCATCCTAGGCAAGAATGTGGGGAAGCCATAAAAAAAAAATCCAAAAAAAAATCAGGTGATGTGGGTGTCCAGGGATATATGTGTTCAGGAATTAAATTCAATTTCTGTCTAAGGCGGTCAGGAGGCATAGGGCAATTAAATGGGCAGAGTTAGCCAGCTGTCTGCTTATGTGTCTTCTGTGTAGGGCCTAGAGGTATAGAGGTTGGGCTCTTGGAATCTTCAGCTAGCTAACCTGGTTCTATAGTGTCTCAATTGTTTATATTGCCTTTTTGTAGTTTCTTTCTAATTATGAAATGTACACCTATTTGAGAAAAGCTCAGAATGAAACTTTCCCCTTTACTAATTAATTGACCCCTATGTCTTTATTTAGATACTACACACACACACACACACACACACACACACACACACACACACACACACACACATTAAGATATTAATTTCCCACTACCTAGAAAACCTTCACATCTACTTGAGCCTTAAGACCTAGATCAGACAGTCACTTTATGTAGTGGTCTCTGACCTCTTCNCTTTCCCCTTTACTAATTAATTGACCCCTATGTCTTTTTCTCTTTAACACACACACACACACACACACACACACACACACACACACAAATTAAGTTATTAATTTCCCACTACCTAGAAAACCTTCACATCTACTTGAGCCTTAAGACCTAGATCAGACAGTCACTTTATGTAGTGGTCTCTGACCTCTTCCCTTGGGATAGTTAAGCTTTCATAATGTGCTGTAACATTTCAGGACTTCAGACAACTTTGCTTTGTATAATGGGCCTGTAATATACTCTTGAAACAATGTTGATTTAAGAACTTTGTATCCATTTGTAGGATGGTTGTTTGTTGTTTTCTGCTCCCCACAACCCATCACCCTCTCCCCACATTTTTTTTGATAGGCAACTTACTTTCTTTTGGGAGAATTATCCCTCTTGCGTTGTGTGTGTAGTCTTGGTGGAACGCCAATCAGTATGTCCTGCCTTCCACTAGTTGTGAGGTGGGTGTATGAAGCATGATGGCCAATTGGACTCTAAGGGAGCTCTGCTGGATATTTAACTGGAAGGGGATTTATAACAAAGAACTAGGCCTCCAAGAATTATTGGCAGTACAAGAGTGGTGTGCAAAGAGAATGACTACCATCAGGAAGCTGAGGAATTGAGAAGCCATAGTGCCAACTTCTGGTGCCCACTGTAACCATTGGCTCCAGGAATATGCAACCTTAGCTGTGGCCTGAAAATTAGAAACCAATGCCAGAATTGTTAGCTCCAGAGTCGTGACATGTCTGCTGGGATTGCACCAACAAAATGGACCATCCATGCCATTCCTTTCAATACCTATTAAGCTAGTGGCCAGATATTGAGACCTCAGCTAGAGGTCTTGCAGAAAAATCAAACACCTTGACATCCATACTCTAGACCAGAAATTGCAGAAACAGTGAAAGATTGTGTCCACTTCACTCCTGCCTTTCCAGTCTCACACAAATGCATGTGACTAGCTGAGGAGTAAATATCTTCTGGAACACTGGCTGCAAGGGAGACTGGGGAATATAGTTTTTTGTTTGTTTGTTTGTTTTGTTATGTTATGTTATGTTATGTTATGTTATGTTATGTTTTGTTTTGTTTTTTAGCTTTCTAGCCTTTACAATGAGTGAAGAGACCCTGGAATAGGGCAGAATGGCTAGTGAACATCAACCCATCACATGAGCAATGGACTCTTCCCCATGCTTTGCCTCCTGAGCATAATGGCTAGAGGGAAGAATAAAAATGGTTGGAGCCAATTGGTCCTGCGCAGTGTCCTGAAGATCTGCTACTTAGATTCCCAAATGGTCTTGGTTGTCCTTTCAGGCATCTATAGGTTTCCCCTTGGGTCTGTGAGCTCACCATGACCATAGAATGATTTCCCTTTTACCTGCATGCAGTTAGCCAGAGTTGAGTTCTCTCATTTATAACCAAACACCTTGACTGATATACTTATGAGCACCGTTTTGCAGTGTCAGCAGTCCTCAGATTCTGGCTGAATGACTAAATGAATGCATTAACTCTGCTTTTATTGGTGAGTAGCACTCTGGAATTCTAGTTTCCTGAACTCAAAAGCAGAAGGAGTCTTCAGAGACCAGCTAATTCAAACTCCTTCTTCTTCTTCTTCTTCTTCTTCTCCTTCTTCTTCTTCTTCTTCTTCTTCTTCTTCTTCTTCTTCTTCTTCTTCTTCTTCTTCTTCTTCTTCTTCTTCTTNCTTCTTCTTCTTCTTCTTCTTCTTCTTCTTCTTCTTCTTCTTCTTCTTCTTCTTCTTCTTCTTCTTCTTCTTCTTCTTCGATGCAGAATTTGAAGCAGAGAGAGCATCAAAACACATTTATTTTCTTACCAGATACATTATTATTAACATGATAAGAATTCTTCCTGAAATATTTCATCTTTATAACAACCAAAGTCCTTTTAACAGATGGAAGTATCCTTAGTAGGAAAAAGGTAGGCAAACAACTCTTTTTAAAATAGAAAATTTTAAGCAACATAGGTTTTGGGTTGCTCTTGTCATTAGCTAAGAATTTTGTTATAGAATTTGTAGCCAGACTTGTGAAAAATCTATAAACATCTTACAGGAGTTTTTTGTTTTGTTTTTTTGTTTTTTGTTAGGGAAAGTCATGCACAGTGGAAAGCTTTTGGGGTTTTTAATCCTCAATGGAAAGGCTTTTGGGGTCTTTAATGCAGCCATTGATCTCCCCTTCTTAAATTTTAAAACTACAAGGAGTCCATCTGTCAAAGCCTACAGAAAATAAACTTTGTAGACGGTCCAGCCACCATCTTACATCCTGTGAAGATTTCAAAATATACTCCATGTCCTCCCTGCAAAAATACTTTCTGATGAATAATGTTTAAGTAGCTTTTTCTTTTTTTTTAGTATAGCAGTGGCCCAAAGACTTTGAAAAACATCCTCAAGAAGCTACTACAGGAACTTCCAATTTAATGAATTTTAACAGCTGTTTCTGCTACTAGGCCTATAAGTGGAATTTGATTTCCCTTGAGTCAATTCCATTAATTTGTTATTATTATTTTAGGATAGCTAATATGCTGTAGCTGGCTGGGTTCTGACCCTAGGAGCGGTGTGGGTGGCATGGCAATTCTGGTCCTCAGTACTTCACTGAGGGCTTCCTCTAAAGACCACCCAGGTAGGTGAATGGTGCAGGAACAAGCACAGCTGAGGTGTGAGTGGTGCCACGCATTTCCCCCATGTTCTGCACTCAGGAGAGGAGCACTCCTGCCAAGAACTCTGGAGAAGTTCTCAAGAGAGCAGGATACTCAGCAATTTCCGGAGGTGGTAGAGGAATATTATTTCTGCTCAGCTTTTAAAGTGCAGACCATCCCTCAGATGTTTAAACCCTTACCTGTTGGAATGCACTTTTACTAGGAGGTCAAGAGAGTTGTGCTTAAAATGCAGCTTGTCTTCAGGAGGACTCCGCTGTGGTTTCAGAGTCTACATCAGAAAATTAAGGATAATGGTATCTGTCCTTCTGACTTCTCAGGGCTATGCTATGTATAGGATGTGGAAATAAAGGTAAACACATTTAAAAAAAAATACTGCTATGTGCTTATCAAAAGTTGTCTTTTAGATCTTGAATCTAATATTAAGCTTACCTTAAAACTTGGTGCTTTGTAGATAATTTTTCTTTTCCATACAGTGAGGAGGTTGAGGTCAACTATTGGGTTGTTGGAAAAGTCATGACATATTTTCTCTCTGTTTTTCATTGCAAAAATGTGTCTTGACTTTTCCGACAACCCAATATTTTTTTTCCCATAATTTTATTTCCAAAGGTGAATTTCAAATTGAAAGAAGTTAAGATATTTCCTTGAAGAATCTAAGCAGTTTGGTCAATAGGAATTCTCTGAATGATTTATTTCCGATTTAATAATTTTAGTCTATTTAAAAAATATTTACATGATGGGATAAGGTGTAGTATGACCAGGGCAGTTCTTTTAGCCAAATTAATTTGTTAGCATCTAATATACTCAATTAAACCAACAATGATGCATTTGAATTGCTAACTAAATTTCAAATGGTTGAATTAGTGGATTTGTCATAAGGTCATGGGCTTTGTATGTAAAATACATACATACATAAGGGTTTGTAAGGAAATAATCACATTGTACAGTTGAATCAGCGACCTGTGGTTTGTGTTGGGTTATCCCTGTATCATAACGGGTCATTGCTTGGATTTGCCTCATTCATAACATCAAATTTTAGAAGCTAATTACTCTGCAATTCATTGAACTGTAAATAATTTCTGAGTGAGCAAAATAGCTCTCTTATTTTCATTTTTATTTCCCTGTATACAAACCTGACTAAATTTTTTATTATTGTTCCTGATTTCTAGAATAGACAGGTCTGGAAAGATGTGGATATGGCTAGAGACTTCTAAAAATATATTTGTTTTCAAATTTCAAAAGTTGTACATATTCATTGTAGAAAATGTGAAAAATTCAACAAAGCATGAGAAGGGAAATAAAAACCACCCCAAGTGGCACTATTCAGAGTCAGCCATTTCTAACATTCTGGTATAATTGTTTTTCAATTTTAGAATTTCCTATTTGCATATGTATTTTACTATTTAAAATATGCACTACTCTGTGACCTGTTTCTTTCTTGACATGCAACATTTTTTGTTTGTTCATCTGATAAATATTTATTGAGTGTCTTCAATCATATATTTTTAAATAGCTACAAGGTATTCAACATGGTCCATGTTTTTTTTTTTTTAACTGAGCCATCCTGCCATGGTCCATGTTTTATGTTTTACATAAAAGGATGGAAAAGGTATGGCTTTTTTCTTTCTATTGTATATGCTGCCCTGATTTAACTCAGTGATATATCTGAATCATTCCAGTTGAATTTCTAAAGACTCTAAAGTTTGAAGAAGTCACAAAAATCAGGAAGCACTGCCATTGCCATTGTCAATGAGTATATGAGCCATTTTTTATGTTGATCTCTTTCTATTTAAATAACTGCTATCCATCATCCCTGAATATGAAAAGAACCTATAGTACAGTAAATACATATCTTAGGGCAACAAACTCTCTTTTCTATAATTTTAATAGCCTTAAATCATTAACTATTTCATTAAAAATGAAAAAGTCATTATGTCCATGTTTTCCTTTATATTCAAATAAATTCAACAAACATTTTAAAGAACCTATAACACACATGACATTGAGCAAGAGCATACAAGGGTGAATATGACATGATCCCTACTCACAAATAGCTCACATTCTAGGTGGGGACCTAGTCATGAATATAATTGTCTAACATTTACTTGGTGCTATACTATAGATATTAATGAAATGTTGTGGCAGTTTAGAGGTATTAGAGATTAATTCTGATTGGGGACTTGAAAAGCTTCACAGAGGAATCAGCATTTTAGTTTGTCTCAAAATTCCCTAGACACAGACCCCGATGCCTTGGTATGAGGATTTATGTGCAAGTGATTTACTAAGGAAGTGCTCTGAGGAGAAGCTAGAAAGGTAGTGGGGAAAGTAGGACAAGAAAGAGAAGGAAGCCAAGCACAAGCATGAGATTTCTGGCAAAGTCCAGCAAAAGGTAGCATCAGCCTGATTCTATGGGGAACTCGCGAGTGTGCGTTCTACCTCAGGGTTGGCCTGGATTGAAGAGAGGTGGGTTTCCATTCTCCTGCACCTGTCTGTCAGTGGCTGGGACAGGACCCAGGTTCCCTGACTTCTATCCTTGTATGCACAATGGCTCCAGTAGATTCTCTGAGGAGAGTCATATGTACAGAGTATTAGAAGCAAAAGCTGAGAGGTGATGGGAGGCACCAGAAGCAGTAAAAAGGATCTGAGAAGATCTGGTTGGAACATTGACAATATTTACTACAGTGTTGGACATCAAAAGGAAAGGAGTAGCATTTCAACAGATTTGGAAATAGAGAAGAACATTCTAGACCTGTGCTGTCCAATATATTAGCCTGTAGTCACATATGGCTAGTGGCTGCAATACTGGACCATGCAAATATAGAACATTTCCATTAACAGAAAAAGTTCTATTGGACAGCGCTGTATCTAGACTGAGAATAGTATTAATAAAATCATGGAAATGTGAGGGAGCAAATACTTTAATGGGTCTATAAAGAAGGTAGATGGCTGGAATATAGGCTGTGACCAAATTGTAGAAAGCTTTGGAAGCATCAATCCATTGATTGTAGCATCTAAGACATAGCTATTGTTCAATAGAAGTTTACTATTTTAAGGACCCACCTTAAAAACATAAAAATTTGGCAGGGCCTATATTTATATCCTATATGCCTCCATGCCTTACATCCGTATTGCCTTATGCTAGGTCTCTTTGCACCTTTATCTGAAGACCTTGTCTATAACTTGGTCACTGGCCTCTCTTTTCCTTTGGCCCTCTCCAGCCATGTCCCCAAAAACAGTTCCACTGCCTCAGCTCCAGGCTTGAATCCTGATTCAACAGAGTTTAGACTTAGCATTTTGAATTTCTGACCCTCTCTCATCAATTGCTTTCCAGTTAGCCCCAATCTGTATATAAAGCCCCATTTTGATATACCGGGGGTGCCAAAAAATGTATACAAGTGGACACTTTGGTCAGCGTTGCTCAAGCAGTAGTTTGCCGTAATCAGAAGTGTCTGGACACTGATGGTAACCACTTTGAGCACTTCTTGTCATTGCAGAAGTCAAATGTGATTTGTCTTCATCTTTTTTTTAATCAGTATATATTGAGTATTACAATTTTAATACAGTTTTCCTTTCTTAACATCTGTATACATTTTTTTTGGGCACCCTCTGTGTATAAAGAATCTGAAAAGCTGGGAGGTAGACTGAAGCAAGTCAGGTTAATGGACTCAGGAGTCCTCGCATGTGGGGTAGACTCAGAAAAAAGTGAGTGGGGATGGAAAGCTAAAGAAACAAAACAGAGGGGAGATAATGAATGAAATAAGAAAATTTTAGGGAGCAAGAAAGTTTTAAGAAAAATAATCTCCTCTTTGATTTCTGGTACAAAGAATGTATTCCCCATCAATACTATCTGCTATAACAGAGAAACCAAGGCTACTGTATTACTAAGTACTTGTTCCATATGCTTCTTATAGAATAAAATCTTAATTCTATCTTTTTATCAACCTACATTTTTTTCTAAGTATGAATTTATAAAAGAAGAAAATGACAAAACCACAAGCTCAAATCATGGACTATTTTATTTTTAAATTATTGTTTTTTAATTGTAAAATGCACATAACAAAATTTACCACCTTGACCATTTTTAAATGTACATACATTAAAGTCATGTTAAGTACATTCACATTGTTGTGCAACCAATCTGTAATTTTTTCATCTCGCAAAAGTGAAGCTCTGTACCCATTAAACAGCAATTTCTCATCAACCCCACCCCCATTCTTGACAATCATCATTCAACTTTCTCTTTCTATGAATTTGACTACTCCAGATACATAAGTGGTATCATGCAGTATTTATCTTTTTGTGATTGGGGCTTCTTTCACATAGCTTAATGTCCTCAAGTTTCATCTAGGATGTAGCTTGTGAAAGATTTCCTTTTTTTAAAAGCTGGATACATTCCATTGTATGAATAAGCTGAGTAGTATTCCATTATATGGATATATCACATTTTGTTTATTTAATCATCTGTCAATAGCTACTTGGGTTTCTTCCACTTTCCAGCTATTATGAATAATGCTGCTATGTACATAAATCATGAGATTTTATAAATAGATCTTTTAGAATACAGCCTTAGCTTGGTACAAGTCATCATCTTCTTCAGCATCATTTAGGATATATATTTAATAACCATAATGGCAACCAGAAAGCATACTTAAATCATTACATGCATTATTTATTTTTTTTGGAGGCAGGATTCCTATACTGAAATTTCCTTATTTATATTCTATATTCAAGGTCTTACATTCACAGATTCAGAAAGCTATTTTTAAAAGCTATTTAGTATCTTACTCTGCTTCCAGGTTACTATTATTTAAAAAATATTAAATTATATGATTTCTATAGCACAGAAAACTTGTCTAACACATGTAAGCATGATTCTCAAGAAACAAACATTGAAATAAAAATTGATTATGGGTAACATTTTATTTAACCACAATATTCACTTAATCAGGACATAATAAGTATTCTAATGCTTACTGACTATATTGCAGCTATGAAGAATTGTATTTCAAAGGATGTGAACTGTTGTTTTAATCCAATGTTGAAAGGCTAAAAATGGCATTTGTGTGTGGTAATTTGGGGTAGTATGTCCTCAGCCAGATGCAAGAACAACATGATTTCAAATAGGTTCTTTCAGGGCTAATCTTAACCCCAATCCATGAGGCAAATCTTTTTAGAAAGATGAAGAATTCCTCAGCCAATTCATCCAAGTTTCACCAACCATAATTTTCACTGTTATGAATGCCTTCTCTCAGGATTTTTGTTCCTTTTTTTGGAATCTGTTAAATTGCATGGTGAGGCTTTTTTTGCACCACACACTCATTCAGCCCAAACCAACTAAAGGCCTCGCAGTGCAGTGCGTGTGTGTAGCTGATACACAAGCTCACACAAAAAGCACAGTGAACAACAGAAAGTTTTGATTTTCTAAGTTACAGTGGTTTCTTCAGTGGGGCGAAGGGTGGGGGGGGGGGGGGGTGGCAGGGGGAGAAGGAATGTGTGACATTGGATAAAAGAGCAAATATCCGTGCATTTAAATGCATCGTCATCTGAGAAGAAAATTTAGTTAATCCTGTTAACTTCATTAACCAAAAGTGATTCCAGTATAGCTTGATTCACAGTTTTATTTCTTCAGTCCTTTGTAGATTGTCAAGGTATTTACATCCGACCTGTAACTCACACTTTTTTTTTTTTCTCCATCAAGGAGTAAGTGGTTATTATAATAGCCTGATCGTCTACCTCGCTGTTTAAGCTTCACAATATGAAAAGCAGCAAGGCTGACTTCTTGGATAAAAAGACTTGGTTTTATATTTTCTATGTCTCAGTATTCTTTAAAAGGTGCATGACAGATATGAGAGACCAAAATCCCCAAATCACAGCCTGCTAGCAGGCTTGTGATCATGGCCAGCTAGTGTGCATGGCTTCCTACACTAAACCCCATCCCTGAGTGGGTAATATCTGTCCTCTTTCATTCCAGCTCCTTCCAGAGGGATATAATTTTGTCACATGGGCAGCGTCCACTAAACCAGCCCGAACAGACGATGAGTTGTATGACTGTGTACATGGGCAAAGGCCTTGGGAGGAATTTGAGGCTGTGGTACACAGTGACCCCAAATGGGGAGAGATTTCCTGGAAACTGAACTTCAGCTGAAACCCAGGAGTTTAAAAAAGGTAAGAAAGTAAATGTCAGCTTGTACCACTGGAATAAGTTATTGACAGTGGATTAGGGCGCACACACACACAAAATCATAGTAATTATCTACACATCCCTATCAACTATGTCTTTTTTGTAACTTAATATTTCTACTGGGTTTTTTAATGGTTTCTCACTGTTCATGTTTCTGTGTGTATGAAAACAGAATATGTTTTTTAAAAATCAGGGAAAACATAAAATATAAACAGTTTGATTGCCGGCCCAGTTTATTTTCTTGCCTACTTTTTTTGGATTCACAAATCTCAATGGGAATTCTGTGAACTAATTTGTCACATGATTCTTACTGACTTGAGGACTGCAAAGGAAAGATATTTGCAAAAGATGAAGTATATCCTTAAATTTCTTTCTCCTTTCCTCTGCTCTGAAGCTATTGACTTGCTTTTAGGAAAGACTTTCTTTGTTTCACTTTGGCCAATGTAAACTTATATGTTGGAGGCATGTATGCTGGCCTACATATCCTCA
Organism: Hipposideros armiger; assembly: GCF_001890085.2. Classification (NCBI taxonomy): domain Eukaryota; kingdom Metazoa; phylum Chordata; class Mammalia; order Chiroptera; family Hipposideridae; genus Hipposideros; species Hipposideros armiger. The sequence continues at coordinate 246,034 of NW_017731525.1, read as the reverse complement.
AAAAATTCCCCTGAGAACATTCAGAAGAAAGTAGGGGGACATGAAAAACCTTTATAGAAGGCTTTTCTCAGAAGGCCAGGATTCAAGTTGTATCTCAATTACCTACCAACTTTGTGATCTTGGGTAAATCTTTCTACCTTTTTCTGTAATCTAATGGCAGTGATAAATGTTACCTGTCTCATAAAGTTATTTTATGGATTAAATGAGATGATGGATGTGAAACACTGAGTAAAGTGTAACACACTACACAAATCCAAGACATGACAGTATGAGATCTAGGTAGGTTTGCTCAAAAGACACGAAGCACAAGAATTCCTATTCTGGGCTTCAAAGTATTGAACTGATATGATGAATACACATATGAGTAACTTCTTGAGAGCCTTTAGATATTGTTTCAAGCATGATTTTATATCCCTGTGAGGTAGTTACTATTCTCCCATTATACAGATGTGGAAAAATGCTCAATGGGGTTACTCTGGTTAGATTTCTACTGGGTGGTAGAATCAGGATTCAAACCTTGGTCTGTAGGAACAAGTGGCTTGATGGCCTGCTATCTTAACCACTGTTCTATACTGGCACCCTTCCGGCTTTTTATGATGTAGTTTGTGTTCGAAGGAACTCCATGAAATATCCTGGGAACTCTTGAGGCAGTCTAATGGTACCACCTTGAGTTCTGATGACTAATGTGACAGAGATTTATAGAAGTTTTGTGATTCAGAGCATAAGACAATAAGAGGCAACATGCTTTAAGTGCTACTGTAAGCCAGACATGGCTCTAAATAATGTTTATGTATTACTCATTTAGTCCTTTTAACCCAACAAGGTAAGCTGTTCTTTAAAACCATCCTCATTTTACAAATGAGGAAACTGCAGCACAAAGAGGCTAAGTGACTTGCCCAGAGATCTCAGCTGCTGAGAGGAAGAAGGGGGAATTGAACATGAGCAGTCTGGCTCCAGACGTCCATGCTCTCAACCACTACACAGTGTCTCTGGTGGTCTGTGAGCTGAAAGCAGTTCCACAGAGTACTCGGTTCACGGTACTGGATCCTAAGCAATATACTTCAATGTTAATGTCATTGTTTTCAGTCACCATTTACCTGTGCAGAAAACATATACATTCAGTGTCCCCGTGTTCACAAGATGCTGTCTTACATAATATATGCACCATTTCCCCAAGGCCCTAGTATATGTGAAAAATAAATCGTGTAGAAAATATGATTAAATATATCCTTTCTATTTCCTTGTTTTTTTTTTCCTGCTTCTTAGGAAGGCATCCAAATAGAGTAAAATAAACATGGCCTTTGAAGGGAAACCTACTTGCAATTCTGGCCCCAGCAGACAGGCGTACTAGTCAGGGCAGAGTGTCACCTTAGGCAGGGAGCGTAACATCTCTGAGTTTTCTTATGTATAAAATAGGGATATAATACTTACATAAAGGATTATTATGAGGGATAAAGAGATCATTTTGTAAAATGTCTTCCCTAGTGTAAATGCCTAATAATTATTGATTCTTTCTATTTTTTACTTCTATTGGAATGCATCCTAATCATCTAAGCACTTTTATCTTCTGTTTTTAAAAAACTCTAAAACCACCAATTTATCTAAGTTTCTCAGAATATCTGATGCCTCAAAAGGTTTTTAGGATGTTCAAATATTTAGTGATCTTCACCTGTCTAGTGATATGGGCAGTCACAGATGGTATCTGATGCCCCAGGGGTGGCCCCATGACAACACCTGCCTTTAGATTGTTCTGAACATCTCAGTGACTGATTAGTTTTTCTGACATGAGTTATTTATCATTAAAACTGTCAAAATCATTTGTCTAGATTAAGAGTACATGTCCTGGCCCCTAGAGTCATAGTGATCACAGACTCAGAACGGTATTTTTCAAAGAGCAAATCAGGGGATTGGAAAGGAACAATTCTGGCTGCTGTTACTGGATACACCTTTTATTGTATTGCCTGTTTTTAGACAAACTGATATTCCTGGACAGAGACACCTTTCTCTCCAGATCTCTGGAAATTTTTCTGGGTGGGAAAGTATTTTCTGAGTAGGGGAGGCTGCCGGAAGTCTTGAAAAGGGAGATTCCAATGGCCTTTTTTGCAAGAATATAGATATCACTATCTCTTCAACTTAGAAAATTCTGGAGAAAAAAATTGTCTAATATGGTCTGGCACACAGACTTTCTGCTTAGGAGGAGCTATAACAAGAAATACTTCCTTGTTGGTTCTGGAAAAGTCAAGGAAATTAGATTATGAAAGAGACCCCTAAGGGAGCTAGATCATTTCCAGGTTGGGGAGAAAAACAAAGCAAAATTGGAGAACTCTCATGCCCTCCAACATGCAAAGATAAAAAGAAAATTAAAAAAAAAAGAAATAAAACTGTAGAGAGGTTATTATATTACCAGACATGAAAGACAGAAAGAGGCCTCAAGCCAAAGAGGCTTATATGCCAACCCAACGTTTTGCAGCTACAGGCTATTAAAATGAAAAGTCAAAGCAAAAAAAATTTCTGGGCAGCCTAATGTTGACAGTAGGCTCTTATCTGGTAAAGTCATTTTGCAGACATAGATGAAATCATCTAGGACTTAATCTATATCCATAAACCGATAAACTTTGAATACTAACGAACTGCATTAGAGTCAAGTAGAAACAGCAGGCTTCCTGGAACATAGGAAATGGCAGACGCCCAGCTAAAGCCAATGCACAAATGAAAGCAGTGTGAAGATCAAGGAGTGGCAAAACCTAGCCATCTCCCCAGACAACCACAGGGGAAAATGTTGACACTTCGAAGCAAAACACTAACTAGACCTCAATACAGTGAGAAATTGTGGCAGTGGGAGCACACTGGTACTTTTGAGAGTGAGATTGTCCATGATTTTTGGTGGAGAATCTCAAAGAAACTAGGTTTTTGAAAAAAATGTTTGTAAAGGAAAAATTAAATTGCATATAACATTGACTTAGGTTTAAATTACATTTTAGAGTATGAGCAATGTTCCTTTAAAAGCAAAAATATCTCAATTCTCAGCATTTTTCATATAAAATTCTTAATGGAGTTGGGCAGCAAGATGTGTGATATGCATGGCAGGATTTTGAATGAGATAGTCCAGTAAAAATTAAAACCATAAATTATCAGTTTCTCCACATAAGCGTAATAAGGCTTCTAAACCAGGTAGGACTTTTAAAACATTTCTTGGTCACAATTTTAGTTGTGCTTAAATGTAGGAAAATGTAGGAAAAAATTGAAAGAGGAAAATGTAGAATTCTAAGTAAAGGTGAATTAATTAGAAAAACTTCCTGTTAGGTGGATAATTGGCCCTTCAAAGTGACAGTTTACTGGGAGATGTATAAGAGTTTTGAGATGTTGCTCAAAACATTAGGATACCCTTTGGAATACTAAGTCACATTTGATGACCAAAGACATTTAACACTCCCTGTCAAGAAGTAGAATTGCTCATTTCAATATTTACTAAGTTGGGGAAACATGTCTGACATGCATGAAATGTAGCTTCCCATGACTCAGTTTATTCTGGGCAAAATAGTAGTATTTAGCAAAGCAACATTGCACATAAAAATAAATAAACCATGGTTTCTACCTATGTGAGGGTGTTATGAAGTGTGCTTGATCTGACTTTTTAAAAAATAGATCATGTTAAACCTGGACAAGAACATGCTTTGAAGAGCATACTTTTGGCAGAGATATTGATAGGAAAGTACTAAATCTGAGTTTGAGGTGATAGTGTGATCACTACTATTGGACTTCCCAAAGGACAACCAAAAGAAAAAAAATTAAATAGTTGTGGTAAATCACATCTAGCTCATCCTAGGAATGCTAGAGAGACTAAGCAGGTTTTCAGTGAATGTTTATCTCATCAAGTTTTCCATGAAACCACATAGCTCTTTCAACTCACTTAGTAATATCTGGAAAGTCTACTGCTATGAACTGAATGTCTGTGTCCCCCTAAAATTCACGTGTTTAAACCTAATCCCCAAGCGATGACATTAGGAGGTGGGACCTTTGGGAGGCTATGAGGATAGAGAGTAGAGCCCTCATGAATAGAATTAGTTCCCTTATAAAAGAGACCCAAGAGAGCTCGCTCATCTGTTTACCATGTGAGGACACAGGAAGAAGACAGGTATCTTATGAACCAAGAAGGGGACTCTCATTAAATACGGAAGCTGCCAGTACCTTGATCTTGGACTTCCCAGACTCCAGGTATTTGAGAACGAAATGTTTATTGTTTAAGCCACCTATCTCTGGTATTTTGTTATAGCAGCTCAAATGGACTATGATAGTCTTCAGTCTTAAAACCATGTAGTAAACACACTGCTATTCAATTGAAGATGGTTGTATCAGTTACTTAGTAACTTAGAACAACAGCCATTTATTTAGCTTTCTATTTGGTAGGTCAGCAATTTGGGGTAGGCTGAGCTGGGCTGTTCTTGTCTTTGCTGATCTTGGCTGGTGTTATGAGCTGAATTGTACCCTCCCTACCCTCACCTGCATCCTGCCCCTTCAAATTCATATGTTGAAGTCCTAACCCTCAGCACCTCAGAATGTGACCTTAGTTGGAGATAGGGTCTGCCAAAGTAATTAAGATAAAATGAGGTTATTAGGGTGGGCCTTAATCCAATACAATTGGTGTTCTTACAAGAAGAGGAAATTTGGACACAGATATAGAGGGAAGAAAATGTGAAGCTATAGGGAGGACACCATGTGAACATGAAGACCACTGTCTATAAACCAACAGCAGAGGCCTGGGACACAGGCTTCCTTAGAGATCTCAAAAGAAACCAGCCCTGCCAATGCTTTGATCTCAGACGTCTAGCCTCCACAACTTTGAGAAAATACATTTCTGTTGTTTAAACCACCCAGTCTGGTACTTTGTTACAGCAGTCCCAGCAAATGACCACAGCTGGGTTCTCACATGCCTCTGCAGGTAGTTGGTGGGATGGCCATGCTGGCTGATTATAGTGGCTTCAGCTTGGCTATTCGGAAGAAACGGGGTCCCTCTCCCTGTGTTCTCTCAACCTCCAGCAAACTAGCCAAGCTTGTTCACAGGACATTTGCAGATTTCTAAGAAAGCAAGAGCAGGAGTTATAGAGACTTTCAGGCTGAGACTTACAGCTGGCACAATGTCACTCTCGCCATATTCTATTGATCAAAACACACCCTAGAGCCAGCACAGAGTCAGCTTTCTGGTGGGAGGAGATACAGGGTATTGTGGCCATTTTGCCATCTACCACCATAGCCTTTTGACACTGTGGCACTAAAACTTTTCTACAAATCAGAGGGGCAGGTCAAGATTATGCTCCAACATTAATTCTGGAAACCCCTTAAATGGAACTTTCTATCAAAATTATACTGAGGCCAATATCCAAATAACAAGGACCGAGTTGTTAAACATTGATACGTTAAGTGCATTCTATCCCCAAAAACAAATAGTCTGTTTCAAGCAGATGCTAATGTACAAAAATGGATCATTGATTTAAAATAAAAAAGTGAAATCCCTATCCGACAGGCTGGTTATTAGATCTTAATTTTTATGGCTAGAATTCAGCAATGAAATAGTAAGTCATTACCTGTTAAAACCTGCCTTTCCTAAGTTCAGATTATTAAAAGCAGAGTTTATTTGCTTTGTTTTAACACAGTAGATTGTCTGGTCCCTTTAATATCCCCTTTTTAAGTGTCTTCCATTGATTAATAATTATTTAATGCATTCTTTTATGAATAAATATATGTTAAGGCTTTGTTACTTGCAACCTCCAGTAATATATCAGTAAACAAAATGCACTTGATCTTGCTCTCATAGAGCTTCGGTAAAGAAGAAGATATTAAATTGATAAAAGCACACAAAACTATAATTAACACTGTAAAAGTTTCCTATGAATATAACATAAAGTGAGCCATAAAGGATAACTCATTTAATAAAGATATATTGGTGGCTTATTAGGAGCCAGTTACTGTGCTAGGTATTGGGAATTCCAAAGTAAATAAGGCAGACATGTCGCTTTCATTATGGAGCTCACTTTCTAGGTTATGAGACAGCCCAAAAGACCAGTTAGTTAATTAATAATAAACAAAGACTTACAAATAGCTTATGATAAATGCTATGAGAAAACATATAAACAAAGGAAAGGACAAGAGTGGGGTTATCTTTAGAAGCTGTGAACTGATAAAGCCTTGAAGAGAAGGTGATATTTAAGCAGAGACCTAAACATGCTGTCATTTTTAAGAAGCTGAAAGTTTCCAGGCAGAGGAAACAGGAAGTGCAAAGCCCTGCGAGGTGAAAGATCTTGATATGATGGAACTGGAATCTTGCTGAGTCCAGTGGCCAGTGCTTTTGGAGGGTAGTTAGCCCAGTGGGCAGAAGCCAGGCCATGCAGGATCTCCTAGGACAGGAAAAGAAATTTGGATTTTATTCTCACGAAGTGGGAAGCCACTGCAGGATTTTAAGCAGAGTGACATGACTTATTCCAAGAACAGTCCGCTGCTGTGTGGAGAATGGATTGAGAGGATTAGAAGTAGGAGTAGTGACAGCACTTACAAAGTCGCTGCAGTAGTCCAAGTAAAGGATGATGGCAGCCTGACCAGGGCCATGGAATGGAGAAAGAGGAGCCATGTGGGACTCTAACAAGATGATGTGGTGTGGAGCAGGAAGGTCAGGGAAGGCTTCTCTTAGCAAGGTTAAAGGTTAGGAGAGAAGCCTTTGTTCACATTGTGAAGGCAGGGCTGAATGAAAACCTAACAAACGCTTACATTCTGCAAAGGTTATTGCTCTAGCCTTCTCCAAGAGGCATGTAATATCTATATAGTTCAAAATCAGAACAGGATTAACCCACAAAATAGGTGTAAGCAAGTTCCACCAGATTAAAGTTCCTTCTACCATGACTATGTTCATGCTTTTACTTTCAAAATGTCAAATAATTTCAAGATAGTTTTGCTGATACAGATATGCTGATCCTATGCATTCTAGCCTTTATTTTTATTTATTTACTTTTTACTATTAGTTTCAGGTGTACAAAACAGTGCAATAGTTATCCTTTTCACCCCTCACAAAGTGACAACCCCCTCCCCCATCCACTGCCCTCCCACCCCTGATACCATACATATCTATTACAATTCTCTTGACTCCACTCCCACACTATACTCCACATCCCATGAATATATATATTCAATTATAATTGACATACAATATTATTCAGGTGTACATTGCAGTGATCAGGCCTCTACACCATCTATGAAATGGTCTAACAAGACATGAGACTATCTGACACCCTACAAAATATTTACAACATTATTGGTTATACTCCCCAAACTGTCTTTCATATCCCTGTGGCAATACTGTAGTTACCAATTTATGTTGTCTCGTTCCTTCCCCTTCTCTCTCATCCCCATCCCCTCCCATCTAACAAGGGAAAGTGTTGGGAATGTTTTAGACTCAGAGCTGACTTCATCCTGTAGATCTAGGGGCAATAGTCCTGGGCAGATTCTGAAACAGTCTGCGAAGCTAAACTGAGTCCTGGATCTTAAGACCGAAGAAGGAGCATGTGAGAGAGGGTGGCGGGGTTGGGGAGCAGCTCAGTTAGGGCACGACTGCATTAAGCCCTATGAGAAATGAGTGTGGTGGCAATGGAGTAAATATTTCCTTCAGTTGGAAGCCAGGTCAGATGTTTCTGGAGGTCAATTCTGAGCAGAAAATGAATAGGTTACCTACTCTACTATTTTTTAAAACATTTATTTGATACCATTTCTCTATTTTGACCAGAGAAAAGCAGAGCTAAGAGTTGCTTTAGTTGGTACAAATAAAGTGTCAGAGGCAGTGTAATCGGTCCACTGGCTTCTTCAAAAGAACTGAAAAAATGTCATCATTTTTTATATTTGGAAATTCACTTTCATTTTGTTCTGTTTTGATCTGTATAGTTTACTTTTAAGGTAATACTGTAGGTAGTCTGGCCTGTATGTCTTGCAGTGGCTTTTAACGAAATGCATTAAAATTCTGACCTGTAAAATTCATTTTTGACTGTACCAACTTATTTTACCCATCTTTTTACATTTTCATTTTCCTTGACTCTCCTATTAAGCTATAAGCTCCTTTTCAATATTTGAATGATCTAGTTCATTAGTCCAGAGGTTTCATACACTTGAGAAGAGTAACCCATTTATCTTTGTATCTTGAGCAAAAGCATGAAACAAAATAGATACTCAGTCTGGTTGTGGAATGGAATTTGGACCGTCCCACCCTCAAGGAGGTTGCAGGTGACTTGGGAGGTCAGCTGCATCAAAAGTGATGCATAGTGTTGTAAATGTAACAGGGGAATTATGTCATGAGACAAAAGTAAGAGAGAAAAAGAGAGAAGGATTACTAGTGCACAGAGGTGTCAGGGAGAGCATGACAGGGGAGGTGATTCCAGGGGAGCAAGTGCAGAGGGATACCCAGGTGGAGAAACTGCCATGCAAAGAAGCAAGGGGTGTTCAGAGATTATAGAGCTCCCAAATCCTTAAATGTGCTCAAGTGTACTGAGAAGGTGGCAATACAGGAGGAGACAAAGTCGAGAGATAAGCAGGAGCAAAAACATACAAGGCTTTGTAGGTCATGTTATGGAGTTTGGACTTTGTTTAGCAGGCAGTGAGTCAGGGGGCCGGGAAGGTCTGAGCACGGATGAATGAAGTCTCACAGTAATATGATCATTCTGCAAAGAGCACTTTGGCTATAGTGTTGGAGAGAATTCAAGCATACTTCTGGAATGCCCTGGGAAGGTCCTATGGCAATAGAGGAAATGACAGCAGACGAAGCCCTTCAATAAAGCATAGGCCATGGAAAGGGACAGGCAGGGTAGATTCCAGAGAGTTACAAGATGGAATGAACAAGACTGATGACTAAATATGAGGGTTTGGGGAGAAGGAGTCATTGGGAAGATTCCAGATTTATGGTGTAAATGATGGTGCTACCCACCAAGGTACAGAATACAGAACCAGTTGCAGGGGAGTAGGCAAGTCCACAGTAAGGGGGAGATCAGTCCTTTGGGACATTTTGAGTGTCAGGCAACTGCAGGCATTTAGAGGAGAGGACACCACAGCTCAGTGTCCTTATAACTCCCCAGACTTAGTCAGTTTTTCATAAACATTTCTAATAGTACTCATGCCTTTGTTATCCCAGCATAGCATTTTCTGTATTGTATTACTATTCTCTTCACCCCTTAGGAAATCTGCATTTTTCTCCTGTATTTTCAGTCCTAATTCATGGTGACACATCCTACACACTTAACCAAGCTCATCACCTCAGAGTCGATATCAATTCCTCATCGGTCTTTCTTACTAGTCACATCCGATAAGTCACTCAGAATGTCCCTAATCACTCCCCTCCTCTCCTCTTTATGGTCGTTATTTGGCCCAGCGTACCTGTCTGCTGCCTTATACACACATAGCCCCAGCCCTCCCCAGCCAATTTCTTTCTCCAGACTCTTGCAACCATTTCCTAATTGCTATTTCTCCTTTAAATTTCCCTGGACCACTTGTTACTCACACTATTGCCAGAGCTGTCTTTCTATAACACAAGTTGAATCATATCACTTTGTCACTTAGAAGCATTAGTAGCGCCTCAGTGCCAAAATGGTCATGTACAAATACCTTGATGTTTCATAATGTGGCCCAAACTTATTTTCTAGACATAGCAAATTATTCCTCCCTTCACAAATGATACCTAAATTGACTTTAAACAATGTGATTCAAAGACACTTTGATATATTGGTTTTATGACTGCAATATTGCAGATAGGTTTTAGACAGGTGGAAAGAGGGACTCTGCCTTACTCCCCCCACCAGCAGTACACACACACTGTTAGATTCAGTTCCCAAGTTAATTAGCCAAGGGTACCGTTATGGGCTGAATTGTGTTCCACCAAAACATATGTTGAAGTTATAACCCCTGGTACCTGAGACTACGCCCTTATTTGGAAATTGGAAATCAGTCTTTGCAGATGGGACCAAGTTAAGATAAGGTCTTTAGAGTGGGCTCTAATCAGATACCAGTGACATCCTTATAAAATGGGGAAATTTGTACAACAGTCACATAGGGAGAATGCTATATGAAGATAGAGGCAGAGATTGAAGTGCTGTGGCTAGAAGACAAGGAATGCCAAGGGTTGATGGCCATCACCAGAAAATAGGAAGAGGCAAGGAAGGACTCTCCCTTTCAGATTTCAGAGGCAGTGTGAAACTGCTGACATCTTGGTTTCAGCCTTCCAACCTCCAGAACTGTGAGACAATATATTTCTGTTGTTTTAAGCACTCAGTTTGTGGTAACTTGTTACAACAGCCCTGGGAGACTAATGCAGAAACCATGTTTCATGGGATACAAAGTGGCCACACAGCCTAGCTTCTGGTGGGGACACTTGTCTGGTAGCAATGTCCCTGCATAGCAGAGGTACTTAAGATCTGGAAAAAGTGCCGCCCCCACTGCATTTTTATGTGTAAGCTTACAACACAATCCCTGAAGAATTTATAATCAACAGCCTTCTGTTCAAGAGAATGTTTATAAATGTGGCATTCTTTTGGTACTTGATCCAAATTCAGTGTTGACAAAGCCACAACTTCTAAGGGGAGAAATGACAGTGAGTTTCAGGCATCTCTGAATCATATCTTTGCCCCCAGCTCACTGGAAAGCCTGATTCTGAGCAGACTCTCTTTTTGATTAAAAACTGTAAAATGTTACCTAAGTTTATTCTCAGAAAGTTACTCCTCTGTCTTTTGTTATCATGGTGATTTTCTTTATCAAAGGCTTTCTATCTTATTTTTTGCTCTGGAGGTGGTACATGGAGTGCTATTGGAACAAAAGCAATAAAATTCTGATCTTATCTCGATAAGGGCCTTGTGGAATTTTACTCTACTAACTTGATCAATTTTGTTATTTCATTTTTTTCCGGGCTATGCTATGCTCTGTGTGTCTCCTTGCTTTTGTGTGTGTTGTTTTCCTCACCTATTATAGATTGTCAGCCTGAAGGGCTTCTCCCTAAAGAACACCAGCACTTCTCTAATTCTGACAGTCAGTGATACTGTGGGCACCGCACAGGTATGGTCATGTTTGTGCTCACAGCTCTGTGACTTAGGCTTCGGCAGGTTAGACAGGGGTGGAGGTGGCTTAGAGCATGGCTCTTTCAGATCGTAGAATCAATCCTCCTGTTTCTTGGCCTCTTGCCAAAGCAGAAATCTTCCTTAGCTTCCCTAGCCAAATACACACTTTCTCCTCCAAGTTCCTATAGAGCTTGGCACTTACTTTTACAGAGGCTTTGTATATTTCAATTACTTATTTAGGTTGTGTAGCCCCAGCTGGTTGAATTCTACACGTCAAGAGATGGTTCTTCTTTCCACCTGCTCCAATATGGCACACTATTGCGATTATTGGCACTTATGGCCCAATAAGTGTTTTCATGAATGTATGAATGCATGAATAAATGTGTGCATGGATTATAAAATTAGAGCATTCTCTATTTGAGTGTGAACTTCCAAAAGACAGAGGCCTTGTCTTCCTAAATTTTGAACCCCCGGAGTTGAACAAAAGTTTGTTGGTTGAATGAATAATTTGGTCAATGAATTAATACTTGAATGAATGATTATAGCTGATTAGAAGCCCACCATGTGGCCGTTTTCCCTCCATATTTTACAAGGTTTAGGAGCAAGTGATAAAAGATCATACAAAAAGTCAAAAATTTGTTTAATTTCTGTTAACCTCAAATTGAATGCAGCTAATCTGGCTTCATGATGGGGACTACAACCTAATTTCAAGGTCAAGAAAATGAGAATATTAAAATAGAGGAATAGTTTTCTTTTTTCATTTATTTGTTCTTTCATTTACTTACACACAATTGGGAACTGAGAAAGCACTCCAGAGAAGGGTAATTCACAGACCTCTTTTTGTGTGTGTGTGTGTGTGTGTGTGTGTCATTGTTGGAAGCATAAGCTTAGGGAAACCAGTTGGGCCATTGGGTTGAATCCCAAAGACAGCCACTGTAGTAGATGCCTTTCAGACCATCTATGACTTATGAAGTACTATGGGGCTTACAAATTAGAGCAGTGGTTCTCAAAGCATGGTCTGGGGACCCACGGGAGTCCCCAAGATCTTTTTAGGGAGTCACAGATCGGAACAATTATAACAATATTGAGACCTGTTTGCCTTTTTAACTCATTCCGTGGAGTTTCCCAGGTACTAGGTGATATGTGACATCATACCAGATTGAATGCAGAGTCATGCAAATCTAGCTATTAAGGTAAATATAAAAAAATTTGCAAAAACATAAAACAATTTCTCTTCACTATTTTTTGGAAATAGTTATTTTTAAGAAAATATCATTTAGTTAATATGTATCAGTTTTGTAGTAGTTATTTTAGAATACTTATAAAATTTTCAATTTTAATTTTAAATATGATAAATTTTGATAGATATAACCCACATAAACAAATGTATATTGGGGTTCTCATTAATTTTAAGACTGTAAAAGTTTTCTGAGACAAAAAATGTGAGAACCACTGAATCAAACAAATATGAACTCACAAGAAGTTCTAAAACCCACTGCCTCTCAGGAAGTGTTTATTGCCCTAGAGAGTGTTTCCTTCTAGCCTGTGTGTAGGTTGGATATAGAGGCGGAGGGTGAATCACTACATAGTTTAGGACATCCACTCTCTTTCCTACTTGATTCCTCTGAACCTGCTCCCTCTCCCAGGGTGACACTACTTCTGTTTCTCCAGGAATCTGCAACTGAAACTGGATAGTTAATCTCTGGCCTGAAGCCAAACTCTGGCCTCCATTCTCCCTACTGTAAATCCCTCACAGCCTTCTTTTTCCAGCACCATGAAGCCTCAACTCCTACATGAAATCTGTCCAAGGGCAAGTCATTACAATCAGCTCCTGGAGAGTGTGCTCATTATGTAGTTTCTGAAATGTTCTCTCAATAAAGGAGTCATGCAGTAACAGGGAAACATAAAATAACTCTTAATCACAGTTGCAGAATATCTAATAAAACTATAATTAAAAATATTGATCCTCAAACATTTTCACTTTTATTAAACTGCCAAAAGAATAAGTGGTATTCACCTCTGGTCTGATAGCTAAGTAGCTTAGCAACATTTATACTCAAGAAATATTTATTGACTACCCACTCTGGGTTACTCTCTGTGAATGTTTGTAAATACTTTTTGTGTATCCTGTGGCTGGCCCCTGATAAATAGTCACTGAACCTTGGCCTTTATAAAAGGAAATAACTAGTGACCAGAACAAACTGCATAAAAGTTTTATTGTGCTTCATTAACATAGTAGTCTGTTTTAAATGGACCACACTGACAATTAAATTGGTAGTTTACTCCAAATTAGGGTCTCCAAAGAGAAGTTATGTGTGTAAATTGCAAAGTCAGTAACAAATAAAGTGGTCAGAGAAAAGGAGAGGGTCCAGAGTTTATGTTAATCTGTGGTCATCCCCACTGGCAAGATCACAAAATAGAAATAAGCAACGACATCTGACAACGTGCTAAGATGGAAAACTACTTAGTTGGTTGTGTTTTATTGGCTTCTTCATGCAAAGTGCCGGCTACATACGAGCTGGAAGTGATTTATTATTTGCTGCCTTGGAGCAGATGGTTCTGCCTGGTATTATGGCATCATATGAGCTCACTTAGTGGTACATTGTTTACATAGACCGAGCAAAATCTGAAAAACAATTTGACCCATTGAATTACTGAAACCAAACTAGATTCTCAATTACCCTTCTTTCAGGGAAATATTACTGCTGACTGATTAAATGAAATCTTTGGTGTCTGAAGGACTTTCTGGGAAGAAGAATCAGTTACAGGCAGTTTGGGTTTGGGAAATAAGACAACTTTACATCTTTAGTGAGGTCCTAATGGATTTAGCTCCTGTTGAATGGTTACATGAAAAGATAAATGTAACGTAGTTCAAGTCAAGTTTCTGCTGATTAAATGACAAGATGGGCATATAATAACCCATATGCATATGGCATAATACTCTAAAAGTGCCAAGTGAAAAAAAAAAAACATTCATGTTGTTTTCTTTATCTTTTGCTACTTGGAGTTAAAGTTATCAGTATTTATAATATAAATCAGTGTATAACAATTACATAAACAACAAATAAAACAAACCAACAAGCAAAAAACGGCCACGATTGACAAACGGCTTATGTTACCCTAGCTATGGCTAGGTACGCATGGGTGTTCTTTTAAAATTTATAGCTAGGGCTGCCATTTATAAAGCTGTCGCTATGTGCTATTTCCATTTGTTGGTTACACAGCACCTGAGTGCCAAAACAACTAACCCATCTCTAGTTACTGTACAGAAGCTTGTCCTGCAGGATGGAATTATTTGCTGGCATTCCAGAACAATGTTACCTCTGGCTGGAAGTTATATGGGAGTAGATGCTTAATGTCATTCTTTTATTAATTGACATCCACTGAATGATTATGATGAAGAAGAGCTCATTTTGGCTACATAGGAGTTCAGAGAATAATCCTAAAACAGGCACATGAACATATGATTATAAAACTGCTTGATGAAAGGTGGGATGCAAGCAAAGCCTCCACCAGATGCTAACTCTAGGGAAACAGGCTTGGGAGCAGCCCAAGGCAGTGTGAGTGGATGTCCAGAATGCAAGCACATATAAAGGCAAGTGTACTTGTTTGCTCCTCCTGCTATCCCACTCCTTGTACTCAGCTCCAACACTGCATATAGGAGAGCATCATGGTCTCTAATTCTCTAATTCTTAAATTCATGTTCTTCTTCCATAAAGATTTTCCGTCAGGCTATAAGTACCACCTAAACCATGAACCTACAAGCCAATTGAGACCTAGTGGAGCTCTTAGTATTATTGGAGTGGCCAGCAGAAAGAGGCAGGGATGCCCATGGGGCCTTGCCAGTCTAAGAGTGATTCATGAACCAGCAGCTGTGGTATGAACTGGGAGCTTGTGAAAAATGCAATGTAGCATCTCAGCCACCTTCCAGACCTATTGAATCAGAGCCTAAGTCACATTCTTCCGTGTTCAGGTGTTCCAGCCATGAGGGTCTGTTTTTCTGTCCTTAAAACTCATCAAACACCTTCCGATCTCCTGGCCATTTCAGGTTCTCTCTGCCTGGCATGTTCCACCACTAGGTCATCCTATGGCCGACTTGCTTTATCATTTAGGATTCACTCAAAAGCTCCCTCTTCAGAGAGGTCTTTTCTGACCACTTCTCAGAATCAGTTCACACACAACCTACCACATTCTGTTTTATAGTCTCTATAACACTTGTCAATGTTTTTTTTTTTTTTTTT
>NW_017731525.1:178012-230146 GCF_001890085.2 Hipposideros armiger | reverse complement strand
CTCTACTCCGTGTCCCGAGGTTATATGTATGTATAATTATAGTTGACATACAGTGTTATTCAACATCAGTTTCAGAAATACAATGCGTTGATAAGGCCTCCACATCAACTATGAAGTGCACTCCCCAAAAGGGCATTGGTCCATCTGGTTCCCTAAGAAATGCTAACACTTGTCAATGTTGGAAAATGTCTCTTAATTGTTTCTTTTCTATCTCGACTTATCCAGATTTTTTCTTCTTTTGCTTACTATTTCCTTTATTCAAAAACTCCACTCCCATTCCCTTTCTCCCACAGAGGCAAACATTCCAATGTACTAACTTTGTATCCTTTTATTTGTATGTGTTTTCGTAAAATGTGTATTGTATGTTATACATATTTTTAATTTATGCAAAGGGTATTTATTGTGTTACATATACATATCTCATATTTCTTTCATTTTCTACTCGATACTATATTTTTAAGATACAAGATTTTGCTTTGTGAATCTGTTGTTTCTAAGTACTGTATAATATTCTATGGCACATATCCACCAATAATATTCATATTCACCCTCACAGAGATGGGCACCCAAGTACTCTCTAGCCCCTAACAATAACAACATGAAATAAGCTTCAGTAAATATCCTTGAACATATATCTGTATGGACCTGTGTGAAAATTTCTTTGGGATACGTATGTGGTATTCCCTCAGAAGTGAAATTGCCATTGAGCTGAACATATTCTTAATTAGAGTAAATCCTACAAGATGGCTCTCTACAATGGTTTTACTAGTCTAATCTCCTACCATTGAATTTAAGTTCCATGAGAATAGCCTACATTTGCTTTGCTCCCTTAGCACTCAATGGCAAAGTATAAGAAAGGAAGGGTTTTCTTATATGAAAAGTGGGCTTCCTCCATGATGGGAGCTTCATCTGGCTGTTGCAGGAGTCTGTGTTGGGGTAACGTACCAAAAGTACAAAATAATGCCCTGC
The DNA here is from genome assembly GCF_001890085.2 of Hipposideros armiger. Lineage (NCBI taxonomy): Eukaryota > Metazoa > Chordata > Mammalia > Chiroptera > Hipposideridae > Hipposideros > Hipposideros armiger. The sequence goes on along the minus strand of NW_017731525.1, from coordinate 229,177 downwards.
ATACTTTATTTTTTTAATATAGATATAGATATAGCTATAGATACAAATAGAGAGATAGAGATACACACACACACACACACACACACACACTGGATCAAAAAATATAGAGTGAATTTTTAGAAAAAAGTTATTTCTCCTACCTCTCTGTCTCTGGCAACCATCAATCATCTGTTCTTTGTATCTACGAGTTTTGTTTTTTCCCCAGATTCCACGCATAAGACATATCATATGATATTATTTGTCTTTCTCTGTCTGACTTGTTTCACTTAGCATAATGCCCTCAAGGTCCATCCATGTTGTTGCAAATGGCAAGATTTCATTCTTTTTTATGGCTGAATAACATTCCATTGGAAATATATACAGAGGGTGCCAAAAAAGTATGCACATTTTAAGAAAGGAAAAATATTATTAAAATTGTAATATTCAATATGTACTGATAACAAAAGATGAATACAAGTCATGTTTGATTTCTGCAATTACAAGAGGTGCTCAAAGTGGCTGCCATCAGCATCCAGATACTTCTGATTACGGCAAACTACTGCTTGGGTAATGTTGACCAAAGTGTCCACTTGTATACATAAATCAGGGATGCCAAAAAATGTTTACAAGTGACATTTTGGTCAATGTTGCCCAATATATAGATATATATAGATAGATAGATAGAGATAGATAGAATATATATAGATATCTTTCTCACTCTCTCTATATATATCATATCACATTTGTCCATATATATACATATATATACACACACACACATATACATACATATATATATATATATATATATATATATATATATATATATATACACACATAATCACATTTCGTTATCCATTCATCCATCGATGGACACTTAGGTTCTTTCCATATCTTCGCTATTGTAAATAATGCTGTGATGAACATAAGGGTGCATATATCTTTTCAAGTTAGTGTTTTTGGCTTCTTTGGATAAATACCTAGAAGTGAAATTACTGGATTATATGGTAATTCTATTTTTAATTTTTTGAAGAATCTCCATACTGTTTTCCACAGTGGCTGCACCAATTTACATTCCTACCAACAGTGCACAAAGGTTCCCTTTCCTCCACATCTTCTACAACACTTGTTATTTCTTGTCTTTTTTATCACAGCCATTCTAATAGGTATGAGGTGAAATCACATTGTGGTTTTTATTTGTGTTTCCATGATGAATCGTGATGTTGAGCATCTTTCACATGCCTGTTGGTTACCTGTATGTCTTCTTTTAAAAAATATCTATTCAGATTTTCTGTCCATTTTTAATTTTTTTCTGCTATTGAGATATGAGTTCTTTATATATTTTGATATGAACCCCTTATCAGATATATGATTTACAAATATTTTCTCCCATTCAGTAGGCTGACTTTTCATTTTGTTGATGGTTTCTTTGGCTGTGCAGATGCTTTTTGGTATGCTGTGATCCTACTTCTTATTTATTTTCTCTTTAGTTTCTTTAGTTTTGATATCAGATTAAAAAAATCATCGCCAAGAACTATGTTAAGAAGCTTACTGCCTACATATTCTCCTAAGAGTTTCATGGTTTCAGGTCTTATGTTCAAGTCTCTAATCCATTTTGAGTTAATTTTTGTATATGTTGTAAGATAGTGGTTGACTTTCATTTTTTTTGCATGTGGCTGTCCAGTTTTCCCAACACCATTTATGAAAAGACTGTCCTTTCCCCATTATATATTCTTGGCTCCTTTATCATAAATTAATTGACCATATTTGTGTGGGTTTATTTCTGGGCTCTCCATGCTATGCCATTAATTTATGTGTCTGTTTTTAACGCCAATACCATACTGTTTTAATTACTATCACTTTGTAATACAGTTTGAAATATAGTAATATTTAGTATATTATTATATTCTGTATACTAGCATAGCATGTTTAGTACATATTCAATATAGTAGCACTGCATACTAAACAGCGTAGAAGCAGAGTAAAGACAAGGAGGAAGGAAATGGAGAGTGAAGGAAATAGAAGCTGCTTTAAGGTTTAAAAAAAAAAAAACATGAAGGGCCAGCCGAGTGGCGCGTTTGTTAAGAGCTGGCTTGGGATGCCTGAGGGCCCCGGTTCGGATCCCACATATGAGGGCCAGTGACACTGACCTCCACAGCTAAGATGCTGAACAACAGCTCAACCTGGAGCTGGGCTGCCATGAGTCGCCGGCGACGGCATAGGCTGCAGCCCCTTCTGCAGTGGGTTGCCATGGGCTACTGTGTGTAGCCAGCAGCCAGCGTGAGTGGCCAGCAGCCAGCGTGAGTGGCCAGCAGCCAGCGTGAGCGGCCAGCAGCCGCAGTGAGCGGCCGTCCAGAAGCCGGCGACTGATCTGCCTCACCCAGGTAGAGCGCAATGATGGTGCCAACTTGGGCCAGTGAAGCAACGTCCTCCACAACTAGACTGAAGAACAAAAGGACAGGACAGCAGCTTGTCTGTTCCCCTTTCCCCCAATTCCCCAATAAAAATCTTTAAAAAAAAAACAAAAAAAAACATGAAGAGAAAGTAATTGAGCAAATAAGTTTGAAGGATGGACGGTTGTGGTTTTAGAATGTAGTCTTATCTTTGCCTAGGTTCTCTAGAAAACAGAGCCTGAGGTGACTCTCATATGCTGATTCTTAATTAGGGATATTATCCACGTAAGCAGGAGTGAGGGGGAAAAGAGACATGAGGAAGAGAAAGAGAAAAAGAAGATTTAAGGTGCATTACCAATCTGTCCATAGCTTCTCTAGAAAATTAAGTCATGCTAGAGCAGAGGACTTACAGAAACACTGCATCTTTGAACAGCTCTGGGGCAGGCAGGAAAGCTGAACAATTGTCTGCTGACTTCTTCCTGGCTCTTGTTTCTTAATGGTCCAAGTCGGCTCCACAGAGCATTAATTCCATTGTATTTATGGGGTAAGTTTTGGGCCTTTCCAAGAAGCTGCTAGGGAAGCCAGAACTTCTGTGGGTCCAGTCAAGTCAGACCTGGGAGCTGAAACTACTGCAGTGGGTGTTACAGAGGCCATGCTGGTTTGGTCCTCACACCAGCAGAGGCTGAGCTTAGTGACAGCATTAGCCTGAACTTTACAACCATAAGGCTCTGCTGTGACCATTGTGTCTGAGAAGCAGGTGGGGCTGAACTGATCTGGGGTGCACACATGCTATCTGAATTAGTGATTTTAGAGGAGCTTCCCGGTGTAACTGTGGAAGTTCCTGGCTGTAGCTCAGTGGAGTCGAAGGGTATTAGATATGGAGTCTAAGGAGCCGAGAGGTCAAAGTATTGGATAAATGGTCAACAACAATTTTGAAATAGCAGAAGATTCCAAACCCTGTGAGTCTAGTGCATAGTGAGTATACACGGGCTATATTATTTAATGAGAACCCATAATTAGAAAAAAACCTCTTTTTAGGAAAGTCAGTGCACTATGGACTGAAACTCAGTATATGCAGATAAAAACAGAAAATTAAATGTATTTATATATTGGTCCTTATAGTAGAATTTACTATTACCTGATTAATTAGGCAGATTATTAATTTCTGAGTTATGTCATTATTCCAAACAATTGTGTTTATTCCAGAAAAAAAAATGAAGAACATATTTCAAGTTCTTTCTATAGAATTTCAGAACCATAAGTACAATTCTTCTGGGTAATAAATCATGGCTCTCTGTAGCCCTTGGATTTGGACCTGCAGTAGGTGCTATGAGAGATACAGCAAAGATAAATCCGTGAACCATGCCCTCTAGGTATTTATAGTCAGGCAGGGATGATAAGAAATGTAGATAGATAACAACAACACAAAGTAGAAAGTGATAAATGCCGTAAGAAGGGCTGAGACAAAATGCAGTTTTATGGGAATTCTGAAGGAAAGGTGTACACCTAGAAGTAATGACTGAAGCTAGGAGGAGAGAGAGAGAGAGAGAGAAGGAAGGAGGGAAGTAAAGGAGGGAGGACAGTCAAGGAAAACATGGACAAGAGACTGGTCAATTCAAAATGCCGGACACTTGTAGGTTCTGGCTGTTACCTGGCAGGGCTGTGAAAACCTCCCCAATGTGCTGTGCATCAGTGCCCATAGGGCTCATCCTCCTCCCCACCAGGAATCAGCAGGGAGGGATTTGCAGATGAGAGGCCCTTGTCTTCTTGGAGAAACAGGCAGAATGAAGAATGGCGCTCCCAGGCGTAGGCGTGGTGTGATGTTAGTGGTGAGCGCCCACAGAGGAAGTAGAGACACTGAGGATAGGGCTCTCTTTCAAGTCTCTAGGTTCTTGGTAAACAGGTTTTGTTTTGTTTAGTTTTTTAAAGAAAACAGAGACAGTAGATTGAAGAGTGAAAAATTTGGTTTTGTTCTTTTTTTTTTTTTAAAGACTTGAGCTATGAATGTTCTGAAGATATAAAAGCTAATACAACACATTCCCTGCTCTGAAGCCCATTAAGGGAGATAGACAAGTTAACAAGTTTTTGTGAGTTGGAGCAGCAAGATGCTGTGGAATCACAGAGGCGAGCCACTATCCTGCAGAATCAGTGAGACTTTATGAAAGAAATAAATGGCTTTGATGTGAATAAAGGGATTGATGGCTGTTAGGAAGGTGTGGTGGAATCAACTGGCCCAGTTTCATAACCATATCAAGTAACGCGGCACTGGGGAGCAGGAACACCAAAGGCAAATGGTGGTATTTATCCTGGGTTAGGGCTACAGCAACACTAATGTATGTGAAAGGAAGGCACAGTGACCTAAGGTTCTAGCCTTAGCAGTTGAAATGGCTGCCCTTGGGGTCCGTGTGGTAAGAAAAGCAAGTCAGAAGACAAATGAAAGATGAAAGCAGGGAAGGGAGCAAAATCAGAGAGATGGTGAGAAAGTGGAGTGGAACCTACCAGGAGGGTGGTTTTATCCTTCTCATGTCCTCAGGAAATCTCCCTATGACATATGGAAAAGAGTTGGGCTTGTGCGTTGGGGTGCTCTGAGCTGGGGTTCAAACACGAGCATAAAGGCTAGGCTGAAATGTGGACTGACAGAAGTCTGTGTCTCAGGGCCACTGTAGAGCGTTCTGTCAGAGACTTTATCCCAAGAAAACAGAGTTCAGGCTGGAGGGCTTGAACCAGAACTTAGTGATCCAGAGGCTTGGGAGTCTGAGTACAACATGGAGGCACTACTGTAACCTGTTCCCAGCTCAGTTCCTTGGATGCAGGTCCACGCAAGAAAGAGAAGGCAGAAAAAACTGTGCAGTATCTATAAAACAGAGGCTGCTTGGGGACTTCTCTGTGTGGCACACAAAGATGGGCATTTCACTTCCACTTTTCTACAGGCTATCTCTGAGCCTGGACATCATGAGGACCCTAGTGCTCTGGTGACAATGCTTGGCAGAGACCATGGTGCCTGGTGGAGCACAGGCACACGCAGGGGGAATTTGTGCATGAACACACGTCCTGCACTTCCAGTGGGAAGCCTGGAGGAGGGCTGTGTTCCTCAGTCAGTGGCCAGGAAAGGCCAGTGGATTTCGGCTTCCCACTATCTCCATAGAGGCAGAAAAGGTCGAGATTATAGGCTCTGCAATTTATAAGTCTGTGAACTTGATCAAGTTATTTAACTCTTTGAGCTTGCTTCCTGAGGTGCCATTTACTGACTCAGGTCGACAGAGTAGATGAGAAACTGCATGTATGCCTTTAACACATGGCACAGTCAGACCACACACACGTAACGCCTTCTGCCAGAAGCTGCTTCCTCCTTGCTCCTTATTCTTACTCATTTTAAATTTAAATGTCATTTTTTCAGAGGAGTCATCCCTGGGTCTCCACGGCAGACTGGATTGCCTACCCATCATCCATTGTTATCTTCCCCTTTTGTTCAGTGTCGTCTCCTCAACCCTGAAGAGTTCAGGAACAAATGCTGAGGAATTTAAGCCAGTTGCAATAATCCCTGTTTCATTCTGAGCATTTAGGTGTGGGTATGTGATTCAGTTTGGACTAATGACAGGTGAGGGGGCATCTACTGGAGGCTTCTGAGAAAGATTCCTCACCCTTGAGAAGGGACACACTCTTGCTACCACTGGGCATTGTCAGGATTGTCTGTGACAATGGGGACTGCTCCAGCCATCCCAGGACCACAGGTGGAGGAATCCCAGGTACAAAGCTGGAGGGCTGGAGATGGCAGGGGGAATAACGGGAACAGCCCAAGGCCTTCCCTGACATCACCGAGTTGCTGAATTCATCTGTTAGAACCTTTCGACCTTGAAACTTCTAGCCGTATGACACAATAAATTTCCTTATCGTTTCAGACATTTTAAATTGAGTTAATTATTAATTTCAGCTCCCACATCTAAATTATAACCCCATGTTTTTCGCTCTCATATTTTTCTTTATAGCATTTACCATGTATACAGTTACCTTTGTGTTTGTTTGCTGTCTGTTTCCCCCAATGAATTGTAGATTCTAAATTACTAAGATCACATGTTCATTTTGTTCACCATCGAATTCCCAGTGTTTAGCACCAAACCTGAGGCATAGGATCTGTTCAAGCACATTTGTTAAAAGAATGAATAAAGCGCTCAAAAATGGTCATTTTTCTCCTCCTTCTTCTCAACTTCTTCTTTGTTCTCTACAATTTAGCATACTATTATTGACAGAGCACGGATCATCAGGAAGGAAACTATGCTTCCCTCGAACTTTGACTAGTTGGGGGGCTCTGGGCAGCAGCCCTCACTACATCCATGGCTTTTGAGCTCTTACCTGGAGGAATCATAAGCAAATACAATCACATGGTTGACCCAGGACACACGTATCTAACTGAAATGAGAGATTTATAGAGCATACTTTTACTGTGTGTGATGTACTCTGATATTTTTATTCTATTTCATTAAAAAAATGCAAGCTTTCACACAATACATCAATTTTTGGACCCATTACTTAGCAATCCACAGTTCAAAACACAAACAAAAAACTGGACTAAATGAAATGTATGGACTTTGAAAATCTTTGTTTTTCTTTTCTTTGCTGTTAAACTTTATATATACAGCCAGTCCATTGACTTAAAAGTCCATTATTAGTGACTTACCAATGACTTCATTATTTTCCCTTTTCCAGTGGAATTCTTCCCCCTCCCCATTTCCCCTGGTTGTACTATTTTGAAGGCCTGCATAAAATGGCATATGTTCATGAAAAAGTACTTTGTACTTTTTCTTATCCCCCCCCCCCATTACCACGACAACAAACAGGACTGTATTCTTCCTCCTCTGAAATTTAATGGCCCCCATTCGACATAGTATTTACATGGGCCTCATTTCTACGTGTTTATGTATGTACTAATGCAGACCAGTGTTACATGAGCTGCCACCACGTGGCTTAAAACCCAAGAGAGCTGGGCTCCAACATTCTCTAGAAGCACAGTGAAGAATAGACCTTCACTGTACCTGCCATTCCTCAACACTAAACTGCCCTTGTCCTCGCGGATTTGCCAGTGAAATTCCTCCGGGGGCAGGAGGGAAGGGGGGGAAAGCCACACGAAGATCTTACAACTCCGGGGCACAGCAAATAATGCGGTGGGGTATACATATATTTAGAAAACCATAGTGCAAACCTCAGGGAAAAAAACATGTAATCAAAAGGCGACGGGGAGAACTTGGGTGATCAAGAAAGTTCCCGGCCAAAAGACCTTCAGATTCCGAAGGAAGGTGCAATCTTTGTCCCTCGAAACTCAGTTCAAACCACTCCCCCAGCATCACGTGAACTGTCGGTGAACTGGATGCAAGTTACAGCTTCAGAGGCTGGGATGAGCGCCTCGCCAAGCTGCTCCGGGGTCACATGTCTTCCAGAAGGGCACTGGTGTGACAGAGGAGAGCACGTCCAGGATACGTGCTCCTGTTTGCGCTCCGGGAAGGAAAGAGAGGTGGGAGAGAGCCTGCAGTGAAAACAGGCTGGAGGGGTGGGGGCAAGGGAGGGAGCGGAAGAGAGGAACGCCTCCCTGAACTTTCCTCTCCCCTCATCCCACACACTTGAAATAGAAATAATAACAACATGAAAAAAAATGCTTACAACCACGATGTTATCTCCCTACTTAAGTCGCCTCACTCTGGAAGGTGTAGGGTGTAAAGTGCAGACTGCGGTTGTCGCCGCCGGCTGGTCTCGGAAGTAAAGGTTCGGGGCTGGGGCGGGTGCGCGCGCGGGTGACCCCACTTTTAGGGAGGACAGCTCCCCGCTCTTCCACACCATTGACCCGGCTGACCCCCGCCCCCCTCCTTTTCCTCCTCTCCTCCCTCCTTCCCTCCCTCCCTCCTTGCGCGTCTCCTCTGCACCGGCCCCCGCGGTGGAGCCGGGCGGCAGCACCGACGCCGCCGCAGCTCCTGCCCGCAACGCGCTCGCCCGCGGCCCCGGCTCCCACAGAGCCCGAGCTGCAGCGCCCGCAGCTCCGGGTCCGCGCGGCGCGTCCTGCTTACGACCCAGGCGGGCTGAGCCGGCCCGAGCTCGGCTCCAGCGCCGCAGGCGGCTGGGGAGGGCGGCGTGGGAGAGTACGCGGAGACGCAGGGGCAGCTGCGCCGGGGTGACAAGCTGCGCACCTGGAAAGTTACCCGGCTGTATGGTGAGATTCGTGGGCGGGGGGCTTGGGCGCAGGGGGTGCGCCGGCAGGGACGAGGTCGGGGTGCGCGCGTTGCGCGTTGTGCGCCTCTGTTGCACATCCAGCCGGACTCGTGCCTGTGCTTTTTGCCGTGGACTTGTGCCCACACTGCGTTCGCTCGGTGTGACAGCCTTTCGCGAGCTCCGGAGGCAGGGAAAGGCTACTTGATTTTCAGCAGCTTGGCTAGCGGCGGCAGTGGCGGCGGGGGATCGGGTGGAGAGCTCAGCCCCAGTGGGGATTCCTCAGGGTTCTCACGCCTTTAGCCTGGAGCAGCCCTGGCTGGGGGCTTGGCGCTGTTGTCAGGGCGTGCGCTCCTGGCTCCGCTTCGCCAGGCTCTGGGTAGCTGCTAGGAGACAAATACTCGGGCAAGGACTTTAGGAGTCCTTGTAAACTTGTGTAGGTGTACTGAGGCACTCTCAGCACCATAAGGCACGTTCACATGTTTTGCTCTGTATTTCCTGGGGATGAAGAAACAAGAGCAAACAAAAGCAATACACCAGCCACTGGGGATGAGAGAAAAATCAATGGGTTCCAGTTTGAGAACTAGAGTGCAAATCCAAAGCGGTTGAGGCCAGGGTTTAGAACAGAAAGAAACAACGCAGGCAGAATTAACAGGTAGAAAGGTCTGACAAACGCCCTGGTTTCCTTATCTTCACCTTGTTCCCAAAGTTCCCAGGTACTTTGTTTGTTTGTTTGTTTTCCATAAAGGAAGAGGGTAACCATATGCCTGCCCCGCCCCAGTTCATTAGAAATCAGTCTCTTTGCAAGCTTCTATTTAATGCCTAGACAAGGTTATCATCCCATATATGTACGATATCTGTTGGCAGTACTCCTGTTTACTTTTACGCAGGAGGAGCTAATATGGTGGAGAATTCTCTTTGGAGAATTGAAGGCCATGCTCTCCATTGGAGCATCGTGCACCTAAGAATAAAGGACATAAAAAGATGATGCACAGAGACTTTTCTCTTTTATATGAAATACTGCACTCCTCTGAAATTCTTACAAGTGACTTAGCTAATTCATCTCACAATGAAGGTATATATAGCCTGGATGTTGGCTAAGTCTTTTGATCCCATATTGTCTTGCTTCCTCTAGGCTATTTTCCTATCAATTGGCCCTCTTTTCCTATGTATTTATTCTCTCTATCTTCACTGGTCCATTATTCTGGGCTTACAAATAACTGTCAAGTTCCCACTTATTCTAAAAATCCAATTCATGAACCATGATGCCCTCTTGAGCTCCCCATTCCCAGCATCTGCTCTTTCTATGGTCCTTTGCAACTGAGTTTCTATCCTAACTTTTGGGTAAAAGGCTAAATTCAGTATGTTCCCCTCTGATCTCATTTGCTTTGATATGTCAGTGGGATGTGAGCTGCAACCTGCTTGACTCTTGAAAAATCTTACCTTCGTGGCTTCTGTGGTGCTTCTCCTAGATCTCTTATTTGTACACTTCTTTCGCCATTTTTGTTATTTGCTTCTCCTCCTATGCACCTATAAATAGTATCCACAGGTATTTATTATCTAAATGTACATACACGACAATAGAGGCATTCCTTTCTTTTGTCCCTTAGTGATCTCATCTCCTAGTGGGACTTCAGTTCTTACCTCTGTGAAGTGGTCCCTTGCCTTGACCTTTCTTCTTTGCTACTATCTGCCCGACATTTCCACCTGGATAACCCACAGGCACCTCAGACTCAACATACTGACACACTACCATTTCCATAAAGCGTGCCCATTCCCGTGACTTTGGTCAGTGCCACAGTACCTATGGGATCATAGCACTACCTTCTTCCAAGCCTTCCTAGATCAAAACATTGGAATCATTTTGGACTCTCCTCTTGTTCACACCCATTTTATTACCACATTTAGAGATTCTGCCCTGCAGTAGCCCTCCCACCGTTCTTGTCTTTTACTATTAATCCCTCCACATCCGCTCTCACTTTTACCGATGCAATAGCTTCTTCTTACCCTGTCTCTATTTTTTCTCTCAAACTTCATATGGACCTGGATACACCTCCTCTCCTAGTTGCCAGCCTCCTGGGCGCTTGCATCTACTTCTTCAGCCTCTACTTCTGTATCAGTGATCGCTAAATAGTTTCAGTTCCTCTCTTCTGATTTTCTAGTCCCTTGTTTCTTATTGCTTGCTAAACTCCTTGACTCTGAAGTTTTCCTGGGTCCCTCAAGGTGAGCGTGTCCAAAATTAAACTCACTGTCTTATCCCTCAAATCTGCTCCTCATTTTGGCTAATGACATCAGCTCTCACCCAGGTGCCACCATGGAAACTTCTAAATCTTTATTTCTCCTGATCACCACTCAAATTCTATAAGCTGCAATCTCCTGACCTACATCTATAAAATCACATTTCTGTGTTTTTGACTGTTTACCTGATAGGTATCAACCAAAAATAGTTGGATGGAATACTGCCATATCTGGCAGTGAACATATAAGCTATGTGGCACATATAAAATTTCCTGTGAATGTTCTGCTGTGGGGAGGGGCCCTTCAGAGAGATAGTCAACCCCTCAGTCGCTGACACTGGTACCATGAGAGGCTTGTATGACTGCCTGACAAGAGAAAATGACTCTCTAAAGTAAGATGATGTGAACTGAGAAAACAAGCAGTAGATTCAAAGCTGAGCCTCAGGTCAACAGTCACAAGATCAGATGGACAGATGCTTTTCATTGTGGCATTGATATGGAATTGCCCTGTTTCTCACAAGGACTTCTCTGGGCGGTTTGCCTCTGGGAGGAGGAGCAGTGATATATATATTCAGTAATGGTTAATTGTTTTCTAAAACCACTTTAGTGAAACAAAGTTAAGGATAACGCCAAATGTATCTGTTTCATGTCTACATAGAAGACTATAGAAGCATGTATAATGCACTCCTTTGGTTTTAGGCTAAACTGCCCATATCGTGAAAAGAATCTATTCTACTTTTCATGATTTATTGAAGGGAAAGAAATTGCAGTTACCTATAGCCACAACTTTAACCTAATCCCCTATGATAATGTTTTTCTCTTCTGGCTACCATGGAGATGATTCATTTTTTTCTTGAGTTCAAGAAGTTCAAAACATTAGAATAGGGTTGGGACTCTGGCGTTACTCCTATTCTCATTACCTCTTACTTGGATTGGTGCAATAGCCCCTTACTTAGTTTTTCTTCCTCTAAACTCTTTTCACTCCACTCCATATTTATTACCAAGAAAATTATTTTTCTAAAGGACAAATATGACCATATAACTTGAAAGAAACTTGACCTACACTAAAATCCAGATACCGTAACATGGCATGTGAAGTCTTTCAGTACCTTACACCAGTATCTTACTTTTTCAGCCTCATTTCTCATCATTCTCCTCCACCCATCATGCATTTCAGCCTGTTCCCTGAATATGCTATCAGCTTTCTTGCATTCGTTCCTTAGTATATATATATATATATATATATATATATATATATATATATATATATATATATATATATATATATATATATATTTAATTAATAGACTTTATTTTTTAGAGCAGTTTTAAGTTTACAGAAAAATTAGGTGAAAAGTACAGAGAGTTTCCATATACTCCCGTTACCTCACCGCTTTCCCTTATTCTTAACATCTTGCATCAGTGTGGTACATTTGTTACAATGGAACCAATACTGATACATTATTATTAACTAAAGTACATGGTTTACAATAGGGTTCATTTTTTGTGTTGTATATTCCATGGGTTTAGACAAATGTATAAAGACATGTATCCATCATTGTAGTGTTACACAGAGTAGTTTCACTGCCCAAAAATTGCCCTGTGCTCCACCTAATTGTTCTTTCCTCCCTCTCTGCAAGTCCCTCACAACCACTGTCCCCAAGTTTTGTTATCTCCAGCATGTCATATAGATGGAATCATACAGAATGTAGGTTTTTTGGATTGGCTTCTTTCACTTAGTAGTATGTATTTAAAGTTCCTCCATGTCTTTTCATGGCTTGATCATTATTAGTTTTCATCACTGAATAATATTTCATTGTCTGGATACACCACAGTTTGTTTATCCATCCATCCATTTGAAGGACATTTTGGTTGCTTCCAAGGTTTGGCACTTATGAATAAAGCTGCTATAAACATCCATGTGCAGGTTTTGGTATGGACATGTGGTTTCATAGCACTTGGATAGATCCCAAGGAGCATGATTGCTGGATCATATGATTATTTAGCTTTGTAAGAAACTGACAAACTGTCTTCCAAAGTGGCTGTATCATTTCACATTTCCACTAACAATGAATGACAATTTCTGCTGTTCCTTATGTTCCCCAGCATTTTGTGGTGTCAGTGTTTTGGATTTTGGCCATTCTAATAGGTGTGTAGTTGTATCTCATTGTCTTAATTTGAGATATCTAATGACATACGATGTCGAACATCTTTTCATACCTTTATTTACCTGTGTGTATCTTCTGTAGTGAAGTGTCTGTTTATATTTTTGCCCAGTTTTCAGCTTGGTTATTTGTTTTCTTATTGTTGAGTTATTTGTACATTTTGGATACTAGTCCTTTATTAGACATGTGTTTTGCAAATACATTCACTTAGCTTGTGACTGTTGTTTCATTCTCTTAATAGTGTCTTTTGTAGAGTAGACATTTTTTAGATTTAATGAAGTCCGAGCTATCAATTTTTTTCTGGATTATGCTTTTGGTATTTTATCTAAAAACATTACCAAACCCAAGGTCACTTAGATTTCCCCCTGTATTGTCTACTAGCAGTTTTATAGTTTTGACCCATTTTGAGCTAATGTTTGTGTAAGGTCTGTGTCTAGATTCATTTTATTTTTTTTTACATATGGGATGTCCAGTTGTTTCAATACAGTTCATTAAAGGGGCTATCCTTTTTCCATTGAATTGCCTTTACTCCTTTTTCAAAGGTCAGTTGACTGTATTCGTGTGGGTCTATTTCTGGGCTCTCTATTTTGTTCCATTGATCCATTCGTCTGTTCTTTTACCAAAGCCACACTGTCTTGATTATTGCAGCTGTATAGTAAGTCTGGAAGTCTGGTTGTATCAGCATTCTGACTTTGTTGTCCTATAATGTTGTGTTGGTCTAGTACATATTTTTTGATCAATATGTTTGTCTACTATGGTGAGTTATTTTATTGGGTGTTACAGTAATAATAGTAATATTTAATAATATATATATACACAATTTGTCAAGCACTGTGCTAAATTATTATTATGGTTTATCTTATTTAACCCTCTAACGGCTCTAAGTGATATGCAACAATATTTTATCTGTCTGTTGATCTATCTATGTGTCTAGCTCCATCTTCTGCTATTGGCACTCAACCCCAATATCATGCTCAAGGGCATATAAATATTAAGTGGAAATGCTTGGATAGGGACCCTGGGTCTATAACCTTAGTCACCACTATTCCATCTCCCATGTTTACAGACATACATGTATATATTTATACATCAGACTCCAGATGGGTAGAGAGAGAAATAGATGTTTTCTAGATCAGAGCCAAGATTTTCGTTTCCAGCTACTTGAAGGCTGGAGGAAAAACAGACGACAAAAGTCTGATTCCTCCCACGGTGGCTGCCAGGTGTTAATCTGCCTGCAAGCACCTTCATAGTAAATTTTGCTTTTCCTTAGCCTTTTCTACTTACCTCTTTCTTATATGTGACATTTCTTAAATAGTGATTAAATTAATGTAATAGTAATTGATAATTTTATATAGTGTTCCTCTCTGCTGGCTAATTGCCACCTCTCTTTCTATTCCTCTCTCCTGTTCCTGGCTGTAGAATACTGCTTTCACAGTGAACCATACTTTTGTTGCCTTCAAAGGTAATTAGGTGGGTCCTTATGGATTAAGGAGTTCACTGCAATATGTGTAAATTTATAGAGGCTCCATGAGGGAATTTCAAAGGGAGGGTCCTTGCAGCCCAGGAACCTGAGCTGGGCCATTCATGAAGGTTTCTTGCCTCCATCTTTTGGTGGGCTTCCCTTGATAGGGAAGGTTTCCCAGTCTGTATGTTCCAGAATGACCTATTTTCTTACTGAAAGATATAATTCAGGCAGCGTAAAATCCTCCTCCCCTGGGGAATAATTTGCATCTTTAAAGACCTCTCATCTGGAAGACTTCCAGTTTGTTAGACTTCTGTCCTACCCAGCAATGCTCCTCCCTGGGCATACCCTCACATCAAGACACTAAGTGCCTTGTCTAGTCACTACACAGTGTAAGAGCTACTGGGTGCTTACTACATGCCAGACATTGCTGAGGATGCCTTACTGACATAATCTTCATAATAACCCTACTGGATGGATATAATTATATCCAGTATCTAGATTAGAAAACCAAGGATTCTAAGTAATTCATAGCTGGGGAAGGGCAGATTATTTTCCTACCCTGGATAGCTACCCTTCATCACTCCTGTGAAATTCTCATCTTTATCTCCAGGCTCATTCCTTATTGCTTTAGGTGCTGTCTTCTGCTCATAAGAATGATACTAGTAGCTTGTAGTCGCTAGATTGATGGAGCTACATCCCGTGGTTCAGTTCGCCTTGTGGCTAGCAATACATATTTGAGAAATAGTTTATCTGCCTTAGGGACTGTTACAGGAAACAGAGTGAATCCAATTAGGTGTTATGAAGCCAGCAACTTGAAGGCTTGGCTTGAGGGGCAGCAAGATTTAAGTGGGTGAACTCACTAAGAAATCAGACTTAGTACTGAGCCACTCAGTAACTTACTTCCATATCTTAAATTAGTGACTTGAAAGATGAGATCGCTCTTCTCATTTCACCCCTCTTTGGAATTTTAAGTAGCTTGAAAGATATATACAGCTTCCAAACTGACTTCATTAAAACCAGAGAACAGTTGGCGTTTTGGGAAAGGTTAACATCTACCTAATTGTGCTTCAGGTTGGTAAAATTATTGGATTGGTACAGAATATTTTGAATACCAAACACAGAGCAAAAATGATTCTAAGCCTTTTTCTATTTAGTATGATAAAACTGGTTTCTGTGTCAAATTTGACCACAAATTTGGAGCTGTGACCCTGATATGGGACGTGACAGGTGCTATAACAATTAATAGTACTTGTTGGTCAACAATTACTCATTGAATAAAGAATGAGTTGTTAGTTTAATATTAGAGTCTAAAGTTTTGTGCTCACTTTTGTTCTTTATAAGACAATTTCTTTTTCTTTGTCCACTCCCCTCATTCCATCCTGCCTTGGTTTAGGAATGCTTGTCCATAAACCAAAAATGTGTATCTAGAAGATAGCTCACAGCTGCATGTTAAAAACTTGTGCACACATTAATTTCAGATACCTTTGGGGGCACCCTTCTCATGCTTGTCATTCAGAATGTCATTCAGCATTATTCTTAGGTCCCAATCTAACGTCTTCTGAATTGTTTATTTGGGATACAAGGGTGTCCAGGGCTAATTCTTTGAATTCTAGTCTCCTTTTCCTTAAATATTTTTGTTAAAAATATAGCTAATTTACATAATATATAGTTTCAGGTGTACACCATAGCTATTCAACATCTATATACCTAAAGAAGTGATCACCATGATAAGTACAGCAACCATCTGACACCGTATCAGTCTATAATAATATTATTGATTGTATTTCATATGCTGTGCATTACAGCCCCAAGACTTATTTGTTTTATACATGGAAACTTAAACCTTTTATTTCCCTTAACCTTTTTTCCCCCCTTTTTTCAGCTACAGTTGACATTCAGTATTATTTTATGTTAATTTTAGGTATACAACATAGTGGTTAGACATTTATATAATTTAAGAAGTGATCCCCCTGGCTAGTCTGGTACCCACCTGGCACTGTACATAGTTATTACCACATTGTTCACTATATTCCCTATGCTTACTTTACCTCCCCATGACTATCTTGTGATGACCAATGACTACTGTGTAACAACCAATTTGTACTTCTTAATCCCTTACCCTTTTTCACCCACCTTTAAACTTCCTCCCGTCTGGCAATCATCAAAATGTTCTCTGTATCTATGAGTTTCTTTCTGTTTTGTTTGTTTGTTTATTTTGTTCTTTAGATTCCACATATAAGCAAAATCACATTGCATCTGTCTTTCTCTATCTGACACACTTCACTCAGCACAATATCCTCCAGGTCCACCCATGCCACTGCTAGAACCCATTCCCCTCCATGGCCGAGTGATATTCCATTGTATATATGTACCACCTCCTCTTTATCCATTCTTCCATTGATGGACACCCAGGCTGCCTCCACATCTTGGCCATTGTAAACAATGCTGTAGCTTTTTAGGTTTCTTCAGATAATTACCCAGAAGTGGGATTGCTGGCTTCTTTTCTCACTTGTTATAGCCTTTGTTTTAAAGTCTATTTTGTCTGGTATAGGTATTGTTACCACAACTTTTTGTTTGTTTGTTTGTTTCCATTTTCATGAAATATCTTTTCCCCATTCCTTTACTTTCAGTGTCTCTGTGTGTCTTTTGATCTGAAGTGGGTCTCCTATAGGCAGCATATGTAAGGGCCTTGTTTTCTTATCCATTCAGGCACTATATAATTTGATTGGAACATTTAATCCATTTACATTGAAAGTAATTGTTGATGTTTATGTAGTTATTGCCATTTTATTAATATTACGTTATATCATATATTAATATATACAAACATGTTATATTATATTATATATTATGTATTATATATAATAATATATAATAATATATATTAATATATTTATATATATGTATATACATATACATATATCTACACATATATACATATACATATATATACACATATATATATATATATGTATATATATATATACACATATACATAAACAAATATATATATTTGGTTTTAAAGAAGTCCCTCTAACATTCCTTGTAATACTGGTTTGGTGGTGATGAACTCTTTTAGCTTTTTCTTGTCTTGGAAGCTCTTTATCTGTTCTTTGATTCTAAGTGATAGCTTTGCTAGGTAGAATAATCTTGATTGTAGGTCTTACTTTTCATCACTCTGAATATTTCATGCTAATCCCTTCTGGCCTGCAAAGTTTCTGTTGAGGATCAGCTGACAGTCTTATGGGAGCTCCCTTATAGGTAACTAACTGCTTTTTTCTTGCTGCTTTTAAGATTCCCTGTTTGTATTTAACCTTTGGCATTTTAATTATCATGTGTCTAGGTGGGGCCTCTTTGGGTTCATCTTGTTTGAGACACTCTGTGCTTCCTAAGCTTGTATATCTATTTCCTTCGCCATGTTAGGGAACTTTTCTATCATTATTTCTTCAACTAGGTTTTCAATTCCTTGCTGTCTCTCTCTTCTCCTTCTGGTACCCCTATGATGCGAATGTTGGTATGCTTGATGTCCCAGAGACCCCTTAAACTCTCCTCAATTTTTAGGATTCTTTTGTCTTTTTGCTGTTCTGATTGGGTGTTTACGACTACCTTATCTTCTAAATCGCTGATTTGATCTGCTTCATTTAATCTGCTATTGATTCCCTGTAATGTATTCTTCATTTCAGTTATTGTATTCTTTATTTCTGGCTGGTTCTTTTTTATGTTTTCTATCTCCATTTTATGCTTCCTATTTTTCTGTTGAAGTTCTCCCTGAGATTATTGAACATCCTTATAACCAGTGTTTGGAACTCTGTGTGTGGTAGATTGCTTGTCTCTACTTTTTAGTTCTTTTTCTGAAGCTTTGTTTTGCTCTTTTACTTGGGACATGTTTCTTTGTCTCTCCATTTTGGCTGCCTCCCTGTGTTTGTTCCTATGTAAGGCTGCTAGGCCTCCTGGTCTTAGTAGAGTGGACTTATATAGTAGGTGTCCTGTGGGACCCAGTGGTGCAGTCTCCCTGGTTATCAGAGCTGGGTACTCTAGATGTGTCCCTTGTGTGCGTTGTGTGTTCCCTCCTAATAGAGTTGAGACTTGATTGCAGTTTGTACATCAGTGGGAGGGGTTGACCCTCAGGCTGATTGGTTGTGAGGACTGGCTGTGACTACAGTAGAGGAGCTGTTGTGCAGGGCCTGACCCTATAAAGCAGGGTTTGCTTTAAAGGGGCTCTGGTGCCTGCACAGTCTCCCATTTGGGTATGTCATTTTTGGAGTTGGCTGGTTGATGTTCTGGCCCAGTCCAAATTTGGCCACTGTGGCTGACAGCCCCGGGGCCTCCTGGAAGAGAACCTGTGGCAGGCCAAGTTCAGCTGCAGTGTGCCCTGTTCTGGGCTACCTGGCATGTGCCACAAACAATCCTGAGATTGCCACCACCTGCACTGTGTTTGGAGGTGCCTTGAGAGGCCAAGCTGCAAACCAAGGCCAGCTGTTGCTAGTGCCAGGCTTAGGACTGCTCAGCCAGAGGTATGTGACATGCTGAAGGCAGATGCTGCTTGTTTGGGTTTTGTGAACCTTTGAGAGGCTTTAGGAATGTTGCAGCATGAGTCAAAGCAGGCCATTTATATGGAAAAGCCATTGGAAGAGGCTTGGGTGTGCCCATAAATAGGGTGTGGCAGGGTCTCAGGGAATCACTAGGGCGGGCAGACAAAAGGTGATAGCCAGTTTGATGGAGACTCAGATGGGGTCTGCCTGTGTCTGCATGAAGAGGGAGGGGAAGGGCTCGACAAAGAAGCAATGGCTTTCACCAGCTCCTCCATCTGGGAGAAAGCTGCCCCTCCAGCCCTCAAATTGCAGCCAGACAACTCAGTTCCTCCCCATATGTCCCTGGAACCTTTTGAGCTGCTGCCCCAACACTGGAGCTCAGAGCAAGTGAGTCCTTCAGTGAGTAAGTCCATGTGTGGTCCCTTTAAGAGGAATTTCTGGGACTCCAGCCATTTTTTGTTTCACTCAGCTACAATCTCTGCTGGTTTTCATAGCTAGACTTTATGGGGACTTCTCTACCCAGCAGTGAAGCCCTAGGCTGGGGAGAGGCTGGGACCCCTCAGTCCTCAGGGTACCTCCTCAGCCAAGATATCCCTCCCAGTTTTTAATGGTCACACATGGGTGTGGGAGCAACCCATTTTGCATCTGTGTCCCTCCTACCCATCTCTAGGTGGCTCCTTCTGTATGTCCATACTTGTAGGGCTTCGTTTCAGCTAGACTTCAGGAGATTCTCAATAGTGGTTATTCTGTGGTTTAGTTGTAATTGATGTGGTCCCGAGAGGAGGTGAGCACAGCATTCACCTACTCTGCCATCTTGACCAGAAATCCCTTGCCTCTGTAGTCTCCTTTTTGAATTCTAGTTTCCTCAACCTTTTTAGATATTCTTAGTATCTGAAAAGAGTAAATACTGCCTAGTCAACCGGTACTTAAAAGTTAAACAGGCCATAGCTTTGCACATATGAGGCAATTATTTGGACACTAATGTTTATTAATGACCACTTTGAACCTGACTTCTATGAAGAATACCTGAGTACTGCAAGATTACTTTTATAAGTACATTTACTTTCTGTTTGTACTATCCATCGTAAGCAAACTGCATTGGCTATTTGGTTGCATCTGTTTGAAACTTAGAGGCTGTTTTACATCTTTACCTTTGTTGTAGAGGTCATGATTATTCCAGTAGAGCTAGTGAAATCAGTCTGAGCATCTCATTTCTCTCTGTGTTGAAACATGGAGGCAGAGAAGGGCAAGAATAGGTGGCTTAATCTAACTTCAAAGCTGCATGTATCTCTTCTGGTATTAGATAATGAGAGGTAATTCAAACTTAGTTTGTAAGTGTTATATGCTTCTTGGGTTATAGCTGTCAAACACTGCACATACAAAAGTATAAAGTTTAAATAGCCTAAAAAGACTTCAACTTATCATAATTAAAGTGGCATTTCCCAACTTTACCCTTTCAAGTTCTTTTGGATTTTGCTCATATGCGCTCATTATCTGCACCTGATTTATTTTCCAATAAATAAATTGAATTGACTCAGTAAACCTAAATACCTAATTTAACCTCCATTTAAGCAGTAATATCAATGAAATCACAATTTTGTGGTGTCCATAATTGATATTTCTAATGAATGCTAAAATAAATACAGAGCTATCAAACTAAAAAAAGTGTTTCTGAATCAACTAAAACCATCCCTCATAATCCTGATTTGAGTATCATATCCTGAGACTCACTGGATTAGTGAGCGCTTTGGTGCCTCCACTGAGGATATGCTTAACAGGAAAAGAATGGAGCCTTGTACCATAGGTCATCATTATTTAGACAACCTTGGCTTTAGGATGTATAAAGTAAAGGACGTGGAAGAATCCCCGTACCTCTGTTTTACCTTGTAGTAACCACAATCCAGAAGTTTTTAACAGGGAGCATTATCAGAAATGCAAAACTTAACAGTACATATGGCAGGAGAAAAAGTGCTAAAAAAGCAACACCAACTCTGCCTCCTCCTCCTGAGGAATGCAGATGTGTTATTTTCCAAATGCTGGGAAGGTTTCCTAGTGTCGCTGCACCAGGAGCTGTGAGATTTGTGACATTTCCAAGCCTCTGCGGCTGTAGCTGCTCACTTCCATTTTATCTTTGCTATGCTGACATCCAAATCGCAGCCCTGTTGTGGTGCTTTTGATAGCTGTCCATAGAGAATGACCAAAGAGAGCAGCAGGTAACACAGGCCGTTTGTGCAAAAGGCTCAGGTATGATATTTGTGCCAGCAAAGGGCCAGGAAACAGTGAAACCAAGTGCCAACTCCTCCTCGATGGAGGGATAAAGGAAACGGATCAGTAGTTTTCCTTTTGGAAGTGTGGGGAATATAGTACTCATCCAGCAATGACGCCCACTATGCTTTTCTTTATGAAACAGATCAGAATGAGAGGAGTGATGGGGGCTGTTGGGATGTGAAACTTGTTGACTGGTGAAAAATAACACTCCCAGTAATCCATAAAAGAAAAGGTTTATTCGGGAAAAGAAAAGAAGCAAGACCACCGCCACAGTGTGAGAAAGCATACCTTTGACTCGGGGCTCCAACTAGCAGCCCACGTGCAGGAAAAAAGACCCAGGTTCCAAGATGGCTAATCCCTTTATTATGATCTCTCCCCCAGAAATTACCATAAGGATGAACAGGAAGTCAGGATTATAAAGTTAACAAGGGGCCCAGCTCCACCCATAGTCCTCCCAACTCTATGGTTAAGCATCTTAAGATGCCAGTTCACTTTATCAAACTCCACTGGGTAATTCCCAATTCTGTGTCCTCTCTCAGGTCCTTGAGCAAAATGGGAAATGGTTCCGTGAAACCCAAACATTCCAAGCATCCAGATGGCCGCTCCGGACACCTCACCATCGATGCCCTGCAGAGCAAGGTGACAGAGCTGGAGAAAGAGCTGAAGAAGAAGGATGCCGAGATCCAGGAGCAGGAGTACCATTTGAAGGAGCTGCGGGAGCAGCTGTCAAAGCAGACTGTGGCCATCGCTGAGCTCACGGAGGAGCTGCAGAACAAGTGCATCCAGCTGAACAAGCTGCAGGATGTGGTGCATATCCAGGGAGGGAGCCTGCTTCAGGCCTCTCCAGACAAAGTGCCTCTGGACATCCACCGGAAGACGTCGGGCTTGGTCTCCCTCCATAGCCGAAGGGGAGCAAAGGCTGGGGTGTCTGCTGAACCAACATCCCGAACCTATGACCTCAACAAACCCCCGGAATTTTCCTTTGAGAAGGCAAGAATCAGAAAGGACTCCAGGTAAGAAGTTCCCGTACCCCTTCGACTCAGATGGCTTTAATATTATGAAACACTGGAGTGATTTTTATTCAGCTTTCTCAATGGTGAAGAGCATCTTTAACCCTTTCAGATTTGGGGATACAGGGGTTTCTGAAATGTTGTGTTTTGCAAAAGAGCCTCCTGCTAAGGAGAACTTTTCTTTAAAACAGGAATTACCCTGTACCTGAACTTTGGTTTGTGATGTGTACAACAGAAGAGCTGAGTTTACGAAAGTCATTTCCATTATCTCGAAAACCCCTAGGGGAATGAAGAGGTAGTTTTTTTAGGAAGTCTACCCTTCTCTCTTTCCATAGGAGTAGACTTTAAAGTGTACACGAATCACAATGAATTATGAATATGTATAGCAAGACCAGGTCCTAGCACTTAGTCTGCAGATGTCATGAAAGAGGAATAAGCTGGAGCCTCCAAAGGGGGTGAATTCATTCATTCATCCCATAGTTCAAATTGAGCACTACCTTCTTGCAACCAATGTTAAATACTAAGTGTGTATCAGTAGATAAATAAGCACAGAGCCTTTGTCAGGGAACGGAAACAAGTAGACATTGTGTAATTATTAATTGGGATAAATGATATAAAAGAAAATAACAGTATAGTGGGTGGTGTCTGGGATTAGGGGGGAGAGAAGGGCAAAGAAGCAACAGAATTGGATGGTCATGGAGGCCTGACTGAGGAGGTGACCTTAACTGAGACCTAAAGGAGGAAAAGGAGCGTAGACTAGGTGGAGAGGGCATTTAGGCAAGGTGACAATTAAAAGCTAGAATTAATTTTAAAAATAAGGATTTTTAAAAGAACATGTAAATATTAACCACAGATGTGTGTGTGTGTGTGTGTGTGTGTGTGTGTGTGTGTGTGTGTGTGTGTGTACATTTCCTTTCTGGCTAAAGTTTGAATTTCTTAACCAGGAAAGATTGACTAGAAACATCATGAGTTAGGGTCTCCTTTCTGCATTTATTCTTAAGTGAGTAAATATTTATTTGTTGAAATTAAGTCTTTTGCCTTGATAATGTCTTGACTGAGTCTGGAGCTCTTGCAAAATGCAAGATTTGTGAAATTAAAAAAAAATAATTTATTTACCAACATAAGTAATATAAATCAAGATAAAATATTTGACATAAGTGATTAATTTTGACAAAGATATAAAGGGAGGTTGAATTCATTAATTTGTTGATAGTACTTGACACTTAGTGAGTGATCAGTAAATATTTGTTAAGGAAACAGATCATGCTGGATGATTAATCATAATACTCTGTGGTTGAAAGAAATCTTCTTAATATTAGAGTTCAGAAGAGAGTTTTTAAGCCAAAAGTTTTATTATTGGTTGGTTCAGAATGGTCTTATTTATTCCCTTTGCAAAAGTAATAATTACTTATTTTTAATGGTGCAAATTCAGAAATTGTAAGTGTTATAAACTTATGCTTGTTTTTCAAAAATTGAACATCATCCAGTGTTCTCTTCTGATATATCAGAGATATAGGCACACATGACAATTTTCTATATTATGCATTATATTACTATACATCTATAATAAGCAAAATATACTATTTACCCACAAAATATCCTTCAAATAGCAATGAGCTTGTATATCTAGGAAGAATAGAGATAATTTAATAGAAATTCATCTTCTTTGACCCTCTCCCTACATAGTTCACCTGATTTCTCCTCTTGAGAGTATTATGTTCACTTATTTTGTTCCAAATCTTATGTCCATCTTGAAGCAAAACACCATTCTCCTGGTGTTAGGTAATTGAACAATCCAAGATAAGTCTATTCCTTTGTATTGTAACTCTATTATAACCAGGCAAAGAAAATCAGTAGTTATGCACAATTTCTGGGACAGACCACCTCTCTGTAGTTAGTGTGACACAGGAGAAGAAAGACATTATATAGCTCTTGAAGCCAAACGGGTATAAGTCTGTGTTGATGTCATATCTCTCCTTACTTCTAGAATAACTGACCAAACACAGATAGCTGACATCATCAATTCAGAGATTTTAATTTTCCACTTTTTATAAAGTGCTCAATATTACAATTCATTTTCCGTTTTCAAATAGTTCCAGTTTTAGAGAAGCCATAAGTAAATGTTGGTTATTTTAATATATTCATCATACAGTCTGTGAAAAACCTTGTAAGAAACAATTTTCTAGAAGTTAGAGCATTAAAAAAGATGAGAGCATCATTCACTGATAAAAGGATGATGTCAGTATCCATTGGTTTGGCTACCTTTCCAAGCAGTTTCTGTTAGAGATTAGAGTATGGAAGGTATCAGTCAAAATGGTTACTTTGGTTATGCTTAAGTTCTCATGCTTTATTTGTTGAACTTTTATAAAATTTCCTGGCTCAATTTATGACTAAATTTGTTCCTACTACTACGTGTCAACCACATTTTGGATAAAGTGCCCCATCCACGCTGGATCAGGAAGTGAGAAGGCTTTTCAGGTTTTTTGTCTGAAAGGATGTCTCTGATGGCTGCTTCACAGTGAGCATGAAAATGAGGGGAGACTTTTCACCCTCCTGCCATCAACAACCTTAGGAAGCCATGAAGTACCAACAGAAACTAGAGAATAACATTTGGGGCCATGATAGATTTGAAATATGAGGATTCAGAGTCAGTAATGCACTAGAAACTATCACCCATTCTGCAGCAGCCTGTGAGTTTGCTGAGGCCCTGTGCGCAAATGTACTGTAGATGGCAGGTGAGCCTCATCAGCTGCCAGGCAGCCTGCTCGCGCCAGCTGTGCTGTCCTGCACCCACCAAGTGCACTTGTGGGGCCTGAAGGGGAAGCTCAAACTGCGCACATGCTTAGACTTCCCTGTTTTACAGGGAGGAATTTATATGCTCTTCTGGTATTGGGCGACTCTTAAAATTTGTCTCTTACAAAATTCAAGGGTTGAGGGTTTTTTTTTTTTAATTTTTTATTGGGGAACAGGGTGTTTTTCCAGGACCCATCAGCTCCAAATCAAGTAGTTGTTTTAATCTAGTTGTGGAGAGCACAGCTCAGTGGCCTATGTGGGGATCGAACTGGCAACCTTGGTGTTATTTATGAGCACTGCGCTCTAACCAGCTGAGCTAACTGGCAGCTCCATGGGTTGACTTTTTAAGCTCAGGTTCTATCGTAACTCAGTGCTATCCAGCAGAACTTTCTGCAAGGATGGAAATGTTCTGTAATCTGTGTTGTCCAATGTGGAAACCAGTAGCAAAACATGGCTGTCGAGCACTGACAATGGAACTAGGACCCCTGAGGAGTTGAATTTTTCATTTAATTAATGTTAAAATGAAATAGCCACCTGTGTCTAATGGCTACCATATTGGATTGCAGTGCTACATCATGTGTTTTTTACTGTAACCACTAACCACTGAGATAGGAGTTATGACCTAGTGCAGTTTGGGAAAACTTTATAGACAAAATAAGACCTGTGTTTGGTTTTAGGAAAAAGCCTCATAAAATAAGACTGTGCCTGTCAGATTGAGGTGGGCACAGAGTGGAATCATTCTCAAGGTGCATTAAACCTGCAGGGCGTGATAGCATTTTGTGCCCACTGACCATGTTAGATGTTCAGACGCATACAAAACTGTGGGCACATGGCCTATTTCTATTATAGGCACTCAGCCTCGCTGAAGTATCATAAATCATGATGAGTCAGGGCACAGCAGTATATCAAATACTCTGATTTAAATTTATTATGGTGAACACCAGAAGACCTTAGGACTAGAAGAACCTAGAGATTGTTCCACGCTACCCTACGTCCTGGAGAAGTGAGGAAACAGGTGCAGGGGGGTTACCCAACATTACATGGGAAGTAGCAGAATGAAGATTAGAAATGAAGATTCTTGACTTTGAAACCACTTCTTTCCCGCTACAATCCTGGTGTTCCTAGAACTTGCCACATGATCAAAGGCCTCAAGTCAGGCCAGTGTGGGCACCAGTCTGCTTTATTTTGACATGTCTCTTGATTGATGGAGAGAACGGTGGGGCTTCCTGGCTTCTCCAAAGCAGAGCTGAACAGAGTTTACCCATTGCATCAATGGTTACCAAGTGCTGGGTCCACATAGCTCAGGTCTGTGTGAAAAGGACACAGAGGATGGGTTTGATCCGTCTGATGGCACAGACTGTGATATATGTGGAGGGCCACAAATGGGTTCCCAAATAAGGACAGTGCTTCTCAAGGCTGAGAACTGATTATCAGTGGCAAAGGAAGGGGAGAAGGAGCTCAGATAGCATTTCTGTTCATGTCTGACTCTGCCTTGAGCTCCAAGACAACCGTGCATCCAGAAGTCAAACCTTTTACTGAAATTAAATTTTCTGTTTATGTAGACATGGTTGAGCAAACTTCAGCACTGGCAGAGCAAAATTACAAGCTTATGCTTCATGTCTGGTGGAACTCAGGCAAATTAACCAGAGACATCTGGCAAGTTCCTGGTCTGTTTTCACTAAGAATGCTTGAACTATCATTTGAAACTATTGTTCTTCTGTGAGAAGGAAAGATAAAACAAAGAGTTGCCATCTGACTTCAGATGTTGACTTAGTTTTCAGAATTGCAATTAGTTTCATTTGTCATTCCCACCCCAGGAGCAGAATAGGTAAAAGTGGAAAATGCTAGTGAGTCATCCATCTATTTAAAAAAGACACGGAAAAGAAGTGAGGAAGAGTATGTTGTTATTTTTTTGTGCTTCCCTTCTAAAGCAGTGCTGAGCATTTTAATATACATTGTAGAAATGTGGCTCCTTTATTGAACAGAAGTATTTCTATGGAATAATAATAGTAATAATAATAATAATAATAATAATAATAATAACATTTCCATATCACTGATTCTGTACCAGGCATCACTCTGAATGCTTCACAAATATTGGATCATTTCATCCTCACAACAAATCTGTAAGATAGATATTATCACCTCCATTTTATATATGAGAAACTGAAGCATGCAGAATTAAATAACTTGCCTAGAGTTACACTTTTACATTTTGAAAGTTTTAATATTAGAATCGAGATTGAAAGCCAGAAAATTTGCTATCTAAAGTCTATTCCAACAACTCCTATATACCACTTTTCCAAGAGGAAAACTGGAGGACCCTTCACATTTTAGCTGGGGAGCCTTGTAAAAAATTAAATATATAATTAGAAATAGATCCTTTTCTAATGCTTTCTTTGTATGAGGACACACAATTTCCTTCTAGTGTTATTTCTCCCTGAAAATTATGCCTCCAGAAAATGATGCCCTGGTCAGTTTGCAGTAGAGGAGAATTTTTGCTGGGGATGAGAGGGAAATAAACCATTTCCCCCCCCCATGAAATACTGACTTAGATATAGCTGTCTGGAAGATTCTAGATCTAGATTTTACTACAGATAATTCAAGATTTTTAAAAGTATATGTACGAGTATATACTCTAAATTATCAGTTGCATAGTTAAAAAAAATTTGTACATATGCTTATAAATACTTTTGCCTTAACCTGGGTCTTCAGAAAAGCAAAAACTAAGATACATAAGAGAAGGAAGAAAAGTTCAATTGTGACTGATACCCAGAAGCTGTGGGTGAGGGCAGCTGGGGGATGTGTCTGGTGAAAGTTGTCAGAATGTTTGAAAACACAAGGTTATGTTTTATAACAATAATGTGTGTGTAGACTTCCAGACCAGAACTATTAATAGTTACTCAGGGCTGGGGGAGAAAACCAAGTTATCAGTTACCTGCTTCATGTCTGTTGTTTTCTGTACATTATCTCAAGGAGGCTGGAGACTTCTCTAATAAGAAGCATGTTGCTTTTCTGATGTACCGAAGGTGAAACGAAAGCTCAGTCATTCAACAACTTGCTCAAGGTCATGTTGTTGGTAACCGTTTCTCAAACCAGGTTTCCAGTCCGACTGGGCCTGATATCAAAAGTGTGCTGTCCACCAGGGCATGCATAACTCTTACAGGTGGTGCAGCCTTCTGTGTGAATGGTCCCCCTTGGATTGGGAGGTGGGACTGGGCTGGGGTGGGTAGTGCTGTTAAACTTCAAAAAAAGGAAGCGGGAAGGAGCATGGAGAAGTTGAAGAACCTGCCTGGAATTAAGTGGCAGCTGCCTTGACATCTTGGTGGACTTCAATAGGTTTCTGCCTACTGTCTGAGTCCCAGTACTCCACCCCTCTCATTCCTGCCCCTGCTTTTTCTACTTTCTCTCTAGGGGTCCCAAACCCCTGGGCTCTCCTCACTCTGCACCTCTGCCTGGGCCCTCTTTCAACCTCTCAGATTAGCTTCTGCTTGGTTTTTCGCTGTCCTTTGCTCCTTCTCATTTTAGTCTCAAATCTTCCAGTCTGTCTGTTGCTAGGTGTTAGGAAAAATGTTTAATTAGGCCTCCAAGAATGCTCAGGACTCAAGGACCTATTGTTTTGAATAGTCAACAGCCTAAGGGCTCACAAACATTTCATGGCATTCCGGACACTGCCCTTTTTTTTTTTTTTTTTTCCATTTTGCTACCTTTTTTTTTTTTTTCCATTTTGCTAGATTCCCAGGAAAGAGTACACTAGAAATAGTATAGTCGAGAAGCAGTGGCCTTTTCCTCCTTATCTGTCCAATCAGAGGGAAACTTTGTCACTGACCTTTGCCTCCTAATAAGAGGTACAGCTTCTAGGGGAGCCTCCCTTTTCCTTCTGGAAGCTTGAGCAGCTCCCTCCTATCGCCTGACTTTTTCTAGGGTTTAACCTGCAATAAAATTCTCAAGAAGGGGACAAGAGCCAGGAATAAAACTTTTCAGTTTTTAGACTCTGAAAGTGCCTCCTATGTGAAAGATACATTACTTGTATTTATCCTTTAACTACAACTGTTTCCTTTCTTTAGTCTCATTTTGAAATAATTTGTCTCCTCCTTTCCATGATGACTCCCCTTAGAAGTATTTGTTAGTTGTAGATTTTTTCAGTGCAGTCTTGTTTGACAGTTTTTTGAAGATCTACAGCCAGGAATGACCAGAAGGTATCTTATATATAATTCATATTAAAGTGTGAGTGGTCAGGAACTCCCAGTTTCCTTTAATTCTTGCAGTAGTATTTGTTTGCCATGCTGAATTAATTTTAATTGGTAAATTAATTGGTAATTAATTAATTTTCGTTTCAAGCATTGCTTTTGATAGTCTTTTTGGGATTTATAGCTCAAGTTCTGGGAAATAGGAAGGAAAGAAAGATCTGTAGCTTCCAGTTCCTTCTCTACAGGTGAGATGAGAAAAAAGGGAGGTAAAAAATGTTCAGAATAAGACACTACTTGAAATCCCTTAGTGTATTAGCTTTCTATTGCTGCATAACAAGTTACCACAAACTTAGTATCTTAAAACAATACATATTTGTTATCTCAGCATTTCTGTGGGTTCAGAGTCTAGGCATGGCTTTTTAGGTCATTTGTTCAGGGCTTCACAAAGCTGCAGTCAAGGTGTCAACTGCCTATGTTCCTTTTTAGAGCTTTCTAGTAGAAGAGGGCCCTCTCTAAACTCCTGTGATTATTAGCAGTGTTCAGTTCCTTGTGGTTGTAGGACTAAGGTACCCAGTTTCTTGCTGACTGTCAGGTGGGGGCTACTCTTGGCTCCTAGAGGCTACTCAGAGTTCCCTACCCTACATCTTTTTCACAGACCCTCTCACGATATGGCAGATTGCTTCTTCAAGGCCAACTGGAGAATCTCTTTACAATTGGTTAAGATTAAGTCATAAAGAACATATGAGGTATGACAATTAAGTTCATGAACACATCCTAGAGAAAGGGCTACATACCTCATTGCTGAATATCACTATGGTCACCTTCGAAGTACTCCCCTTGGGAAGCTATGCACCGATGCCAGTGCCCAGTCCACCCTTCAAAGCAATTTTAGAACTCTTTTACTGGAATGGCCATCAGAGCTGTTGTCATATTACCCTTGATGTCCTGAATGTCATCAAAATGTCTTCCCTTCAATATTTCCTTTATCTTTGGGTAAAGAAGGAAGTCATTGGGGGCCAGATCAGGTGAGTAGGGAGCGTGTTCCAATATAATTATTTGTTTATGGCTAAAAACTCCCTCACAGACAGTGCCGTGTGAGCTGGTGCATTACCGTGATGCAAGAGCTCCCTCGGGACCATTTTTGCACACGCCTTTCTCATGCCAATATTTTCAGTTAAGATTTTCCTAACTGTTTCTCCATCGATGTGTACTTGGTTTACTATGCTTCTCACAGTCAGCTGACGATTGTGATGCACAACTCCACGAATTTTACAATGTTTCTGTCAGTTCTGCTCGTTACTGGCCGCCCTGACCTCTCTTCATCAATGACGTGTTCTCTCCCCTCAGAAAAACGCTTAATCCATTTTTTACACTGCCGTTTTCTTCATGGCATTATCCCCATAAACTTGGACTAACATGTCCCTGATTTCATTTCCATTCTTGTCAAGGTTAATAGAAATTTAATGTTTGTTCGTTGCTCTAATTCAAGCTCAGACATTCTCGCAATGGCACACAAGAACACACAACGGTAATTAATGCCACTCAGCGAGACACTGCTACACGTCAACATGTAAAACAGCTGTAAGACACTGATATACCAAGGTTATGAAACCTTACGGAGCTGTTTATACAGTGCTGCCAATCAATGTAAGCGCACAGTGGCAAGTTCGCGAACTTAATTGTCAGGCCCCATACACTGGGCGACCTTCCCACCATCATTGCCATATTCTGTTGGTGAGGAGCAAGTCACAGGTTTCAGCTCGACTCAAGGAGAGGGGATGATACAAGGGCATAACACCAGAGGGATACAGATCATGGGGCCATCTTCAAATTCTGTACACCATGCCCTTTTGTTTCTCTGGTGTGAGATTCCTGGCTAAGAATCTTGGCTGTGCTGGATGTGTAAAGCCATGTATAAAAAATCCAGATTCTTAAACACACATGTTCATGGAAGCATTATTCACAATAGCCAAAAGTGGAAATAACCCAAATATCCATCGATGGATGAATGGATGAACAAAATACAGTATATACGTACAGTGACATATTACTCAGCCTTAAAAAGGAAGGAAATTCCTCCCTTTTTCACACTACAACATGATTGAACCTTGAAGACGTGATAAGTGAAATAAGTATGACGCAGAAGGACAAGTTGTATTTTTCCACTTATATGGGGTACTTAGAGCAGTCAATTTTGTAGTGATATAAAGTAGAATGGAGGTCGCCAGGGGCTGGGAGGAGAGGGGAACAGGGAGTTAGCATGTAATGGGTACAGAGGTTTATTGATAGTTTGGGAAGATGCAAAAAGTTCTAGTGATGGATGGTGGCAATAATTGCAAAATAATGGGAATACATTTAATGCCACTGAACTGTGTACTTAAGTGACTAAAGTTTATGTTACATATATTTTACCACAATTAAAATAAAAACCCAGAGTCCTGAGGCTGATTGGACAGCGTGCTTCTATTGGGTTGTTGGAAAAGTCATGATGTATTTCTTCTATGTTTTTCATTGCAAAAATGCATCATGACTTTTCTGACAATAGGTGCCAGGCAGGTTTCAGGTTCCATACAGGATGCTGGGAGTAGGGAGACGAATAACTTCCTCTTTTCTGTGTTTATTAGCTATCATGCAATGTCTTGTGACAAACAGATATTAATGGGTTATTGTTAACTAATCAATTATTGTTAATTACTTAATAGTAATTGATTGATTGTTTGATAAGCCTTCGATAGAGACATGTTCCCAGTGCTGTGGGAATACGGAGGGACAGGACAACTTCAGAATACCTTGAATTTTCTTGTTTACAGCTGTAATTCTTAACCTTAAGTAGACACTGTAGTCACCTGACATACTTAAAAAATATACTGATGTTCCCCTCCAACCCCCAGGGAGTCTGATTACATTGGTTTGAGGTGAGGGTAATGGGCATCAGGACTGATAAAAACTCCCTTGACAATTCTAATGTGCAACAACGATTAAGAACCATTTTCTTATAGGAACAGGCTTCCCTGCAGCTGAACCCACAAATATTCAGTCTGACTATCTAAGTGCAGTACTCCTCACAGACATTTAAGGAAATTATTTACTATTTCTACCTAATTACCATGCAGCTGAATGACAACTATGCATATCACTGAGTGTGTCGGATTAACTTCCTTGTAAGTTTTTCGTTTTCAACATTTCATTATTAAGCTCTTTTCTTTGGTGCTCATGGGAATAAGATCATCTGCACACATTTAAGAAAGGAAGAGAGAGAAATGTTGGTTGTAAGCATGAAGCAGCAGTAAACATGATTAAATTACAACTGTACTTAATTACATGGGCCATAGGGCAACAGAGTTGACAAGAGGCTGTCATGCTTCATTTGTTTACCCAGGGAATGACCTCATCTTTTTCATGCTAGTTTCTCAAATTATAAACTTGTGCATTTATTAGGTTTTTTTTCTTGTTGGTTTATCACTCAAAATACTTTTAGGAGGAGGAAATAGAGGCGTATCCTGCTTATTATCTGTGCCTTGTTTCCTAGGTGACTGCCGTCTCCGCCTCTACTCATGTCTCTGTGTCCATGGCTTTTAAACTAGAAGAAAGAGTTTGCATGTCCTTTAGCATTAATTTTATTGAGTTCCTACTATGTGCCACGTACAAGTCTCGATTTTAGGTAATAGGAAGAAGAAAGCATTGTGACATCCTTGAAGATCACACCCTTTGGGGAAATTAAAATTCCTTGCAGTCTTGTGTGATTAATGTTCTAAGTAGTAGGTGTACAAAGGAAGGCGGGAGCATACTTTGTTTACTGGGATCAGGGAAACCTCCATAGAAGAGACGACCTTGAACTGGGTTTTGAAGGAGGAGTGGACGGCAGGGAAACATAAAATGGCCTGGCACATTTGGGGACCTGCAAGTAGTTCAGTGGTCCTGGGGTCCTCCGAGACTGGGGAGACTGGACAGATGGGGGGCTGGGTTGTCAGGAGTTTTAACAACCCTGGGAAAGAGTCTCCCTAAATAAAGGCAGGTGTGAAGTAGGGAGTTTTTAGAGCTGTTCTAACTTGAAGGTTTTTAAGTTGCTGGTAACTTGCTGACCTATAACAGGAATAGCTGTCCCTTACATAACATATTTTATGTGCCAGGCACTGTTCTTAGCGCTTTAGATTGTTAACTAATCTAATTCTCATAGAAATCCTATGACCCGTGGACTGTGTTTATTGTCATTTTATAGCCAAGAAAACTCGAGATTAAATGACTTGCCCAGGGTTCCTCAGTTCCTAAGAGGCAGAATTTGGAATCAAACCCTGGCATGACAGCTCTAGACCTTGTGCCCTTGACAAATGTGCTTTACAGTATGATTGCTATGGGTACATATCATTTAGCTGTGAAATGCCACACAAGTAAAACTGATTTGGCTTCTGTGCTCACAAGAAATCCCTGCTAGCTAAGAAGCGCTGGGCTCATGCTTTGCCTTAAGCCTTCTGCAAAGAAGATGGCAAGAGACGTGCAATGACCCAACAAAGACAAACAGTGAGAGCAGAGGCCTTTTAATACACAGGACCAGAGAAGGAAGCCCGAGGGCCCAGCGTAACCAGAACTGTCAATGGACTTTGACAAATTAAACTTCCTGACACAATTTAGTGGACAAGAATTTATTGCTTCAAAGAATGTGGATTACGTAAATTGGGGATATAAAAGGATTCCAAAAGGATTACTGATGCTGCCACTGATGGGTGTAAATCTGAGATCCAGCCCTGTTGGAGGAACTTTGAACTGAGCAGAGGGGCTTGGCAGTGCCTCTTTTTTTCTCCATGGTTTCCAGAACTTTTTCCATCTCGCTGCTCCCCACAAAAAACACTACTACCGTTGTCAACATCAACTGTTCCTTCCACTTATTAAGTATTTACTGGCACCTTATCTGAATTAATGTGCATAATATTCCTATGAAATCCGTATGATGACCATGTTCTATTCACAGAGGAGAACGCTGAGATTTAGAAAGGTTAAGTGACTTGACCAAGGTCACACAGCGAGAAGTGTGGCAGACTTGGGATTTTAATTTAGGATTTTCTGACTCCAAAGCCATGCACATTTTTTTTTTCAAATGAATTTTTTATGGAAGTGCACAAATCATAGAGTGAACATACCCATGTAACCACCAAACAGATCAGGAAATGGAACATTATCAGCACCTCAGAAGGCCCTCCTGCCCATTATCTTCCTCAAAGGTAGCCACTATCTGCACTATTATCATCATGGATCACTGTTTGCCTATTTTGGAACTTTATTTTAGTGGAATTAGAGAGTCTAGGAGTGGAGTCTGCCTTCGTTTATAAGTGAGATTCATTTATGGTATTGTACATAGCAGTGGTTCGTTAATTATCATTGCTGTGTAGTGTTTGTTGTATGACTATCCCACAGTTTATCAATTTACTATTCATGGGCATTTGGTGGATTCTGGTGTTTAGTAATTTTGAATAACGCTGCCATGAACATTTTGCACATTTTTTTGGTATATAAATATGATTTATGATGAGCATATACCTAGGAGTGGAATTGGTGGGTAGTACATTTTATCTGACTAAGTTAGTTAATTTTTATGGCCCAAATAAATGCTTGGTAACTTTGTTGAACTGAATGGACATGAATACAAGTACTCTAGGAGTTTACAGTAAAATAAAATAATTGCGTGAGCTACAGTATCCAGGCAGGGTTAGCTAGATCATGAGAGGTTTCTCGGTAGATGTGTAAGGTTTGGATAGGTTGAAAGCAGAAGAAACTAAGTTAAGTTAGAGGAGAAAGCATGTGCCAAACTTGAAAGTAATGCCGGCAGGCATAGGAGACAATGAGGATACCAGTCTACCTGTAACAAGGGAATTGTCTTAAGCAGTAAGTACTAGGTGGATAGTGTGGAGCCATGTGGTGGAAAATGGGCAATATCAGATTGTGGGATGTTTATTTTCTTCTATGGGTAAAAGGGTTTTCACAGTACAGTTGACCCTTGAACTACACAGGAGTTAGGGGTGCCGACCCCTCCACAGTAAAAAATTAGTATATAATCTTTGGCTCCCCCAAAACTTAACTACTAATAACCTACTGTTTATTTTGGTTTTGTTTTTTTATTATTTATTTATTTATTTATTTATTTATTTATTTATTTATTTAGTAGTAGTAGTAGTTCCAAGTGTACAAAACAATGCAATAGTTATCCTTTTCATCCTTCACAAAGTAACAACCTCCTCCCCCCATCTACTGCCCTCCCAACCCCGATATCATATGTATCTATTACAATTCCATTGACTCCATTTCCACTCTCTACTCCACGTCCTGTGACTATATGTGTGTGTGTGTGTGTATATATATATATATATATATATATATATATATATATATATATATATATATAGTTGACATACAATATTATTCAACCTCAGCTTCAGAAATACAGTTCGGTGGTCAGGTCTCTACACTGTCTCTACAATGAAGTGGTCTCCCTAACAAGACATGAGTCCATCTGGCCACCTAAAAAATATTTACAATATTATTGATTATATTCCCCAGATTGTCTTTTCTATCCCTGAGGCCATATTGTAGTTAGCAGATTATATTGTCTCTTCCCTTCCCCTTCTCCTTCATCCCCACCCGCTCCCAACTAGCAACCATCAGTTTTTCTTCTGTGTCTCTGAGACTATTTCTGTTTACATTTCTCATTTATTCAGTTCTTTAGATTCCACATATAAGTGAGATCCTATGGTATTTGTCTTTCTCTGACTGACTTATTTCACTTAGCATAATGTTTTCTAGGTCCATCCGTATCGTTGCAAATGGAAGAATTTCCTTCTTCTTTATAGCTGAGTAATACTCCATTGTGTAAATGTACCATAGTTTCTTAATCCAGTCACCTACCGATGGGCATTTCGGTTGTTTCCAAGTCTTGGCTATTGTAAATAGCGCTTCAATGAACATAGGGGTGCATATATTTTTTCGAATTAATGTCTTGGGTTTTTCTGGATAAATACCTAAGAGTGGAATTGCTGGGTCATAAGGTAGTTCCATTTCCAGTTTTTTGAGATACCTCCATACTGATTTCCATAATGGCTGCACCAGTCTGCAGTCCCACCAACAGTGCACCAAGGTTCCCTTTTCCCCACAACCTCCCCAGCATTTGTTGTTTGTTGATTTATTGAAGATAGCCATTCTGACTGGAGTGAAGTGGTATCTCATTGTGGTTTTTATTTGCATCTTTTTAATGATTAGTGAGGCTGATAACCTACTGTTGACTGGAAGCCTTACTGATAACATAAACAGTCAATACACGTATTTTGTATGTATATTACATACTGTATTCTTACTGTAAAGTGAGTAGAAAAAATGTTATTAAGAAAATCACAAGGAAGAGAAAATATATTTACAGTATTCATTGAAAAAAATCTGCATGTAAGTGAACCCATGAGGTTCCAACCCATGTTGTTCAAGGGTCAACTATACTTCGGAATGTTAACAGAAGTTAAGCCAAAATAAATAAATAAGACACTGAGGTTTGGGAAACATTGATTCAAACAGATTTGTTTACTGCAAGATTTCTTTGAGCCTTTAAAGTATGCATTGCAAATTTCCAAAATTGTTTAAACTCAGCAAACTTGTGCTTATAAAGGAACAGTGCTTCTTGGAACATATTTTGGGAAATTGGGATATGTGGGCTTTGAGGAAACACTTGCTGGAATGTTACACTGGCATGAAAGGCCCGTGAAAGCTGGGGCTTCTTTGGTAATCACAGTTCTACTACTTGCACTGAGAACATCTAGCAAGAGTATTTTCTCAGTATATATTAATTGAATGAATTGTTGGTTTTAGTGGATGAAGGAAGAATTAGATCAGGGTGAAGTCTGTTTTTTGGCAAGATTAATCTGATAATATGGCATAGGACGGACTGTAAGGGAATGATACTAGAAGCTAAAATACCAAAAAAGGAAGAAGCTGTGAAGGTTGTCCAGGCCTAATACTTTTTTTTTGGATGGTGGTGACATCCTTGAAAATGGAAACTGAAATGAATAACAGTAATATTTTGTAAAGAGAATTGACAAGATTTGGTGATAGATTAGATGAAGGAGGAAGGAAGTTCTCAAATTACTCAAAGAGTTCGGATGGCTCTGAAGATGTTGGCGTCACTGTAGGGAGGAAGGAATTTCTGTACAAGACTTCATTGTTTCCTTCATGTAGCCCAGTGATCTGATGGATGTGGTCATGAAGGAAGTATCTAATTCCATGAAAACCTTGTGTTTGAGAACTTTCTGTGTAGAAAAAGATCACAAGTTTTCAAACAGGAACGCTAGGGATGGGAGAGAGTTTAAATGAAAACTACAGGGAAAAATACCCACAAAAATTCTATTTAAAAAACATCACACTGAGCTTGAATGGGAGCAAATATATTGTGCAAAGATTCTGACTTACCCCAAAGGCAACATTTTTTTCAGTTTATTAATTCTATGATATCTACATAGAAAATATGTTAATTAAAACATATGAAATTTATGGTAATGAAGATTAGATAATTATTTAGAGCTGCTTCTTTTCTAAAAGAAAGCAGAGCTTTCTAGGATTATAACAAGTGGGTCTGAGATTCGTTTGGGGAATGAATAGGCTGTGAGATTAAAAATGTAAGTTGTCTAGTCTAGACATACTAAGAGTCAAAACCTCAGCAAATGCAGACACCACCTTTATGTCTGATCAAACCTAATGAGTCCCAAGGAAGCTGACTTCTTCAACTCAATGGAAAAGGCAATGGATGGAATGGAAGCAGCACAGACCTCTCACATTCATAGACTTAGATTTAAATCCCAGGGGGGACTAAGCTGTTTCTTATCTTTTAGTCTACTTATCCATAAACTAGGAATAGTGATGATCTCACAGGTTAGTGGTGAGGATTAAATAAGATGTAAAATAACTAGTACCATAGGCACTATGCATACCTACATACATCAATGAACCAACTGTGCTGTAGTCCCTTAAACTCACCTCTGCCTTCCAACCAGATTTGCTTTCCATCTAAAAGTCCATTAATAGTGCATCTAGGGACCTTCAGAAATGGTACATTTGTGACAATGATAATTAGGAATGATAATGAACTTGGTGTAATAATGATTACCAGAAAATTATTCCAAAATATTTTGAAAGATTTTATGTGTAATGTATGGTAGTTGTAAGGGTCAAGTGTTGGTGGGGCTAGAAAAAAAATTGTCCTGCTGGAAAAATAGTTAAGTGTGTAGATAGTTATATCAAGATTCAAAATTAAATGAATCTAAATAGCAAAACAAGGCTTTCATTCATTGTAACTAACATTTCTTTTCCATTACACCAGTGAGAAGAAGCTCATTACAGATGCTCTTAATAAAAATCAGTTTTTGAAGAGACTGGATCCTCAGCAGATCAAAGACATGGTAGAATGCATGTATGGAAGGAGCTACCAGCAAGGGAGTTACATCATTAAGCAAGGAGAACCGGGAAACCACATCTTTGTGCTTGCAGGTGGGTTTCACAGAATTTTCCAGTTATCGTATAACAAATATTTTGCTTATTGTCTTAACGATTTTCTCAAACATTTAGTTTGCGAAACACAAAACAGTTTGCTCTGTTTATAGAAAATGTAACAGGTTGAGCTCGTGAAATAGTAACATTGTTGATCTAATCATGATGATAATACTTAATATTTACTGAATGCTTTCTATATATGTCAAGCATCCTATTGAGAACT
Source organism: Hipposideros armiger (assembly GCF_001890085.2). Classification (NCBI taxonomy): domain Eukaryota; kingdom Metazoa; phylum Chordata; class Mammalia; order Chiroptera; family Hipposideridae; genus Hipposideros; species Hipposideros armiger. The sequence continues at coordinate 190,214 of NW_017731525.1, read as the reverse complement.
TAATAGAGAGATCTCATTTCCTCTTCTCATCAACTTTATTAGGCAATGCTGTTATCTCCATGTTACTAACATGGATAAAGAGGTTAAATAACTAAGCCAAGGCCACACAGCCCCTAAGTGGTGGAGGTAGGATGCAAACTTAGGTGACCTGACTTAAGTGTCCATACTTTTAATCACAATGCCACTCACTCAACAACTATAAAAAGGCGTTTTCATTAAAATACTGCTACTTATGTTGGTATTTTTAGGTGGTTGTACTAGAAAAAGAAAACTGTTATTTTTTTGGTTCTGTGAAATATTTAGTTATATTTAGTTACCAATAATTTAGAAAGATAATTTAGGTACATTTAGCCAACAGACAAATCAAATGGAACACCTTAAAACTAAAACTGGTGTTTTTAGAATCATTTAAATAGTTTCCTTCATCTATGAGCACTTGAACAAGCTTACGTGCTGGGAAGATTATAACAGATAGGCAAAGGATTTATTTCTCAAATGCATGTCAAATACGTAAGTCTTATAGCTGTACATGAAAACATGTTTTTTAGATATGGAAGCAAGAAATTATCTGAATAGTGCTTGTGGTTATTGAATGCCCTATATAATTTTGAATTCCCCCTACTTTTTGAGTTTTAAGGAAAAAGTTAAACTGGCTTACCCAGATGGAGTGGTAAACTGAGATGTGCATGACCTTCTATTTTGCATTATAGTTCCTGGCAATCTAAGCAATGCTTTTTTTTTAAAAAAAAATTCATTTAAAAATTACTTTTATTTTAGCCTTGCAATAATCATAATACAAGCTCATTTACACATATCTCTTAAACAACACATATTTCTTAAACAACACATATCTCTTAAACAACACGAATGCCAGAATAAATGTATAAGCTGCATATTAGCTAAAATTACAGATTAATAAAATTTAAGTTAACATTAATGTGATGGATGATGTTTAGTTTTTCACAAAGTTGCTTTTTACAGTTAGGCTCTGAGTTTGACATGTTCCAGCGAACAGTTGGCTCTCGCCACTTCTTCAGCAATGCTTTTATGATTCTTGTTTACTTGGGATCTTAAGTGAGGGTCAGAAGTTGTCTATCCAAACAAATTAATAAACATGTATTATTCTATTTATAGTATATAAAAGATTTTTTAATTTATTTTAAAATATTTTAATTAAAATATAGCTAACATACAACATTATATTAGTTTCAAGTATACACTGTAGTTATTTAACATTTATGTACCTAAGGAAGTGATCACCAAGATAAGTACAGCAACCATCTGACACTGTATCATACTATAATAATATTATTGACTATATTTCCTATGCTGTACATTACATCCTCAAGACTTATTTGTTTTATACCTGGAAATTTGAACCTCTTATTCCCCTTCACTTTTGTTCCCCTTTAGAAATTTTTCAGTTACAATTGACATTCAGTATTTTATATTAATTTTAGGTGTACAGCATTTGGTTAGACATTTATATCATTTAAGATATGATCCCCCTGACTAGTCTAGTACCCACTTGGTACTATACATAATTATTACCGTATTATTGACTATATTCCTCATGCTTTACTCCACATCCCCATGACTATCTTGTAACTACTAACTTGAACTTCTTAATGCCTTCATCTTTCTCACCCTGTCCCCCAACTCCCCTTTCATCTATCACCCCAATAAACCTAGTACACATCTGACACCATACATAGTTATTATAATATCATTGACTACATTTCTTATGCTATACCCTACATCCCCATGACTACTTTGTAACAACCAATTTGTACTTCTTAATCTCTTCCCCTTTATCCCACCAGCCCCCTCCCATCTGGCAGTGATCAAAATGCTCTCTGTATCTGTAAGTTTGTTTCTGTTTTGTTTGTTTGTTTTGTTTTATTTTTTAATTCCACATATAAGCAAAATCGCATTGCATCTGTCTTTTTCTGATGTAACTCCACTCAGCACAGTACCCTCCAGGTCCATCCATGCCACCGCAGATGGCAAGAACCCGTTCCCTTCCATGGCCGAGCAATATTTCATTATAAATATGTACCACTTGCCCGTTATCCATTCATTTATCGATGGACACCCAGCCTGCCTCCACACCTTGGCCATTGTAAACAATGCTGCAATGAACATATGGATGCACATGACCCTTCAAAGTTGTGTTTTGATTTCTTCAGATAAATATCCAGAAGTGGGATTACTAGGTCCTTCTTTGTCTCATGTTATAGTATTTATTTTAAAGTCTATTTTGTCTGATATGAGTATTTCTACCCTATCCTTTATTTTCCATTTCCATTTTCATGAAATATTTTTTTCCATCCCTTTCCTTTTAGGCTGATATGCCTTTCGATCTGAAGTGAGTCTCTTATAGGCAACATATGTAAGAGTCTTGTTTTCTTATCCATACAGCCACACTATCTTTTGATTGGAGCATTTAACCCATTTACATTTAAAGTAATTGTTGATAGATATGTAGTTATTGCCATTTTATTATTCATATTTTTTATTTATTTATTTTTTTCAGTCTTAAAGGAGTTCCTTTAAGAGTCTTTGTAATACTGGTTTGGTGGTGATAAATTCCTTTAGCTTTTTCTTGTCTGAAAAGCTCTTTACATGTCCTTCAATTCTAAATGATTGATAGCTTTGCTGGGTAGAGTAAATTTGGCTGTAGAAGATTGTTTTTATATACTTTGATTTTTTAAACAACCCAGTTTCATAATTATTGGTTTGTTATTTGCCATGTACATCTTCGTAGGCACTCTTAAAATTATACAATCATTCCCAAGTAATTGTTTTACCCTTGAGATTGATTATAGTCTTCATTGAGCCAGCGTTCAAGTTTTTGGGGCCGGTGATCCAGAGCAATTTGTCTCTCAGTTTTTTTCTTGGCCGTTTCACTTCTACTTTAGCAACACAAGAACATTCTTGCAAGAGAAGATAGGTCATTAAGTCAACAAATATTTATGGAACCTACTAGGAAAGGATGAGAAACTCAAGTCAGCCTATCTCGTTCCTTGCTAGTCAGTAATTCTGATGAAAAGCTTGGGGAGAGAAGAGTTTGATCAGAGGTGAGCGTTAATACGGTCATTTAAATCAAGGCTGTAGCACACATGGAAATGAAAATGAGATAGTTTTTTATTTGAATTCATTATGGTGTTACCTAAAGACTGACTTGCCTGATTTAATTGATTAGCAAATTAATTTAATTAAAAATCTCCCTTTATAAAATATCGCATGAATAACAATAGTAAATTATATTTAGCTTAAATGTTTGATATTGCATATATTTCTTCAGTATTGCCCAAGGCCTATGAGCCATAACCAATTAGGAAAAAAACAAAAAAACAAAACTTGAAATGCATTAAGATCCATGACACCAACTTGACAGTATCATTAAGTGGCTTCAAAGGAATTTAATTTAGTTGTGATGAGAAATTATTAAATTTTTCATATCTAATTTGTAGGATTTGGAGTCAAAACAGACTTTAAGTTCTATCAGAATCAGTATCTTTTCTGTTTTGTCCACTCTGTCCACCTCCGGCACCTGGACCAGTTCCTGGTAGAACACAGGTGCTCACATCAGGTTTGTACAATGAATAGATGGATGGACAGAAGCAATCTAGAGCCACTTCATGGTGAATTAGGAGAAGGAAATTTTTCAAGGGAAAGAGAATAACCCTATCATTTGCCTCCCTCTAAGAACATAGGTCTTTTTTGCATATGATTTTGGTTAGGTAAGGTTTTATTTGCATTTGCTCAATGGGAAAAGAAAATAGAATTTGCAGGGCAAAAAAAAAAAAAAATTGTGAGAAGGTTGCCTGAAGTGCTACCTCTCCTTCCCCCAGCCTTTGCACACATAAAGATTATTGTTAAGCACTCTTCTTTTTTATTTTTTATGATTTTATTTTTTTAAGAGTAGTTTTAGTGTTAACAGCAAAATTGAGAGGGAGATATAGAGATTTCTCATATATTCCCTACTCCCACACATTCATAGCCTCTCCTATTATCAACATACTCACCAGAGTGGTATATTTAATATATATATATTAAGGATGGTAGTATATTGATACACCATAATCTCCCAAAGTTCATAGTTCACCTTAGGGCTCATTCTATGGGTTTAGACAAATGTATGATGACATATATTGTTCATTATAATACCATACAGAGCATTTTCATTGTCCTAAAAATCCTCTGTACTCTGCTTATTTATCTCCTCTCACCCCACCTCTGACAGCCACTGATCCTTTTATTTTATCCATAGTTTTCCCATTTCCAGAGTGTCATATACAGTTGGAATCATGTAGTATGCAGCCTTTTCAGATTGGCTTCTTTCACTTAGTAATATTCATTTAAGATTCTTCAATGTCTTTTCATGGTTTGATACCTCATTTCTTTTTAATGCTGAATAATATGCCATTGTCTGGATGTAGCACAGTTTATTTATCTATTCACCCACTGGAGGACATTTTGGTTGCTTTGAAGTTTTGGCAGTCATGATTAAGCTGCCATAAAAATCCATGTGCAGGTTTTTGTGTGGACGTAAGTTTTCAGCAATTTTGGGTCAATACCAAGGATATTATGGTAAGAATATGTTGGGTAGAATGGTAAGAATGTGTTTAGTTTTTGTAAGAAACTGCCAAAGTCTTCGGAAAGGGCTGTACCACTTTGCATTCCCACCAAAAATGTATGGGAGTTCCTGTTACCCCACGTCCTCATCAGCATTTGGTGGTGTCAACTTTCTGGATTTTGGCCATTCTAGTAGGTGGATAGTGGTTATCTCGTTTTAATCTGCGTTACCCTGATAACATACATGACTTGGAACATCTTTTCATATGCTTATTTGCCATCTGTATATCTGCTTTGGTGAGTGTCTGTTAAGGCCCTTGGCCCATTTCTCAGCAGGGTTGTTTTCTTATTGTTGAATTTCAAGAGTTCTTTGTATATTTTGTACAACAGCCCTTTATCAGATGTGTCTTTTGTAAAAACATTTCCTCCCAGCCTATTTTGCCTTCTGATTCTCTTGATATTGTCCTCCTGGAGCACTCTTCTTCGTGACTTCCATTTATTAGCTCATTTCACTGAATGAGGGGTTAAACAGCTTATGGGGCATAGGAAAGCCACTTACCCAAGGCACACAGCCTGTGACTTGTCGGGCCAGGCAGTCTGACTGCTGGGCCAGCACACATCTCAGTTACGGCGATTCATCCCTCTGTCAGTGTAAACAGCCGTGCTGTTTTCAACACACATTAATTGTGTTTCTTATACAAGAGAAGTCATTTCTTGTGCTACATTTTTCATGGGGTTGAGTGAATTTTAAATAAGACACTTGCCATCCACATGGCTCCAGAGAAAGAATTTTGTAGCAATGATAATGTTAACAATAGTTAACCCTTCCATGGCATTAACTATGTGCTAGCCATTGCTTTATGTTCCCTACCTATATTAACTTATTTATAACTGACAAGAGCATGAAGTAAATATTAGTGTTATCCCCATTACTGACAAGGAACTTCAGGCAGGGAGGGTAAGTCTCTCATGGCGAACCAGCTTAACAAAGTGGCAGAGCTGGTTTCAGTCTGCACTCTTAACTACTTTATTATCATGAGAATCATAAAATAACTGTATTACTTGTTTTTTTTTTTTAAATTCTACTTGACAGAGGGCCGATTAGAGGTGTTCCAAGGTGAGAAATTGCTATCAGCCATCCCTATGTGGACCACATTTGGAGAATTAGCCATTTTATACAACTGTACAAGGACCGCCTCCGTGAAAGGTAACAGGAGAGGCAACGCTGTATTTTGAAATTGTTACACAATGTTAAAGATAACCTAGTTCAGTCACTGTTGCACCCTGATTCAGTTGTTTTGTCTCCTATTGTGTCCCATATGCTCTTGTTAATAGTTACAATACTATGCTTAGAAAAAGATTTTCATTAAAGCACTTGTCTAAATAATTCAAGTTTAGAAGAACTTTTCCATCAGATACCTGTATATAAAATATGAGCATATTTTTAAAACGAATGATTCCAATATTTGCTTTAATTGCCCTTTCACTTTTTTACTATGTAGACATCTGCCTTTGCTCATCCTGAATGTTTGCTTTCCATTCTCTATAAGGTTCTGACCATATTATAAACTAGAAAAATTAATTAAACCAATGAAAATGTGTAAATGTCAAAAGAGATGTGCATCAGTTAATGAGAATTTTCACGAATGACTTTTGAGATTAGTTTGTTTCTCCTTAAGGTTCCTGTTTTGACTTTATTCAATTTTATGTTTTCTTCTGAATTACTTAGATGTGGTATTTCTCAGGGTTTGGGACTGGGTTATGTGTCTCAGCTTTGCTGCAGTGTTTGATAAAAATGCAGGTTTAGGGCTTCACTCCAAACCTGAATCAGATCTCTGGCAATGGGGACCAGGAACCTGTATTTTTAACAAGAACGTCAAGATAATTCTAATTCTCTCAAAGATCCTTAAAATATATTGGCTCTCTTTAGCAACAATGCCTAAATGACATAAGAAGACACTCATACACCCAGTGATCTTTAATTTTCAATTATCTGCTTGTGAATTTTTCTCTGTCTGGATTAGCTCCAGGCTGGCTGGCTTTCTCTTGTATCACAGCACAAATCTGAAATACATCCTGATGATGTCGTGCGTAATTGGGAATTGCAAAGTAATTTTAATATCATCCTAAGCAAAACATAATTAGAAAGGAAATCTTTTGCGCTCATTTCCAAACCATGGTTCATATGAAAGCCAAAAATGATTTTATAAAATTACCCACTATTTACATCACTTCTTCCTTTCATTTATATGTTTAAATAATGCATTTTTTCCAAGAAATATCATTTTATGAGAACATAGAAAAATGTTTTGATTCACAGTTTTTAGTATTTTCTTAATGTGGGAATACATAGTGTTTTATGATTTTCTTGATTTTTTTTTCTCCTGAAGCTATTACAAATGTTAAAACTTGGGCACTAGATCGAGAGGTATTCCAGAACATAATGAGAAGGACAGCTCAAGCGAGAGATGAACAGTACAGAAACTTCCTCAGAAGGTAAGAATACCACATTGGTAGAAAGAGAAGATTGTGTAGACATATTGTGGATATGTTGAGTTTATCAGAATAATTACTTCACTATAGCTTCTCTTACTTAAGCATTTTCCACATGATTAAACCAGAAGTGGTATTCCCTTGCAGTAAATGCCACTATATATAACATTTTATATTTAGTTCCCATTAGCCTTGTGTCCTAATTTATTTCTCCTGCTAATTTCGCCCTTGTATTGATGGAGTCATTTCATATAGTATAGAAAAATGTGCCAAAATCCTAAAATATTCACCTGGGGTGCTCAGTTGACACTGAAAGATACCCTTATTTTGGAAGAAGAGAGCAAAAGGTAATCTTTCTAATAATGCTTTGCTTAGGATAATATTAACATTAATTTATTTTGCTTTCCTTACTTGCTTTACCTGACACATTTTTTTTTCTCATTCGCATAAATCCACCATCTCCCAGATTACTATGTTTGTAGGAAATTAACATGTCCAAAGTGTTACTATGTTTGCCATGATGGCACGGGTTCTTGGAACATGCTCATTTTGTGAACTGTTCTATACCCCCAAATATTTGGATACATCAAATTATAGAGAAACAAATACCTATGTAACTAAAAGTCAGCCATACATTGAAAATGTTTTTAGCAAGTGTAAGTTCCCTATTTAAACTATTTCTGTGTCTTTTGTGGTAGTTTTGACAGTCTCTGAAGCTGTAATGCATATTGTAATGAACTGATACCTACGATAAGTGGTAACAATAATACAATATCTTGCAGTTTCCAGAAATAAACTCTAAGTTCTTTATAAGTATAGTGATTTTATCTTGCATGCAGAGCTAGCCTGCAGAACCAATGATTTTAGGGCTGTACAGTGCCTCGCATAGAGAGAAGACTCAGTGCATATTGAATGAACACATGTTGATCAGTGGAACATTGCAGGCGTTAAGGTTTCTCACATAAATTCTTGCTGATTTACTCTCCCAGAGCCAATAGTGACTCCTGGCAGAGAGCTGCATTTATGACAAGCAGATGCCTTACCTTTATGCCAACCAATGCCTTAGCAATTTGAGGTCTACCTGAGTATAGGTGATCTCAAAATCCAACAACTGAACAATGCAGGTCAGCATTTAAAGCTAAAGAACCACACTTATGCAAGGGCAAAAAAGGGATAAATAAATTAACCAGTGCCATGGGTTGCATTTGAATGTCTGAGGTCAAACCTGAACCTTTAGGTAGAGCCGTTCCTTCTCTTGGAGTCTAGTATGCTCTGTCTTAGTGGAAGGAGCTGAGAGAATTTAGTAGTATTTATCCCTTCCTTCCTTTTTTTCCTTTCCTTTCTTTTGTTATCTCATTCCTGCATTCATTCAACACTTACTGCCAAGCCCCAACATTGTGGATTCCATGGCCAACAAGATAAACCTGCTGTCTGCTTTCTGTAGCAGGGAAACAGACCAAAGAGTTTTCCTCCCATCAATTTCCTCACCAGTCCCCAAGAGTATTGGTTTCCAGAGGAGAATTTTCACTAACGTTGTAGATTCCAGTGTGGACTAGAAGTAGAACTTTCACAATGGGCATGTTAACCAATGACAGATTCTGGTTACCCTTTTACCTTTTCATAGATAAGAAGACTTATTAGAGAAATATATCCCTCTTTGTTTCATAATACACAGTAAGCTCTTTCTCTTTTCCATTTACATCTTTTTATTATGAAGTATGCGATGTATATACAAGATACATAGTACATATGTAATTTATAAAACACAATAATAACAAAATGAGCACCATTGATTTACTGGCAGGCCAAGAAAGTAGAAAGTTAGCAATGTTCTTGGAGTTCTCGGTGCTCCCACCCACCATTTCCCACTCTCCTTGGGGTAGTCTATATTCTGAAGTTTAGTGCTAATCATTCCCTTGGTATTCTTTATTATTTTACCTATAGCTTGATTTAGCCTATTTTTGAATTTTATAAAAGTGGTGTGTGCTTGCAACTTATTATTATTATTATTATTTTTAAAGATTCATCAATTTGGTTAGTTCAGTCATTTCTCTTGTAGAGTTCTACTATCTGACTCTATCACAGTGTATTTATCTGCTCTCCCATTGGTGGATGGGAAGGGGAGAGAGTTCCAGTGTTGGGCAATTACAGATGATTCTAATGCAAACATTCTTATATACTCTCCTGGCTACGTGCCTCCCCGTGCACATGTGCCAGGGTCAGCCTGGAGCTCTTTTTTCAAAAATCAAATTCAATCATGTGTATTTGGAACAGCATCATTTTTTCCTTAGGTGTGTCAAATTTTAGATGACAAGAACAACATATTTATCTTATAGAAATTTTATGAACAGTCCTGAGTAAAAATGAATAAAGTAGAGGATACATTTCTCTAATAGAATAATTTAATCATATTGATTGGTTAATTATATGGAGTGGAATTTCTGATTTTTTTTTCAAATAGTTTCAGTATCCTATTTCATTCAATGTATATTATTATTATTATTTTTAAAACGTGTTTCTATTACACACCTCTGGCTATCATTAATTTTAAAATACAGGATAGTATGACTAATAATCAAAGATCATTTCCATGCTAATTCCTGCATTTCCCCCTGGATTCAATCTTCACTTAATTACAAGGGTTTAGATGAAAATCTGGTCTGGAAGCAGAGCTCCTCACCCAGGCTAATGAAAGGTATTGAGATGTGGAGAGAAACACATTTCCGAAAGTGATTCCGCTTTGAAAACCAACAATAAATGGACTATGTTTTTTACCCTGAACAGACAAAATTTGATTTTTCCCTTATTGGTATCCTGCTATTTTTATTTATTTGCCTATGATAAGTATCTGTGATTATATGTGTTTATGTAATTTCAGTGCATTTGAAATTCAGTTATTTATGTGTGATAAATTTGGAGGTTTACTCCAAAAATGAAAGTGCGTTTTTAAATGCATGTAAAGGTTTTTGAATCTACATATATGTTTGTGTTTATAATTTAATTCAGTAAGATAATGAAATAAATGCTTCTTTTTCATTTTGAAGTGTATCCTTGCTGAAGAATTTACCTGAGGACAAATTAACCAAGATCATTGACTGCTTGGAAGTGGTAAGCAATTTTAAAACAAAAAATACATTTTGTTAAGGGATTATATAATCTAGTCATTATTAACACTGTAGATGAATAAAAAGGAAAAGATGGTACATCACCAGTCTACAGAAACCAGGAGCCTTTTTCTATTGTGAAAAATATTAGGCCCATTCATACTGAATTAAGGGATTGGGATGGTTTGTAGGCTATTCTTCTGAAATGTATAAAAGGAAGTTGGATTTGCATGTGCAAAATGGCATTTGATTTACATATTTTAATCTTTTTAGTATATTTTATAAAACTAATCTGCCTTAAGAAGCATTTGATTTTCTGCGATTAACATCACAATCCCTTACAGAGTTTTCATAGTATAAAGGAGTCAGTGATGCATAATTAGGAAATGGAGTATAGAAAGGGTATATTGGAGCTTTTGGTGACAGGCTTCTGAATCAGGCTATGAAACCCTCCATACGTGAAAACTCTAGGCCATGAAATGACATTAGGAAAAAACAAAACAAACAAAAAAAACCAATAACACTGCACTTAAGAAGCACCTTACCTATTTTAACATCTAGGGAAAAATGGCATGTTGAAATGTGTTCAAAAACTTCTGTTAGGTATCACCCAGATGGTTGGTTCTAGTCCAGGACTAGTCAAGTCTTTTTGTGAATGATGCTTTTATGACATGTACCTGGGATTCCAATGATATGCATTATATGAAAATCTCTTCAGATTTCAGAGGTTAAAATTCAAAGCAAATAACCTCTCCCTAACTTTTTGGGGGGTCAATTTCACTGAAAGTAAAATAGCTTTTCTGGAATGTAAAGGAGGTAAGGCATAGTAAAGGAGTCGCATGCAGACTCGAAGCTTTTATAAAGCTGTTCTCAACAGGAGACCAAAAAAAAAACCAAAAAAAAACACACAACCCTGCAAGACCCATTGTTGACAGATTTATGCCTCTGTCAATCACAACATGCAATGTAAACTAATATATGTTGAGAAGGGAGCACTGACCGTTTTATCCAAAAGTGTAAGTGACACCAGTAATGTTTCCATTTACAATTCATGGACCCCATCCAGCAGCTTATCGAGGACAGGCCATGATGACACAGTGCCTGGCCTTGTGTCCCAAGAGTGTTCAGATATGAAGTCATTTGCAAGAGGACGGCTTACCCTGTATCTCTTGGGATTCTCCCAGTGTAATTTAACCCAATCACAGATGTTGCAGATTAATAATTCATCCTAATTTCTGAGAGTGTTGTTCTTCTTTTTCAAAGCTGGAGAGGCTCTATATTTCTTAGTTAACTGAGAGAATCTGTTTTTAATATAATACTAATAGAGTAGATTCACCAGAGGGGCATTCCATGCTGACAGCAAATATTAAAATGTAGTATCATTAAAAATAAATGGTAAATTAGACATATTTATAGCAGCCACAGGCAACCACTACAGAATATATAGACAGGTTTCGGGGGGGGGGGCTCAAATCCAGTATTAATGAACACACAATTCGAGTTTGAAAGTCTCATCTTTTAAAAACCCTAGAAAGGCTTTATTATATCTCAGCATTTGCAGACAGCAGCACAGTTTATAAAGGACTCTTTCTTCATACCTGGCAAACAAATGTGACTCTGTAACATGTGAAAATCCCCACATGCAAGACAGTGATTAACAAGGGAGTAATGGGATCTATTTAGTGCTAAGAAAAGCACAGTATTTACCAGCTAGCTTGTACTAATGACCCATCAACAGCGTCCTGACAACAGCCAATCACCAATGCATCAGAGTGGTGATAGAATGCCGCTGCCGCCCTGCTGAGTTCCAGGACCAGCTGTGCCACAAACTGGCTCCATAATCTTTGAGAAAAACAGGCTGAACCTGGCATGCTGTTTCGGAGTTGATTTGGGAGTTTTTAAAATTTTTGTGTGGGGCGGGGAAGGGGGATCTGATGTGTTTGTTAAGACTTTGACTGTTGAACTCCTAGGGCAAATGGCCCCAATCGTGCAGTGTTCGGTTACACTTCTTGCTTTAGCTTAGA
>NW_017731525.1:172414-175307 GCF_001890085.2 Hipposideros armiger | reverse complement strand
TCATCTCTACTGTAAAATTGAGCTTGTATGTTGTGACAAAGCTAAAATGAGAAAGATGAAAGAGTTGGAGTAAGCAAACTGTGATGCAAAGCATGCAAAAGATTATTTGCCAACTAAAATAGAAGTTTGTCATGAGCTTAAGTAACACCCCAAGGAGGATGGTCCCTGTTGCTTCCAAAGAGTCATTCAGGAGCCCAAGCTGATGGCTACTCTGCCATTTTTGAAGTGGCCCCTCTTCCAGGATCTCTTTGGGTCATGCCATTAGGATCGGGGGAAAAGTATGAAGACACACGCCTGAAACGGCTCATGGGACTGGTGGGAAGGTGGCACGTATCATTGCTGCTCAGATTCTTTTCACTAGAAGTGAATCGTGTGGCCACCGCAGGGATGCTGAGGGGTGTGATTTGCTGTGGGAGACCTTGGTGACCAGCCCACAGCCTCTTTCACAGGAATTCACAGTCATGTATGTACCAAACGTGCCCCCAGGGACTTTAGAGCAGTATCTTACCTAGTCTTCAAATAGCATTAGGTGTGGTAAGTAATACAATCTTAACTTTACAGAAAAGGCAACTGAGGCCCAGAGGATTTAAGGAACAGCTAAGCAAACCATTATCAACCTCCTTAGTAAGGCAAACATTGAGTATTTACTATTTCAGGTGCTTTTAATGCTTCAAAAAACATTGTCTTTAATTGTCTTATTGTGGTAGACAGAATGGATCCCCAAAAAATGTCCAGACCCTGATCTCTGGAATATGTGAATATGTTACGTTGCGTGGCAAAAGGGACTTTTCAGATGTAATTAAGGTTCTGGACCTTCAAATAGGAAGACTATCCTGGATTAGGTTGGCCACATATAATTCCATGAGCCCTTAAATGCTGAAAATTTTTTCTGACTGGCGTCAGAGAGATAGATGTAGCAGAAGTGGAAGTCAAAGAGATTTCAAGTGGAAGGAGAATTCCACTTCCCGTTGCTGGTTCTGAAATTTAGGGTGCTCTGTGCAAGGATTGGATGGAGAGAGGTCTGTAGGAACTAAGGGGCAGCACCCCGGCTGACAGCATGGACAGGGGACCTTATCCTAAAACCACAAGGAACTGAATTCTGCCAACAACCTGATAAAGCTTAAAAGTGGATTTCCCTAACAAGACATGAGTCCAACTGGCCTCCTAAAGAAGGGAGACCACTTCATAGTCGGTGTAGAGGCCTGACCACCGCACTGTATTTCTGAAGCTGATGTTGAATAATAATGTATGTCAATTATAATTATATATACATATATTCACAGGACATGGAGTAGAGTGTGGGGATGGAGTCAATGGAATTGTAAAAGATACGCATGATANTTTTTTAAAAGTCTAACCTTTCCTGCTAACAATTGGAAAAGCCAGGGATTTTTCTTATTTTAATGATTACATACAGAGCCATAAGAAAGTTAAGATGATTGTGGTTTTTGCCACAGTTTATGGTCCACTTAGTTAAAGGTGGGGCAGCTAGGTATTGTAGAAAGTTCACTCGTCCAAAGTCCAGAGATTAGGGTTTGTGTTCAAGCCTTTGTGACTAGCAGCTGTCAGTTAATTGTGGTGCGCATTAGTGCCTTCTCATCTACAAAATAAAGGGGGGTTGGCCTCATCTCTACGGGTTATTTCAATGTTTTAATTTCAGAATTCTATTCAGTTGGCTCACCCAAATCAGAGGAATTTCTGTTGGTTTTTATTTTGTAGGTTCTGGTTCCTTGGAATTTAGCAATCAGGTACTAAATTGTGGTTCATAGGGTCCACTGATCCAGGTGTGTTTGCTTTAAAATTTCTAAGTTATTTTAACTATTGTACTGGGGCAAACAAAAAGATGCTGGTAACAACCCAAATAACTATATACAGTTTTTTTAAGCAACCAATTTGAGTACAAAGTCACATGGTGCCCTCTGTGTGTGTGTGTGTGTGTGTGTGTGTGTGTGTGTCTTACATCTGGTTGTGCATCATCAATACTTCTTTGTAATGTGTGTATCTTACATCTGGTTGTACATCATCAATACTTCTTTGTAATGAAGATTTCTAGCCGTTCCATAAAGGCTCTGAGGAATTCATAGGCTTGCTTCTTTGTTTTTGTCCTCCATCACCTTGGGTTTTTCTTCTGGCTTTATGTTTTCTATTTACAGACACTCAGGCTCTAGCATTTTGTTAGACTGTCACAGAATGAGCATTTTCTTTACAGTGGAAAAAAAAATACTTCCATCTCTAGCTGTTGCTGTTTGTATAGTTTTCTCCTGACCTCTACCTTTCAGTCTATCCTGGAATTAGTTCCTTATTTTTTCCCTCTTGCCCTACACTCAGCAACTACTCTCTGAATTTCTAGACATCTTCTTTTAAAATATCTTTGTCAGGCTGTGGGTTACAATTCATTAGGAAGCCATGAAACCAATTTAGAGGAACTTTTTCTTTTTTTTTTTTAAATCAGAGTAGTAAATATAAGCATTGTTTTTAAAAATATGTTACCATTTTATACAAATGTCTGCATGTGTGCATGCTCGCGCATGTGTATTTGGGCGTACAGGAAAAATGTATTTCTTACTGTAGGTCAGAGTGAAAAATGCTTGAAACCATTGCTCCACAGGATAAGGTCTATGGCTTCTTGGTCCTCTAAAGGACCCCTTTGCAATGTAACCACAGGACAATCACCACACTGTTTGCATTTCTCTTTTTGGTCTTGGTGACTCCCCTGGCTAGACTGGCTGCACTCCCCGGTTGGCAAACACTGGCCAGTCTAGCATCATAGCCAGTACTTACCACTATATATTTTTGGTCTGACCTACATCCACAACCTGATCTGATCTATGAAGGTACTGTCAACACACTGGGAGGTATTATTTTTCTTCCTTCCATGGTTTTGGGTGACAAA
>NW_017731525.1:101427-170599 GCF_001890085.2 Hipposideros armiger | reverse complement strand
AAAGGATAACTATTGCATTGTTCTGTACACCTGAAACTAACAATAAAATAAATAAATAAATAAATAAATAAATAAATAAATAAATGAAGTGGAGTTCCCCCTGGAGCTTCCGGAGAGGAACACAGCCCTGCTAGCACTGAGCTCAGTCCTGAGTGACCCAACAAAGAGAAATCTAGTTGAGCCACACTGTGCCTGGACACTCTGACCCACAGGCACATTAAATGGGTGTTGTTTTAAGCCACTAAATGTGGTTATTTGTTCCAGCAGCAATAAAAAACTAATGTGCTTGTGTTCTCTAAGTCTTTGAAAGTAAATGTTCTTATTTGAACTTCATGGATTGATGGAAGTGAAATTCAAAGCAGAACTGGGATTTGAATCTACTAGATCTGTTTGGCTTCAAAGTAATTTGTCCCTTAAGATATTATGCTTCTTTCCATGAGGTTTAAATGTATCGTAAAGAGTACATAGTGCTACGTAAATAAAAGGCATGTTTCATAGTATTAGGAATAATATTGATTCCATAAATGGAAAAAGGTTTTGAGAGTAAATGACCAAAAAAGATACTGAAATATAGTAGATACAAAAGTAGTTTTGTTTCAATTTTACTTTCACGTCTAAAAGAAAAAGAAGAGACATTCTTATGTTGTTAACTATACCTTTTAAAAAAATTAAGTCCATTTTTGCTTGTATAAATGATTAAGACCACTTGAGTTCTGTGACTTTGAGACAGAATCACATTAAAGTAAAGTAGGGGTGGACAATTTTATCCAGTTTTTGTTCTCTAAGAGGCTGAATTGCTCTTTTGGTCTGGCAGGTGGATGAATTTTTCCTACCCAAGGATTCTTTCATTGTACACGCATATAGGAGGGAAACAAAGAAATAAGTGACAGTTTGGGATTTCATGTGGATAAAACTACATGGGAGAACAATTTACATGTAAAAAATTCTAATGTCCATCTTTTATAATGATAAATCTTTGGGGAAAATCCATATGAAAGAGCTACTTACTGTGTATGGTAGAATTTTCCCAGCCTTTGCTCTTCAAGGAATTCAAAATGGAGGCTGATATTCCTACTATCTGTTGGCGATAATAGTTTCAGTTTATTAGATAATCATTTGTTCTTTTTTTAAACTCTAGCCTAGATTTAGTATCAGACTGTTGCAGATCACTAAGCAGTTTACATCTAGATTATTTAGGTGAAAGCTACCTGGATATCAGTGATGATTGCTGTGCTCTCATTTCTCTTCATGTCTTCAGTCTCCATGCCTGAGATTCAGCATTCCAGGTGATTTTTTTTTTCTGTGAAACATAAGCATAAACACAGACAAAAAACCAAAAATTTCCTTCCTTTTCCACAGTTTACGACTGCGGTGTTTTAAAAGGTTACAGATGCAATAGCAAAAACTAAAAGAGACAGGTGTGAATGATGATTTAAAAGACACAATGATTTCTTTAGCTCTTCTTGGATGCATCTCCACTGGATCTAACCTTTTCTTTTCCTCTCATCCCAATAGGAATACTATGACAAAGGAGATTATATTATACGAGAGGGCGAGGAAGGAAGTACCTTTTTCGTTTTAGCCAAAGGAACGGTAAATATTAATTATAGCTCACTTAAATCACAAAGTCTTTCCAAATCAATTTCCCTTAAGTACAGCAGGGCTCTGCATTGTAGTATGAGAAGTCTTCTGCATTGAACAGGTAATGGTGCTCCTGCTCAGAAGATTCTGGTGTGGTGCCGTCTGAGTGCTGGGTTTGGGGACACAGGAGACTTGTAATGGGTTCCAGCTGAGACAGTAACTTCCTAGTGACCTCAGGAGGTTACTTTAACATTTTTGGACCTCATTTCGTTGTGTATAAAATGACTGGATTATTTCTAAGGCTCCTTCTAGCTACGAGTGGATGATTTTCAGCTTGCCCCAGGATCCAAGGTCAGGGCTGGAACATTTTCCCATTTATTAGATATGACAAACAGCTGGTAGAGGAGAAGGGACTCAGCAATTGAGGACAGCAATGGTCAGGCATCAAGCTATAGGATGGTTTGGCTCAGGACTTTCATTCATATAGGATAGCTCAAGTTGATTGAGGTGCTGATGAAAATTTTATTCTAATATATACAATAGATCTTTGTCTTTACCTATGTTTTGAGTGGGTAACATGTTGACTCTTTACAATGGTCCTTAAGAGATAAAAAAAAAGCATTTGTCAAATACTGAAAGACAATAAAATCTTGAGCACCTGTGTCTGTAAACTGTCAGACTTTTACAAATGCTCTTTCTTTCATGAATAAAAGTTTATCATCAAAGAGTCAGGCACTGCCCTTTGTAAAATGGTGTGTGGGTGAACTTTGAACTGGGCCCCCAGTGAAGGAAAAAAAATTAACAAAATAGTTTCAAACTTCAGAAACTCTCCAACACTGAGAACCACTTTTATCATTTCTCCCCGACCTGGATCCCATGCTTTGAAAGAATTCTGGCTAATAAACACACTGCATTAAAATTGTTTTAAATTCCTTGTGACTTTGATACATGCTAATCAGAATTTCTAATCAGCATCAAGCAACCCTTGTTGCCATGTTGAACTGTAATAATTCTAGCCACAAACAAGGAATATTGAAGTTTTTGTTTGGCTCTACCATGGGGGTTCTTAAACCTTCCTGGGCTGTGGATCACAATGACCCATGAAAGTTTGTGGGCCCTTCTCCACATCCATATTTTTCATTCAGTTTTGGAGGGTACACAGGATTCAGCGAGTCAATTGTAAATAACAAATTCAGAACTCCTGATACACAGCCTTGTTCTTGATTAATTTGTCAACTCTGTTTGGCGTTGTGAAACAATCAAAGTTTCTACAGGACAATTATTATTTGCTTTGAGTATCCTTGGGAAGGAGTCACTGGATTCACATAAACATTGTTAACTTTGGGAGGTAGGATTTGAATGGAGCGTCTTCCTCTTACAGAAAGTGAAGTCATTTGATCGTGTTAAATCACAGAATTTCTTGGTCCACCCAGATTGTCTTAACTACTGCAAAATTAAACAAAGGCTTGTCTTTTTCCTTGTTCAGTCAAGTTTATATAGAGCTGGAGGGTTTGGTTGAATAGATATGCGCTCAGATTCTTCTTTTCTCTTCTTCCTCTTTTTTTAATTGTTTGATATTACTTAGGTAAAAGTCACCCAGAGTACAGAGGGCCACGATCAACCACAACTGATAAAAATACTGGAGAAAGGAGAATATTTTGGAGAAAAAGCTCTTATCAGGTGAATGCATGACTTTATATATCATATTAAAATAATTCTTTGATTGTTTTGTATGTGCAACCACTCACGTAGAGTTGTCAAACTGAGCTGCCAAATCAATGGTAGCCAAAGTCCAGGAATTAAACAAAAATTATAAACTAATGTCTAAAAAAATTCATTGCTGTGAAGCAAATAAGTGTACTATTTTTGCCCTAGAAATAAATTGAAAAGTCTTAAGTTTGTTAGTGAAAATAAGATGCTGTCTTAGAATTTTTAGTTTAAAAAAGAGAGAAAAAGATTAAAGAAATGAAAATTTTAATTTTCTCTTACAAATGAAATTTTATATTTCCAGGTTTGAAATATTGTTGTTTTCCCCCTTTAAAAAAATATCAGATAACTACTTTACATACTCTGTGTGCTTTTTAATCATCATGACTCATGACAAAAGTTATATTTTCTTAAGAATTTTTATCAACTCATTTTGCGAGTTTCAGAAACAACTTAAAATTATGTATTTGAAATTTCTACCTGAACCTTAGGTCTTTTGAGGTATGAATTTATTTATTTATTTATTTATTGTTTTTTTCATGGTTTTTTTTGTTGTTGTTGTTAGTTTCAGGTGTACAGAACAATGCAATAGTTATCCTTTTCACCCTCACAAAGTAACAACCCCTCTCCCCCGGAGTTTATTTATTGTTGATCTGCCTTATGGAAGAAATATTTATAAAGGTTAATCAAGTGGCTCAGGAGATATTTTTTACCTCCTGGAACTCAAGAAAACTACCTCAAAATGGAAGAAATATATTTTCATAAATGTAAATAACTTTTAAAAGATCAAGTTAAAGTTTCGAGCAATACCTTCTTTTGGAGTCATATGTTTTTAAATAATACTTGAAATTAGTTCAGAAATGCCTTAAAATTTATATTATTACTAAATGCTTTCACTTTATAAATAAAATAAAATCATATGCTCATAAAAAAGAGTAGTATTTCTCTTTATTTGTATCTTCCTCCTAAGTCTTGTCTAGAAAGCCTCAGTTCCGCTGATTTGTAGGTCAGGATTACACAAGGACAGAACAAACAAAAAGTATTCATAAATTAATATCTGAAGATAAATTTTGTTGTTTAGAAATCATAAAGCTCTGATTTTAAAAATAAAGTTCAACTATTTAAATTTAATAAGTAATGGTTCTTATGTAAACAATTTAAAAATGAAATTTAAAGACAAGTTGAATTTTTCTTTCCCATTTGCTAGCTGGTAATGAACATATTTCAATATCAGAGAAATTGTTGTTTTTTTAGTTTAGAATAGAAGACATTCATGTAATAGAATCATGTAATGTCATTATTCAAGACTTCAATGTATTTGTTCTTAAATTTGTGGATTATTCTTTTCATACGTCCAAGCAAAACAACTAAAGATTGAAAGTGCAGAGAACTTTATAAATGTACTATAGAGTCAAAGCAGCTTGTGAAAGAAAATATGCTATCTAGTTTTGCTAGATCTGAAATAATTGATGGTGTATGTTTCAGCTAGCCAATTATAGTGTTTTCCCATGAGAAACCTGGGAATCTATATTTAATTTAAAGACCCAACTCCCCAAAGTATTTGAAAGCATAAAGCAAAAACCAATGAGAAGGAAAGTTGAATACAAATATTTTTTACACTTTTGTGTATTTTTATGCATTGCTTCTTAGGGTCACTGACTGTGAGTCAATATTCCTTAAATTCTGTATATTTCCATAATTTGACATTAAATAGTCCCAAGAGTTCGTTCAGAATTCTATGTGCAAAAATAAATCCATGGCACTTACACAGTTATTATGAAAGAACATGTATATATTTACAAACTTCTAATACTTATAAAGTGTTTGCAAAGAATATTCTAGTCAAAATAATGACACTGAGAGATGAAAAGGATGCCATACCTCTCTCTTCTTTTTGAAATCCCAAATCAAATAGTTGGCCCACATCCAAGGTCATATCTGTCTCTATATCTCTATATCTATAGATATGTACACACATACAAGCTGAGTACAAACTACCCAGCTCCCAACCCAACAAGCTGAAATTTTTTCACAGATATCTTCCAGCAAGGACCTTGTAAAGTTGGGAGGGACTGTGGGTCATGTCAGAAGGTCTCTGGATGCCAGCTATGTGGATAGGGGATTTCTGTGGAATGTAGAGGTGGGCTTTCAAGGTTCTTTGCCCCATCACCAAGAGAAGATGAAAGAACTATACTTTGGGTGATGCCACTTTTGATGAAGTTGCTTAGAGCAGTATCAATATGCTTGCTATTCCAGGTTACCATAAATGAATTTCAGAGCACTGGGCACCATATGGGTGTACATTTTTTCAGTGTCTTTAGTTTACAACTAATAGAGGGAGGAAACGAGTATAAATTAAGGTCTCTAAAGAAATAGTTTAGCCAATGCTTAACAGATTGGTAGGCATTAGGTTTTAAATTTATCATCATTAGATCGTATGCCTTAATTCATTGTATTTAAGATATCACTTGTAAGATGCAATATTATGAACCCCTGAAAAAGAAAGACAATGTTGTTAATTACATAATGACTCAACATCAGTTGTAAGACAAACTCTGATTTCAGAGATTTTAATGCAAAATGTACATATTAGATCCTATAAAATTAAAATATTTTAGTGTTATTTAATTTATAGAGTGTTAGGGCACTAAAACAATTCTTTGGGTTTTATTCTTGATTGGGTTATTATATGTTAATTACTTGAATATTTTCCCAATAAATTTTTTCGATCAGTTAATTTCAGTTTTGCCTGACAATTAATTAGCAATTCCTCTTTGAGCAGAGGAGTGCTGTTTTATTTTGGCAGACACAAGCACAGAATGAGATTCCATACACAGTTGCAGTCACTGATCCCTCTCTGTCCCCAGTGCAGTTATCTTCTTCTCCTCTGAATTCCTTATATATGTAACCTTTACTGGAACACATTTCAAATCTTTTTTTTTTTTGGAAGGAGTAGAGTATAAATAATGATGTTAAAACAAAGCATAGTCTTTGAAAGGTTTAAGAGATAGTGTTTCACACCAAGTGGCAGATTCCCTAATAAAAATAGATGTTTAATTTCTAATTGTAGAAAATTGACTTTCCTGTTTTTGTCTGCAGTGAAGATGTCAGATCAGCTAACATTATTGCTGAAGAAAATGATGTCGCATGCCTGGTTATAGATCGAGAGTGAGTATACTGATATTGTTCGAGAAGGCAGGCTCCTGTCACCTTTGAAGACATGGCCTTCTGTTATTCCGAGGGCCCATCTGTCTTCTCATTCATTTCCACTTGGAAATGCTGGCCAATCCTCAGCTGTGAGGACATTCTATTAAAATTCATGGGAAAAAACTGGGCCTTCTGATCTGTCTGTGGCAGTGGCAGATGCTGGCAGACTAAATATTTTGTGGGCAAAGTTTGTACATAAATATCAGTAATAGATTTAAATTTTGCATCTTCCAGAGAAATAAGCTTGTTCTTGCTCATGGATTTTTTCCCACACACAATATAATGAACCATTTCATAATTTATTTCTAAAATGCTCTAATCAGTCAAAAAATTTTTTGAACAAAACCAACCTCTCTCAGACAAAATATAAAATACTCATTAGCTATATATATTTCCAGAGTAGTTTTAATTTACCATTTCTAGTAATTTGCAAGTGATGCATATCAATATTAACCTCTAGATGCCTTAGGTTATTTTCCAGAACAAGTCTCATTTTGTGTCCTAAACTCACTTCAAATCATATTTGAATCTGGCCCTTGAATCTCATCAGTTAGTTGAATATTTATTGATTATCTAGTTATAATAAAGACAATTCAAATATACCAAAGCTAGGCCATTGTTTAAGAAAAGTCAGGGCTGAGTGGCTCGTTGGTTAAGAGTTGGCTTGGGAGCACGAGCTCTGAGCAGCAGGGACACCGGTTCGGATCCCACATGGGCCAGTGACCTGCACCCTCTGTAGCTAAGATGGTGAACAACAGCTCGACCTGGAGTTGGGCTGCCGTGAGTCACCAGCGATGGTGTAGGCTGTAGTGGGTCTGCAGTGGGCCACTGTAAGCTGCCGTGAATGGCCATCCAATGGCTGGCAACTGATCAGCCTCACCCAGAAAGAGCGCAAGGATAATACCAACATGGGCCAGTGAGGTGACATCCTCCACAACTAGACTGAAGAACAAAAGGACAGCAACTTGTCTGTTCCCCTTTCCCAATTCCCCAAAGCTGTTCCCTCCCCCAATTCCCCAATAAAATCTTAACAAAAAAAAAGAAAAAAAAGTCATAGTGTAGTCAAAGAAATAGGGCATACTTATATGAAATATTAACAAAAAATAGTAAAATGACAAAAGGTATGACAAGGGAGTATACAGTTGATTATTTAATACAACATTCACTGAACATAGAATCATAGAGATTTAGAGCTGGTAAGAACTTTAGAACATTTAAAAAATTGTTTTTATTATGGAAAATTTCAAATATATTAAAAAAATAGGCAGGGTGGTATTCTGAACCTCATAATACAAGTTCAACAATGGTCACTTAATGCCTTATCTATACCACTTTATCATCCCCTGCCTACCTTCTCCACACTATTTTTAAGCAAATTACAAGCATACAATTATTTCATCTGTAAATTTTAGTAGTGTCTCTAAAGGCTTAGTATTATTTATAATGCATGACCACAATAACATCAACATGCCTAAAAAGTTAATAATTCCTTTTTTACTTGCTATTTTTATTGAGATATAATTGACATATAACATTATATTAGTTTCAGATGTACAACATTCAATATATGTATGTATTACAAAATGATCGCCACAATAAGTCTAGTTAACATTCATCACCTCACGTAGAGCAATAATCCCTAATATCACTTCCTGTGATTTTTTTTTTTTTTAAGATTTTTTTTGGGGAATTGGGGGAAGGGGAACAGACAAGTTGCTGTTGTTTTGTTCTTCAGTCTAGTTGTGGAGGACGTTGCTTCACTGGTCCAAGTTGGCACCATCACTGCACTCTTCCCAGGCGAGGCAGATCAGTTGCCGGCTTCTGGACGGCCGCTCACCACGTCTGCTGGCCACTCATGCTGGCTGCTGGCTACATATGGTAGCCCATGGCAACCCACCTGCCATCACCGCCCACTCCTGGCAGCCCAGCTCCAGGTTGAGCTGTTGTTCAGCATCTTAGCTGTAGAGGGCAGTGTCACTGGCCCTCATATGTGGGATTGGAACCAGGGCCCTCTGGCGTCCCAAGCCAGCTCTTAACCAACGCGCCACTCAGCCGGCCCAACTTCCCGTGATTTTAGTTTCTCCATTATAGATAAAAAAAGCAAATTCCAGCTAAGTTAGAGAATTGCCCCAGCAGTGCCATCTGTGATGGAGCAGGGGTGCCTACCTAGGCCTCCCCATTCCTCAGCATCCTTTTCACCATGCCATTCAACTCCCACAGTATGTGTTCTGAAAGAGAAGCACTCATGGTACAGTAAAGTGGGCAAGGTTTTATTTCATTTTTTTAAGTGTAGAAATGGGCTTAAAAATAAGTAGATTTTTAGGCAAAGAGGAAATGTGGAAGTCACTCCAGGTGGAGTAAAATTTAAAAGCAAAGGCATAGAGCTAGGAAAGTACAAAGTATGTTAAGATAAAGGTCATCTTTGGAAGCCAGCTCTGAAATGGAATATATATATTGGTACAGTATTGTCCTGATAATGCATTGTTTTGTGTATGAGTTCCTTAAAAATATATGTATGCACTGAATAATAGCATTAACTGTGTGGTAAAGTCTTAGAAATTGCTCCAAAATGCTAAGACTAAAAACATAATAGAAAGGAAAAACTCCTTTCCTTTCCTTTCCTTGTAATCACATAACCAAATATTTATACAATATCTCATATATTCATAACCCATGAAAAGGATGCAATGGCTTAATAGAGTTTATACATTATTTGGAAGTTTATAATTTTAAAACATTTAATTTGCATGTGAATAGTTGAGATTCTATAATATGCAAAGTACTGTGTTAGACACAATAAAACATAAAAAGTCACCTGAATTTATTTCATAAATTCTATGGGTAGGGGAGACTGAATATCAAGTCTGACTATGTTGACCTACATCCTGGATTTCCTGAGATAGTCCTAAGCATATTTACTATTGGCACCTGCTTTCACTCTGGAAAGTGTTCAGTTTGGATGACAAATTATATGATCTTTCTAGCTATGACTTATAGACTGGATTAATATCCATAATTGTCCCATAGAACCCTATATACTCTCATCATATTCACACCTTATTTAATTGCTTTATTTAACATCTGTCTTCCCATTCTTCTGTAAGCTCCACGAGTACAGAAGCATTTACTTGTTCACTGCTGTGGCACTGTCAGTATTGGACATAGTCTTGGGCATACCGGAAGTGCTCAGCAGATGTTGGCTGAATAAAGTGCACTATCCTTGTGATGAAATATAGTGACTGAAAGCCTGTGGCTTTTTATTTCTTCTTTCCTAATTGATTATTTTTTTTAAATGCACAGAATGAATACATTACAAGGAGGAGAGTTAACGTTTGAGCTATATTTCCTATTTTTAAACGTAATAAAATGTATGAAATAATTGCAGGAAATGTCAACAGCTTTTAATGAATGGAAGTGTTATTTGTGCCATTGCTATTACTGTTTGGTTGTTGGGACAAATCTCAAGGGAGTTGCTGAATTACCCCTCAGGCTATAACGTCAGTAGGAAGACTGGCTGTTTGAATGTTACAGGTAGAATATTGTAGCTGTTTAAAGTTGAGTTTAAATTTAGTTTTCAGAGAATTTTTAAAGGACTTGTGACACCAGTGTCACCAACATTTAAAAATTATGATTTACTTAAAACAATGCTTCAATTAATGTAATAGGAAACAAAATAATAGTGATATGTAGCACAAAAACAAGAAGCATAAATAAAAGTACAAGAAGTATTTCCTTTTTACTTGAAAATTTAACCATTGGAAGTTAGAAATGTCATGACAACACTGTTTTATTTCCTAGCACTCTACACTCAACAAAGGACAGTCCACAGAAAAGGGTGAAAAAGAGTGGAGGGTTGATCTGGAGGGAAAAATGGAAAATATCCACCACAGTATATAGATATGCTTAATAATGTAATTATAAATTGGTTGCCAAGTAATTGTGGCTAGAGGCCTTCTGGGCTACATAGGCAGTAATTTTTGACAGTTTATTAATGAGGTGACTCTGGTTCATTAGTTGTAGGTATTTTGAGGTAAATTTTCATTCCTTTCATTTGCTACATGGTTTTGACAAGGACATTATTTTGAAGTAGGGAAACATAGGGATACTAGTTTGTATTAGTACTCTAATAATCAGAAATCAAGATAGTTGTCCAGTGTGGGGGCAGGGAAGCATTGGAATAATCAATAAGGATGATCAAGAACATAGCTTTCACTGGTGAAGAAGACTATTTTGTCTCATGGGCGGTGCTATTCGTAAGAATTCCTGGAGACAACAGACTGAGCACATGGAGATTAGATGAGGCACATGACAAACCTGTGATCCTTGATGGCTGATGGAGGTCAGGAGGAGATATTGGCTGAAACTCACAAGTACTAGGTAAAGGCAAAAAAAAAATGGATTCAATTATGAAGGAATGTGGAAAGAGTAGTATCTAGGGATTAGGAAGTTTTATCTTTGATTTTTAAAATAAATAATTTGATTGAGCAAACTTAGAAAATCTATTACCTATGTAATGTGTTGATTCAGTAAAAAGATGATGTAGACTATTTCCTTTCCACTGTCTTCTTAAAAAAAAAGAAAGAAAGAGAGAGAAGGAAAGAAAGAAAGAAAGAAAGAAAGAAAAGAAAGAAAGAAAGAAAGAAAGAAAAGAAAGAAAGAAAGAAAGAAAGAAAAGAAAGAAAGAAAGAAAGAAAGAAAGAAAGAAAGAAAGAAAGAAAGAAAGAAAGAAAGAAAGAAAGAAAACGTTGTTGGTAAACCTGAACTGCAGGGCAGAAAACTATACAAATGTTTTATCACTGGTAGCCTCTTGGCTTTCATAAACTCAAAGGATCAGCTATATAACTTCTAATAACTATTCTACAAATTACAGCAACACTAAATACATAAATTACTGCAAAACAAATTACAAAGCCTTGAATAACCATACACTTAGTCTTGTATGAGCTTAAGAAAAATGTCAAGTTGCAATGGTAACTATTATCACAGAGCTTTTGATTTAATTTAATTTTGTTTATTTAGAACGTTCAACCAAACAGTTGGGACTTTTGAAGAACTCCAAAAATACCTTGAAGGGTATGTGGCAAACCTGACCCGTGATGATGAAAAAAGACATGCAAAGTAAGTGAAGGAATAGTTCCCTAAGCTGGATATGACTTCAGCAGTTGATGAAGAAGTGGACCAAAGGGTGTGACTCACTCTGCTGTCATGTTTAGCATGCTTTCACTAGAAAATTTGGGGCAGTTCTTTTTAAGCTGTCTTCCACAAAGAGGATGCCACTTACCACTACTATGGATATTAGTTTATAAGTAGTCAGCTCCTTATTTTGGGTGATGAGTAGTAATGGTAGGGAGAAATTTCCTGATGGGGGTCTTGGAAAAGGGATTCTTTACATTGTCTGGTGACTTAGCTCAAAAGGACATTAATTCAGAAATAATGCCTCTCTTGCCCATGGAAACCAAAGAGGAATGCCAAGGCGCTAGTGTAGCCCATTCACTCTGATTTCCAGTTAAGAACTAGCAGTGTATTCAAAATTATTTCAATATATAAGGGAGCTATTGCCAAGGTGTGTGTGTGTGTGTGTGTGTGTGTGTGTATGTGTGTGTGTGTGTGTAAGAAGGAGTTGGATACAACTCTAAATGTAGTAATACTGGTGACACATTTTTTGTTTAATAGAAAAATCTACTTTGTAAAATTAAAATTGTTTGAAAATCCTTTGCTAAAACTTTTGTAAATACTTAAGCGTATGTTCACCAGACAGTACAATCGAAGCTGAAGAGTCAAAGATCAAGAAAACTGACATTCGAGTTAAATCAGAGGGTTCAATCAGGACCACATCAGGTTTTTGTTGGTTGGCTGGTTGGTTGGGTTTTGTTTTTGTTTTTGTTTTGCAAGGAATGTATTTGCAATTTTTGTGCCAAAGGCCTTTTTGTAGTAACAACAATTTATGAATATCTAACCCAGAGCAGTAAACCTTAAATAAAAGAGAAAAATGAGTATTTCCAAATAACAGTACTTAGACATGAAGAAAGAAATGTGTTTTTTTATGTTTCAAAAAGCAGTTATTCTGATTTAATCATAGAAAGCTTTAAGATCTGACAAAAAGAGCAGAACGCGCAAAGATTCTCAGTGTGGCGTTCTCCCGTATGTGCCGCAAAGAAAATGGCTCTCCGGATCTAGTTCCTCTGCTTTATTGAGATATACCACCCAATTCACCTGTTTTTACCTCTCATTGATTCAGTTTCACATTTGTCTATTTCTCATTGTGTGTGTGTGTGTGTGTGTGTGCGTGTGTGTGTGTGTGTGTGAGTTTTTTTGTTTGTATATTTTATTGCTTTTCTCCCCAGATCTGACTGAATCCAATCCTATAAAAGTTGAAATAGCCTTTGTGGCAACTGTGGCCAGTAATTGCTCAGAAATGAGACTGCTGTAAGAGAGGAATGTATGTGTGGCGTGACCCCTGCTTCACTCAGGGAGTGTATGTAAAGTGTTGCTTTTCTTGTGCAGGAGGTCCATGTCTCACCGGAAGCTGTCCAAAGCTCTCTCTCTGGAGATGATTCAACTGAAGGAGAAGGTGGCCAGATTCTCCTCATCATCTCCATTCCAGAACCTTGAGATTATTGCAACACTGGGCGTTGGTGGGTTCGGAAGAGTTGAGCTTGTAAGGGGTTTACGTTTCAAGCATCTGAGAGAAGCCTTTTGACTTTTTTTTTGTTTTATATTCCAGCATATCGTGGAGGAATGTATGAATTATTATTGCTCATTTAAATGTTGCTTTGAACTGACATTGAGAAAGTACACTGTTCAGTCTATATGTTGTATAGTAGCATGTCTGTGCTAGTAAGTAACCTGTAGCTATTTCAAGCTTCTTACATCACACCCTTTGGTGAATTATTTTCTTGATGGTAGTTATTGGAGAATGGACCAAGTAGCATTGCCAAAGACTATAAAACATTAAAAATACATTTCCTAACAGCAAAGGGTGTGTATACATACACTCATGACACACGAACTGTCTGTATACTAAAGAAAAGAAAAACGTGTCCAGTGGAAGTGCTGTAGAAACATAATCTTCAGTATAATGGGTCCATCTCTTAAACAACTTCACTACCAAGACTGTCTTTGGCTTTTATTATTCTATTTTTGGTTGCTCAAAGTTTTTGATCAGAAAAAAAAAGAAAAAACATGTGAATGCAGGGGAATGTTTGAAGCCTTTTTTAGTGTTCATCAGGACAGCTGGAAACGTATGGCCTGATTTTGGCTGGATCGTCCTCAGAGTGCTACTGTCAGAGCAAGTGCTCTGAGGAAATGATAGAATGGAAATCTGTGACCTTATTAGATACAGATGGTTCTGAACTCTTGGCAATTACCAAGCCCTTCTTTGCCCAGCAGATTTTCAATGATTCTCTGTACATTAACCTCCGGGAACTATGCTGACACTTCTGTTTGCTGGATAGCCCTGGGCGTGAACAGATCTGAAATGCTGCCAGGGGACTACAGATAGTATACTTCACACCCAGTCAATGCTTCATGTCTGATGGGTGAGGTGGGAAGAAAGGATTTCTTATTAGGCCAAAGAATATTTATAATGTTTCTTACTCCGTTTGGAGAGATGAGGGCAATGTCCGTCTGCAGTGATATTGTTCATCAAAGATCTTGGCAAAAGGATTGAATTAACAGTACCAAGATCTGTTTTTTTCTACAGTTAGATAATATTAATTGAAACAATAATTCCACCACTAAGTTAAAAGTCATAGGCAGCACCAATGGCAAATGTGAGAAACGTATGAGGTGCAGCCATTTCTGCACAATTTAATTACCTGTCAACTCTAGTCTGTTTATGTAGTTTTAAGCCTATCTGAATAAACACCTATTAAAATAATTTAATTTCCTTTTAAGGGAAACTTCTGTATGTCCATCTAGAGCAGTACTCTCTAAAAGAACTTTCTGTGCTGAGGAAAATGCCCTATATCTCCACTGTTGATAGGGTCACCACTAGCTAGATGTGGCTAGTGCTACTGAGGAACTGAATTTTATTTTTAATTTAAAATTAAATAACCTCATGAGACTAGGGGCTATCACATTAGATAGTGCAGATATAGTTCTT
The DNA here is from genome assembly GCF_001890085.2 of Hipposideros armiger. Classification (NCBI taxonomy): domain Eukaryota; kingdom Metazoa; phylum Chordata; class Mammalia; order Chiroptera; family Hipposideridae; genus Hipposideros; species Hipposideros armiger. Next base: position 156,000 of record NW_017731525.1, on the reverse strand, counting down.
GATTTATTATGTTTTGTTTTGAAAATCAAAGAAGTGAATATTAAGAAAGAACAATTTGGGGCAATTCTGTTTGAAGTTTTTCATGTCACACTCAAAACTGAATAGATTTCTAAACATTAAATCTTCTAACTAGAGGTTGTTTTTTTCCTTATTTATCAACAAATATTTTAGAACCACATTCCAATTATGTGAACTCTTTTGGAAATTACAATGAAGGGGAAATGTGTATGCCTCAATAAACTCAGTTGTTGGAGAAGTTAAGGTTAAAACTTACATACTATTCAAATGTGCAAGCATTTTAACTCTCCTTAGTGTACATGCTTTATAGAGATGTAAATCTTTCCTAGAAAGATAATTTTGAGGGATCTTTCTCTTCTTACATAGGTTAAAGTAAAAAATGAGAACGTTGCTTTTGCTATGAAGTGTATAAGGAAGAAGCACATCGTTGACACCAAGCAACAGGAGCATGTCTACTCAGAAAAGAGGATCCTGGAGGAGCTGTGTTCCCCCTTCATTGTAAAGTGAGTGAGCTTCCAGAGCTTAGGATTTTAGGCTCTTCTTGTGTTTCCATGTGAGAGGATGGATGGGGGACTAAGACGCGGTCCCACTCTGAACTCTCCCTGCCAGTCACAGCAGCAGCACATACAGTGTTCAAGATTGAGATCTGGAATCAAGCACCTAGATTTTTTTTTTCTTGAGTAATGTCAAAAAAATGTGTGTGAGAAAGAGAGAGAGAATATAAAACTATTGCAAAATATCTGAATTGATTATTTAATCCGGACCTAATGCAGAATTTGGGAAGCGAGAATCCATTTGAAACCCATCAGAGAGCGTGCAGCTGTTGAATTTCTGCAAGAAGAGGCATTAGAGCACATATGAGCTGCCAAGGAGCAACAGGCTGTGGTCCTGGCAGTGCTTAGATGCTGCCAAGTCCGCCTCCTAACAGTTACTGTCTATCTGTAGCTATCACCAGAGTTTGGAAACGAAATGTTTTTCTAGGTCACAGCTGTCTTTACTTGTGAATTCATGGGTTAGTGGTATAAGCAGTTCGTATTTTTCAGATATGTCTTACTGCCCCAGAGTGTAGCTTTAGTAATTTCTGGGTGATATAAAGTGTCCTTTCAATGAATAGAATTTCTACTTTGTGATCAAATGCCTTGAGAGAATATCTTTGCCAATCCATATTCCTAATATATATTTTTTTCAAGATTAAAAAAGAAGTCTGAAGCCAGGCAACAATGGCAATAAAGTCATCCTATTATCTTTATATTAACTATGTTCCCAAAATACATTCCCCTCTTTTCTTTTAATCAATAATTCAATAAGCAGCTGCAGGACATGAATTAAGTTTTATTCATTTCTCATTTCCAGCTCTTTACCAGGTTCTTTGCATATAGTAAGGTAGTAATGATATTAAGAATACATACTAATGACCACATTTATTGAGAAATTAACATGTGTCAGGCAGTCTTCTAAAGCAGTATATATATAACATACATGTAAAATACAAATACAGAGGGTGCCCAAAAAATGTATACACATTTTAAGAAAGGAAAGCTGTATTAAAATTGTAAACTCAATATATACCGATAACAGAAGATGAATACAAGTCACGTTTGACTTCTGCAATTACGAGAGGTGCTCAAAGTGGTTACCATCAGTGTCCAGGCACTTCTGATTACGGCGAACTACTGCTTGAGCAACATTGACCAAAGCGTCCATTCGTATACATTTTTTTGGCATCCCCGGTATATTTATTTATTTTAAAATTATTTATTTATTTTATATATAATATATAGATATATAGAATATCTATTAATTTAATATATAATCAATAATATATGATCAATACATAATGAAATGAATATATGTATTCATTTAATCTTCATCATAGAACAATGAGGTAAGTGTTATGATTGACCTCATTGAAGAAGAACAATAAGAAAAGTGAGGTGGTATAGCTAATAAATGGCCAATCAGGGATTCACCTCTAGATAGCTGACTCCAGAGCCCACATGGAACCACTGTACCAGGCTGCTTCTGCTGCCTGTGCATGGTGTAACCTGGGCATGATGCTAGGGAGAAAAGGGGGGTCTTTTGATTAAGACCCAGAAGCTGCTTTCACCTAATGTGGAAACACGGTACCCTGTCCAGGTCTCACATCAGGATTCAGTTTGTCACTTCCCAAGATTCTGGGAGTGCTGCCAACTGAGGAATCTGGCTCAGTCCCTCTCTTGCCATTGCTCATAGATGAAGAGAAACCCCTTGCCCAAGATCATACTCTCTCGCCAGGTACATCCTGCATCCAGTTATGGCAGAGCTCCTTGAAGCTGAGGCTTTTGTTGAAACTAGATGATAGCCCAACTCTCCCTCTGCCCAAACCTTCTTCCTTCCTCCCCCATGGGTGTTGTTCTCAAGTGCACTCCCCGTTAAATTTACAGCTTACAAGCCTCTGTCTCAGAGTCCACTTCCTGAGACCAACTGGAGGATATAAGACATGGGGATTAATAACTGTTATGCAAGGCAGATCTTAAGGAAGATATATGCAGAGTTCTCTGGATTTTCGGAGGAAGAAGAGACCGTATTTAGTAGTTGGGATAATGAGCTGCTTTATCAGGAAGGTGGCCTCTGAGCTTGGTCTTGAGGAATGGAAAACACTTTTACAGTGAAACTGAGATTAAGAAGTTGTCTGTGAGGAGAGGGAATCAGTCTAAGAGCAAAAGCAAGGCAGTAGGAAAGATCAGAGCACTCAGCAAGAAACCCAGGGTAACTGTACAATGTTTGGATGTTCAGAACGTTATTGATAATGCTCTTAAGTAACTTCAAAGAGGGCTTCAAACTAGATTTCTAATAATAACCATGTCTTTATCTGTCTCCACAGATTATATCGTACGTTCAAGGACAATAAATATGTATACATGCTTCTGGAAGCCTGCTTAGGTGGGGAGCTATGGAGCATATTGAGGGACAGGTAATGAGAAAAGATTACAAACAATAACTTCTGTCTACTCTCAACTGGTCTAAAAGATGCTGTATTCATGATCATTTAAAGAAACATGAAGGAAGCAGTTAAGATGTGATTCTAAGAAAATATTATGACTTAATAAAATAAAGTAGTAATAGTGATATTTTCTTAGCCAACATTGTAATCATGTCACGGGGACACTGTAAGGCAGTCATTGTCATTCCCACGTTACAGATTAAAGACTCCCAAGCTTAGAGAGAGAGAGTGAGCTACCCACGGTCATATAGTATGAGACAGAGTAGAAAGAAATAAACCCAGATGTTTCCGACTTCAAATCTCTAAGAAGGGAGTTGAAGAAAACGGTGAAGAGCAGTGAAGCCCTTCTGAAAAGCAGAGTAAGATGTCCACAAGGATTCAATTTTATGAAAGGGGTAGTTTCCGCACAATCAAAACCACCTATGCACAGGGCTCCATAGTAGATAATTGGGGGTTTTCTAGACAATGCAGATTTTTCTCATCAAAGGGTAAAGAGTGTAAACTTTTCCTCCAGTGAGTTTTGAGTTTTTTCAGGGAGGCAATGTATGTAATTTAAAAACATTTCTTTATTTAATGTGAAAACTAAGTATGCCAAAGAATTGGCAATTTGTAATTAAATGCCAAATGAGTGTGGTAGATAGTAAGCTCGGAGGAGAGGAAAGAGAGAAAAATGTGATAGTAGAGGAAGGACTTGAACTAAACTCTAAAGATGACCAAAATATGGAAAGACAGAGAGGAAGGGAAAATGATGTAAGATGCAGCAGGAATGTTGGGATAGGATTTGGTCTGTTTGTGGATGATCAACAGCAGAATTTGAATAGAAAATAAGGACAGCAGAAAAGGAGATGGCAAGGTAGGTTTACACTAGGTTGTGGGGCTTAATGCCAGGCATTTAGAAAATATTACCTGGACCAGTGGTTCTCAGCCCAAACTATACATTATAGTCACATGGGGAGCTTTTACAAAGTAAAAATGCTGGGCCCTGATGCCAGAGATTATGGTTCCATTCATCTGAGATAGGGTCCAGAAAGTGATTTTTTAAATGCTCCTCAGGCAATTCTAGTGCACATTCATGGCTGAGAATCACATGCCTAGGCAATAAGAGACCACTGAGCATCTGAGCAGAAGATGACAGTGCTGTATTAGGAACATATCGTCGGATGGATCTGAATGGGGAGAGCCTGGAAGGATGAGGAGACTTGCGTGATACCTGCAAAAGCCTTTGCATCTTCCATCTTTGCTTCAACATGCAAATCTATTGAGAAAATCTAAATCCATTTAAACAAGGGAGTTCCCACTTCCTGTTAGGCACTGTGTCTAATCCTCACAACACTGTGAAGTGAGTAGTAAACCCATTTTGTAGATAGGGGTCTGAGGGTCAGAACAGCTAAACGACTTGCCCAAGGACACAGTGAGTGGAAAAAAAAGGAGTCAAAGCCAGCCTTTCACTCCAAAGCCATATCAGTATTGTAAACCTACACACTATGCTGACACAGGACAACTCTAATATCATGAAGGTGCACCAAGTAGGAAAGAGTTATGACCTCATTTTTACTGATATTGTTACATGCTGTTCAAACAGGAAATGCAAATGATCACTTGAGTCATTTTTTCGTCAAGCAATCAATTACACACATCTGGTTCAAGCTTGCCATTGAAATGATTGCATTTTCTCCAGTGTTGCATTTTCTCCAGTGTTGCATTTCTCCATGAATATCTACAAAAACTTATCTTTCTATGTTCATGTGTAATTATCAGAAACAATTGTTTCGATGTGGACATTTTAATTTTAGTGAAGTAGTTCTTGTTTGCATCAAATATCCCCCTAAATTTCTTTATGATCAGCAGCCTAATTCATGGGCAGTATAAAGTGCTTTTTAGTGTTGATGTCCTAGAAAACATTAAATTGCATAAATTTACCAGTATAATAATTGGCACCTAGAACAGACAACAAAGAGATACATCTATAGTATTAAAAGGGAAAATGATTTCATTGCAGAGGCAGCTTTGATGAATCCACCTCCAAGTTCTGTGTTGCTTGTGTGACAGAAGCATTTGATTACCTGCACCGACTAGGCATTATCTACAGAGACCTGAAGCCAGAAAACTTAATTCTGGATGCTGAGGGCTACCTGAAATTGGTAAGTACAGTATCTTACGTACAGTATCATATGAGATATTTCCAAACACAAAATCATGTTATAGTTGCAATTTCTTTTAATTTTGGTGCACCTGTTATTTCCACTTTGGGACGACAGGATCTTTGAAATTGACACACATACCACAGGGAGCCGTGCTACAAGCACACTCTTTGGCCTAGGAATTTAATGTTTTAACCATATTTGTGACTCCTACTAGGGACTCACATAATAGAATGCCTTTAAAATTGGATTTTATTAGTATTTTTTGACTAATAGTTTTAACTAGGTTTTAAATAGATTCCTGCTACATATAGGGATTGGGTATAAGGGATAAAGAAAGAAGATGGCATAGCCCCTGTCCTGAGATACCCACTGTCTGTACAGAGAAGAACGATATACGTATAAATGTTGGTAGTTTTTTTGAAATCTTTCTAGTTGATCCTAAAGTACAACCAGGGTTGAGAATCACAACACTAGACTACAGGCTCCTTGGGGACAGAGACTTACCTTGCTATCATCTTTGTAATCTTCTCATGCCCAACATGAATCCTCTTGTATATCACACTAAAGAAAAAAATGCCACCAGTCACATAAACTGCTTTCAGTGAGAAACTACATTAGAACAGGGCAGTTATAATTTAGGAGAAGCCAAGGCTCCTCAGACCTTGGGAGGGAACCCCTTCAGGATGGGGTTCCAGGCTGAGTTTTCCTGAGTTCATTTTGTAAGCACCTCAAGGACATTAAAGCATCACTGAGCTTAACATTTACAAATATATTAAAAGTTTTTCACATCAAAACTTTTATGTATGGAAATAATAATAACTACCATTTAATGAGCAGTCAACTATCTGTAAAGCTACTGTGCTAAACATTTTGCAATTAATATATTTAACAATTGATGAGACAGTTTTTCTCATCCACATGTTACAATGTATAATTTAGTCTTAGGAATTAAATTATATGTAATTGCTAAGCAATTTCTCTCCATAGTAAAGGAGTAGAGTCCTTTCATGTGAAATCTGGCTGACTCCCAAGAAACATATTAATCCATTCAAGCCTTATCTTATCCATGAAAGACAGCTTTGAGAATTGGTAAGGTACTAACACAAGGCCTCAAGCACTCCTTTCCTTCACAATTCCTTCATTAGCGATGCCTCTCACAGTGCTTTAGGGAAATCCTTTGGAATATTCTAGAAGTAAAAATATCATGAGAGGTGCAGATATCCATTAGGTTCATTTCTTTTTTTATATCTGTTTTTAAAATATTCGATAGCATATTCAATATTTATAGTCATAGAGGTCAGTAAATATCTCTCCTGTTAGCCATTATTATCCACCCTGCTAACTCATTTATTTGCCAACCAGATACACGAAGGTTATTAAAGCCTTTAGAAATTAAAAAGTAAATGTTGGCTATTTTCATTTCTAGCTATATATCAAATTAGATGTCCTGAAATCCTCTCACTACAAAATGTCTAAAAATACTGGATGGAACATGAAAACCAGTATTATATGCATGGCTGGATTTATAAGACAGCACTGGGATTCTCCTGAGGCTGGGAACCAAGCTTTAGCAGTAGCATAGGGTGGAACTCAAACACTGGAGCTGCTGTCTTGTGGGCACCCAGCAATTCTAGGGGGCCTAGAGGTTTGATTGTATTAGCTGCACCCTCTCCGAACAGGAGACCAAGTTTTGGACTTGGGCAGTGTGGGAAGTGGAAACAGAGAACATTGTACAGAGCCAGGAATCACACAGATTGCACTCTCAGAGAAATAGAAAACAAGAAAAAAGTATTTATAAAGACAGAATAAATGCAAGAAAACACGCTTTTCTCATTATTGGACTCTTAGTAGAGAAACAGAGGTCTCCTCTAGGAATTCTTGGCCACAGGCTGGTCTTCATGAAGGTTGGGTGCCCAGTCTTCGTGGATGGAAAAACCCAAGTGATATTTTGAATGAAAATGGAGCCATGTTGGTAGCATATACAAGTGTTCAAGACTGTGTGCACATTCTCTCTGGAAGAATGTACTTTCAACTTAGGATTCTCAGAGATTAAGTTGCAGGGAATATGAGCTCATGTTTAAAAAATAAAATTTAAAAATGTATGAGAGAAAAAAGTACCATGAATATTTTATGTCCAGCACATAAGTGTTTCATATATTGGAGTAGTCAGATAAAAATTATAAAATAAATACACCTAATGCCTTTTAAAAATAAGAGAGGAAATAACACATGAGCAAGGAACAGAGTCTGTCAAAAAAGATCTAACAGGTTTAAAAAAAAAAACTAACAAATAAATCTTCTGTTTCTGTTAAGAAATTAAGACCATAATTGAAATTCAATATTCAATGGAAGTTTTCATTAATGGTGGAGTAGCTTGCTTTGGAATAATCTTTCTGACATTAATTATAATATATGTATAAAATGTGTGAAGACATTGGAGAACAACAAAGAGTAGACTTTCAAACTTTGAAAAAAAGGAAGGAACCACACTGGGTCAAATCCACATTGATACAGCTGTTTACAGCTGTTCATTTCAGGGCACTCCTTATTGTATAAGGCACGGGGGGTAAACCTTTAGTTAGCATCATATTTAACAGTGACATGTTTAACACTTTCCATTAGATTGTGAACAAGGCAAGAATATTTTCTCTCATTACTTTTTTCAACATTGTAACAAAGGTCTTAGCATATGAAATAAACCAAGAAAAAGAAATGAAAAACCAAAGATTAGAAAGGGAGAACTTACTTGTCTTTATTTGTGGATGACATGATTGTTTATGTAGAAAAGCCTAAAGAATCTACCAAAAAAGTACTAGAAAGAATAAGTAAGTTAAATATGATCATAGCTACACAGTCAATATATAAATAAAAATTCTGTTTCTATATACTAGCAATAATTTTTTATAAGTTAAATAAAAATTCCATTTATAATAACATCAAAAATCAGAAAATAATTTTGAATAAATTTAATGTGTAAAAATGTATAAGACCTCAACATCAAAAACCAAAATAATATTGCTGAGAAAAAAAATTACTAAATGGTAAGATAGCCTATGTTCATAGATTGGAAAAGTCAATATTTGATAAGATGTCCATTCTCCCCAAATCTAAAGATTCAAAGCCATTGCCGTAAAAACTGGAGGAACCATTTTTTAGAAACTGAGATGTTTATTCTAAAATTTACACAGAAATACAGTGTTCAGAAGAGTTAACCACTTTGAAAGAAGCAATTGAGAAACTTATAATATCTTACCTCAGATTTACTATAAAGCTATAGTAATCAAGGCAGTGTGATAACAGTGTAAGGATAGAAAAGTAGCTTAATATAATAAAGTCCAGAAATAGACTTATGTAGTTAACTGATTTATAGCAAAAGAAGAAAGACTAGTCTTCTCAAAAGGTATTGCTGAAATATCTGAATATGAACCTGACTCTCACCTCACACTATATACAAAAATTAATTCTAGATGAATCCTAAGTCTATAAAGCATTCAGAAATAAACATAGGGTAATAGCTTCACAACATGGGGTAAGCAAAGATTTCTTAGAACACAAAGAGTAGCAATCTTAAAAAGTTCAGGCTGCTATAACAACAATACCATAGATGGCTTAACAAACATTTCTCACAGTTTTGGAGGCTGGACAGTCTAAGATCAAGGCTCTGATAGATCTAGTGTCCGGTTAGGGACAGCTGCCTATAGACAGCTGCCCTCTCACTTCATCCAGGGAGAGGTGGAGAGAAAGAGAGGGAAGAAGATAGAGATAGAGATAGAAAGCTCTCTCCAGTCTCTTCTTCAAAGGGAACTAATCCCATCGTGAGGGCTTTACCCTCATGACCTCATCACCTCCCAAAGGCCCCACCTCCAAATACCATCACATTGGGCATTAGGGTTTCAATATATGAATTTGGGTGGGGGACACAAAGATGCAGTCCATAATAATTGGACTTCATTAAAATTAAAATCTGATAATCAAAATATTATATTGTTCCAAAAATAAATAGACTAGCAGAAAATATTTGCAATATCTATTTATGACAATGGCCTTGATTGTATCCAGAAATGTATAAAGAGCTCCTACAGCTCAATAATAAAAAGATAACCCAACTGAAAAAAATGGTCAAAGATCTTGCAAAATTATTTCACCAGAGAAGACATAGCGATGATCAATAAGCCATATCAGTAGTCATGAAGGAAATGCAAATTAAAACCCCAAAGATTTATCATTTCCTACCCACTAGAATGATCAGAATTTAAGAGATTGACAGTACTTCCTAGTGGGAAAAGAAAATTGCAAACTGTTGAAAAAATAATTTTGTCTGTTTCTCAGAGTAAAACCTATGCCTGCTCTATGACAAGAAACTCCACCTCCTGGTGAAATTCCACTGCTTGTATTTATCCAGGAAAATTAAAATTATGTCTTCAAAAATCTTGGGCAAGAATGTTCATAACAGCTTTATTCCGAAAAGCCCCCAAATCAGAAACAGCAAATATCCATTGCCAATTGAATGTATAAACTTACAGTAATACATTCAGCAATGGAGTGCTGCTCAGCAGTGTAAAGGAATACTTTACAGCAAACAACAGCGTTAATGAATTTTAAACACTATGTTGAGCAAAAAAAGCCAGACACAAAAGAGTAACTTCTGCATGGTAACATCTATTGACATTCTAGAATAGATGGTAGAAATAAATACGATGGTTGCCTCTGGGAGGGCCATTTGACTGGAAAGGGGCAGGAGGGAACTTTCTGAGATATAGTGGGCATGTTTGTATTTTGACCAGAAGCTGGTTGTAGGTACATGAGTATAATCTGCTTTAAAATTCAATGAACTATACACCAAAAATATGTGCATTTTATTGCTTATATATTGTACATCAATTTGAAAAATGTAATAGGTTAAATAGCAGATGATTCACAAATAAAGAGAAAAATCAGTGAACTGAAAGATAAATTTAAATAATTCACAGACAATGTAGCATAGAGACACAAAAAGATGGAAGATAAGAGTAACAAGGTGACTTGAAGAATAGAGTGAGACATTCTTAAAATGTTTAATTAGAGATAAAAATAATACAGAAGATGAAAGAAATCAGTATTGAAAGATATAGTTGCTGAGAATTCTGAAAAACACCAATCATCAGGTAAAGGAACCCCAACAAATCCCGACTGGGACAAATTGTATTGATTATAGCTCCTCACTTTGCATAGCAAATCACTCCAAAGCTTAATAGCTTAAAACAACAATACTCATTTATGTTCCCTCACAGTGTTCGTGGGTCAGGAATTTGGGGAGTGGTGCAGCTGGGTGCTTCTGACTTGAGGTCTCTCATGAAGTTGGCTAGTGCTGCTGTCACCTGGAGGCTTAACTAGGGCATTCAAATCCAAGGTGGCTTGCTCATATGGTGGGCAAGTTGAAGCCACCTGTTCATTGGGAGCCTTAATTCTTTTTCACATGAGCTTCTTTATGGGTTAAATGTCCTCATAGCATGGAGGCAGGCTTCCCTCAGCATGACTCATCTAAGAGGCTGAGTAAAAGCTACAGTGCCTTTTATGTATGTATGTATGTATTTATTTATTTATTTATTTACTTATTTACTTATTTATTTATTATTGGTTTTAGGTGTGCAAAACAATGTAATAGTTATACGTTTACACCCCTCACAAAGTGATAATCCCCTCCCCCAATCTACTACCACTCTGAAATCATATATAGCTGTTACAGTTCAACTGACTCTATTCCCTATGCTGTACTCCACATCCTGTGACCATATACGTATATGTATACATATATACGTATATAAAATTATAGTTGACACTCATTATTATTCAATTCAGCTTCAGGTGTACACTGCAGAGGTCAGGCACCTACACTGTCTATGAACCTACTCTCTGTCATCAACAGGCACTTTTACCGTATTCTCTTGGCCACACAGAGTCAGTCCTGATTTTTCTTGGGAATTATTGTGAGAGGGACACCTCTGACTACCAGGAGAAGTGGATCACTGGGGCTACCTTGGATGTTGGTCATCGTCATAGCAGAAGTACAGAAGAAAAACAAAGGGAAAGTCTTAAAAGCTCTTAAAGACAAGACAGTTTACATGAGCAGGAGTAAAAATTAGTCTTTCAGTTGATGTCTCAACAATAGAAGCCAGAACACAGTGGAATAATATGTTCAAAGTTCTGAGAAAAAATAACTGACAAAATTTAATTATAAATTCAGGGAAACTCTTTTAGGAGGGTGAAATAAAGGCATTTTCAAACAAAGATGAAGTGCATACAAAGGATGTGGTTAAGGGATAGATAAAATGACCCCTGAGGAATGATCTGAGATACATACAACTGGGAGTGGTGACGGTAGATAAAGGGTAAACATGTTGTTAATCTATTAAAATTATAGTATAACATAATAATTATTCTATTATGTAGTATTAAAAATGAGAAAATGCTAAATACCTGAACAACTGCATCATGTAAACTGAGAGTAGGTATAATTGAAATTAAAGTAGGAAAAAATGTCATTCATTTTAAAAGAATGCAGCAAAGGAGAAACAGGAAACCTAGAAAACAATCAGAGAGAAAGCATAAATTGGGAGTAGAGAAAAATGCAAGCAGACTTAACTCTCCAGATAAAAACCAAAGATTGTCAAATATTGGGTTGTTGAAAAAGTCCTGACACATTTTTGCAACGAAAAATACAGAAAAAATATGTCATGACTTTTCTGACAACCCAATAGATTTAAGCCATAAAAATCAGCTATATGTTTACAAGAGACAGACCTGAAACATGAGGAGGCAGAAAGGCTGAAATAAAATGGTGGAAAAAGATATACTTGGGAAATAGTCAATAAATTTAAATGCAGGTGTTAATGTTAGTATCAAGGAAGAAGTATTACTAGAGATAACAAAGGCTACCATATAATGATAAAAGTTTCATTTTACCAAGATGATACAAAAATCTGGATCTTTTGTTTACCAATAAATGCTTCAAAAATCAGAAGCAGAATTTGACAGAATAGGGAGAAATGAACAACTGAAAGAAAATTTAATACACCTCTCAGAAATTGATATAACATCCAGACCAAAATCACTAATGCTTTAGAAAATGTGTACAACACAGTTAATTAACTTGATCTAATGACTTATAGAATATTGTTCCTGGTAGTTAGCAAATACACATTAACAATATTTGATAATATATTGAGCCATTAAGCAAGTTTCAGCAAATATCATACAGAGGCTGTTGATGGGCAACCCAGCAAAACTGCTTTCACTAAAGTTTTCTGAGGGGATGGCAACAGAAGTGGGGGTAGTGGGGGTACCTGGTGACAGCACAGCAGGAATGCACGTCTGGGTGATGGACACTGGGCAGTGTAGCCTTGGACATTAATATCTTAGAGGATGATAGACTCCTTGTTAGGGTGACCTTGGCCTCATTCCGTAAATTTTGAAAAGTGACATTTTTATCTTCCTGTATTATGTTTTGGCACTGTCTGTGAGGGGTCAGATATCCAAGGACAGCAGGTAAGGAAAGGTATTTTTTCCAAGCAAAGACTAACCAATCCTCGTAAAAAGACATAAGAGAAAGGTGTGGATTTTTAATGTGCCTCTCTAGAGGCTGTAGAACTGTGCCCTTCTCTGATAATTACAGAAAATGGGTTTGTGGTAAAGGGATGAAGACCTCATTCCACTTTGCTTCCCCAATTCATCATTTAGCTTGCCACCCTGATTCGTTCCCAAATGAACCCCAACTGGTCCAATCTGTTGTGTTAGGAAACATACTGGATAGTAATTAAGGATTAGACAGAGATTACTAACGGACCATGAAGACCCACATCATTTTCTCTCACTTGCCCATCCAGCAATTTCCTAACTCTCCACCTTCAAGGCCAAGGAGGGCTGATGAACCCAATAGTTGTTCAGAGCCCTTCTTCTCGTTGTCATGAATGAATCAAGGACAATATTAAGCTGTAGGGCAGTACTTGAAGAGTTTAAAGAAAAACCCACCTTGTTCTCAACCCAAGCAGAATTTATATAATAGCTAGCCTTCTTGTGGTTGCTCAGCAGAAAACTTGGTTGTAATCCAGTAAATCTTAGTTGTCACTCTTCAATAAATGCTCCATATGATTGTGCTATTAACTTCTGTGAGTAATATATCCCCTGTAGTAACAGAGCAACATAATCATACTTATACTGAGTATTATATAAGAAAATACAGCATAAAACATATTAAATGTTGATATTGTTGACTGCTTCTTTATGATCTATCTGCCCCTCTATGCTAATAGCACCATGGTGGCAAAAACTGTGCTAAGGTGTCAACTGCTGGACTTAACACATGGCTTCATATATAATACTGAATAAAAGGTCAATGAGGCAGCTTCTTCCTTGCTCCCAAAATAGGGACATTATCTTTTTGGACACTGATATCAATGTATTTAAGGTAGAAATTAATAACAAAAATGTAAAAATAGGAAGCAACTACTAACAAAAATCATAACTCATATCATTGAAATTTTAAGAATATTTCAAAAGAACTCAAAGATCAGTGAAGAAGAAACTTTAACGTATTTTAAAAAACAGAGCTGGACAATAAAGAATATACTACATACTCTTATATGTGACCACAAGTGGGTTGCAGCTAAAGTAATAGATAGAGTAATGTTTATAGCCTTAAATGTTTCAACTAAGCAATAAGAAAGGCTAAATATTAATGAGCTAAGAATCCAATTTAAGAAGCTGGAAAATGGAGAAGTAAAATAAAACCAAAGAAAAAATAATAATGTTAAGAACATGAATTAATAAAATATGAAATAAAAGGAATACAGAACTAAGGTTGGTGTTTTGGCAAGATTAATAAAATTAACAAATCTGTGGAAATACTGATCAAAAGTAAAAGAGAATAGGTACAGATATATACTGTCATAAGTGAACACAATTACAGTTAAAGCAAAGATTTACGTGGTGTAGAAAATATTTGGACAACTCAGCTCTGTACTATCTTATTCTATGAGGCTAGTGTAAACTTGATTCTCCTAAGAAAGGCAAATTAATGTCCAGTCTCATTCATGAATTTAATCCAAAAATCATAAACAAAATATTAGCAAATGGAATGCTGCAAGGAATACAAAATATGACAATAAATCATAACAAGGTTGGATATATCTCAAGAATGCAAGCATCATTTAACATTAAAAATTCTATTAAAACAAGTCACTGCCTTAATAGATTAAAAAGAAAAACAATTATATAATCACCTCAATAGATGCAGAGGAATTTTTCATACATTTCTACATTCAGTTATGATAAAATCTCTTAGCAATCTAGGAATATAAATACATTTTATTAACTCAATGAAAGATACCTGACAAAAATTTAGAGCAAGTATTATACATAATGATGAAACATTAGAAGCATGCTCTTAAAGGTCAGTGGGATAAGCACTTCTGTTCGGTATTTTACTGGAGGTCCTACCCAATGCAGTAAGATATGAGTAAAATTAAAAGAAAGATTGGAAAGTAAAGAACAAAGCCTATTTCCCTATGTGATATAATTAACTTTGTAGAAATCCAGAATCTAACAAAAAATTGTTAAAATGAAGTAGAGTTTAGTATGGTTGATGAATGTAAGATTATTAATACAAGACCTCAATGTATTTTTAAATACCAGAAGCATAGTTGATAAATAGTACTATAAATGCCATTTACAAAAAAGCATAAAAATATAATATATGTGTATATATTGTAATAAAGTAAATATATAATGAATCTAGAAATACATCTAACAAAAATGTGTAAGACCTTTGAGAAAATTACACAAATTTATAGAAAAACATGTAAAGACCTAAATGAATAGGCTCATTCCCTCTTCTTCTGGGCACTGAGCTAGACAACATACCCCAGCCTTCTTTGTGCTAAGTGTGACCATGGGGCTCAGCTCTAGCCAGTGAAAGGTAAGCCCGCTTTCTGTGCACCACCATCAGACCTGGGCTGATGGTGATCTATGCAGCTGATCTCTATGCAGTTTTTCCATATTGTGGCCAAGAACCAGCAGATTTGAAGTTGGCAGAGCCATAAGATGGGAGGAGACTGCTTCCTCTGAACCACTATTTGGAGGAGAGCTCCATGCTGTTTCATCAAGCCCATTATGTGATGAAGAAGAACATTCATGTAGAGTTTAAGCTTTCGTACTTGCTTGGATATGTTCGTTGCAGTAGCTAGCATGACCCTAACTCAGAAGTATGCATGTACTAGGTTTAAAATAGGAAGACTCAACATCTCAAAGATATCAGTAGTCTCCAAATTGATCTACAGGGTTGATACACTTCCAGTGGAATTCCAGCAGAGCTTTCCATGAAATTGGCAAGCTGAATGTAAAGTTTATGTAGACTAACCAAGGGCCTAGAATAGCCAAGACATTTCTGAATACAAACAAGAAGGACAGGGTGGGAGGGAACTCTCTCAGATACCAGAGCTCATTGTAATGCCATAGCTCAACCTAATTACTAATCAGGGGGGATGTAGATTAAAACCACAGTGATTTAATACTTACAAATGGCAAAAACTAAAAGTTAATACCACTAAATGATGGTGAGGATGTAGAGCAATGGGAACTCATACACACGGCTGCAGGTGAAGGGGTGATAATATAGCACAGTCCATAAGGCAAATAATTTGACAATATCTAGTAAAGTCGAAGATATCACATCTTTGACTCAGCAGTTCTATCCTCTTACATATGTCTACTAGGTAACATGGAAAATGGTGTCAATAGAAGCATTTTTATAATAATGCACAATTAGATATAATACAAATGTCCATCAACACCATAATGGACAAAAATAATCATGGTGTGTCAGTTCACTGGTGTATGATACAGAGTGAAAATAAATGTACTACAATATGGATTAAATTCACAGATATGATTTTAAGCGAAATGAGGCAATTCGCCCAGGAATAGATATAAGATTTGTCTAAATTTTTAGAAAATGTGAACTATGTATTAGTTAAGGATATCAGATATGTGGTAAAATCAGAGATGAATGCAAGCCAATGATAAACACCAAAATCCAGGTAGTGGTGATGTCTTGGCAATGGGCAGGAGGACACCACAGGAGGATCACACAGGCTTCTGCATCGCTTCTGTTCTAATGATTAAACTGTCAGAGGCTACGGGCGTATTTGTATTCTCATGCTTTATAACTTGCGTGTATGTCACATTATTTTATATGTATCAAGGATTTTCTAACTTGCAAATGAAAGTATTCATTGGCTCCATCTATATTCTTTTTGCCAGACCATTATTAGCTGTTCTTATTAAGTGACAATTAAGCTTTTCCCATCAATGTGTTAACATAGGCTGCTTCTTTTCCCTTCAATATCTTCTCCTTCCTCATCAACTTATTTATAATGGGAATGTTCCCTTTGGAACTGGTTCAAGTCTCACCTCAAATATCCATGACCTTCCTAGATTTAACTTTTTTCGTCTTTGACATTAGGGTAATAGTCCCTAGCTCACAAGTTGCAAGTTTTTGTGATGGTTATACATAGGGCTGGCTGAGTGGCACATTGGTTAAGAACTGGCTTGGGACACCAGCTCTGAGCAGCAGGACCCTGATTCGGATCCCACATGAGGGCCAGTGATGCTGCCCTCTACAGCTAAGATGCTGAACAACAGCTCAACCTGGAGCTGGGCTGCCATGAGTCTCCGGCGATGGCGTAGGCTGCATCCCCTGTTGCAGTGGGCTGCCATAAGCTACCGTGAGTGGCCAGCAGCCAGCGTGAGCAGCTGGCAGCCGGTGTGAACTGCCAAGAGCCGCTGTGAGCGGCTGTCCAGTGGCCGGCCACCAATTTGACTCAGCCGGGAAGAGCGCAAAGATAATATCAACATGGGCCAGTGAAGCAACGTCCTCCACAACTAGATTGAAGAACAAAAGGACAGCAACTTGTCTGTTCCCTGTCCCCTGATTCCCCAGTGCTGTTTCCCTCCCCCAATTCCCCAATAAAATCTTTAAAAAAAAGATTATATATATATATATATATATATGATATCTTATTAAACAGATGTTAATGGTTATCTTTCCATTCAGAGTTTTTTCTACCAAATGTGCTGAACATCTGTGCTATAGATGCTGTAGGGGCTGCAAAATGAATAAGATATAATGCCTCTTCTCAAGGAGCTAGACGATACTGCCATAAGGGATGTAATGTGGAATATAAACAGTGTTAAAGAACCTCATAAGAGAAAGGAATTGGTTCTGGAAATCTTGCTCAAAGATTTGGCAGTATATAAGATGAGCCTTCAATGATTTTTTTCAGTTCATGCTTGTGTACGCCAAGTTCCTCTTCATCTTGCCCACTTCCTACTAAACACTCCAAGTATTTCACAGGAGTCACCATGCCCCCATGAAGAATGGGCTGTTGCTGTAAGATTCCTATACCTTAGTGTCTCCCACTCTCGCTTCCATCCAGGGGAAGCCATCCACTGTTGCCTGTTGGCAGACCAGATAAACAGATTCCATTCTACCCTTGTCTAGACTTGGGCAAAGTAAGTGCCCTAAAAATGCCACATAAATATTTTTTTGGAATGTTATGTCTCCATGAATCATCTGGCTTAATTAGACTGGTCATTTTGATTCTTTTTTTTTTTTATGTGACCAAGAGAACCAATATCTGACAAATTTACTGACCCAGAGAGAAACTTCTGGGAAAAAGCTCATACTTACTGGACACCAGATCCAGTAAACCACAATGCTAATTTTTTTATTTCTGCATGATGCAATCATCACTGCAGATTTAGAGGCATCTTAAAACCTTCTAGTTTATTAAAATCTTTGGAGAGAATGTTTTTAAGCTTTCAGCATAAATTAAGCTATCTTTAATAATGGGGCTTTAAGAGAGACACGAAAAAAACCTGTGTGTAGCTTCTCCAGAGATTCTTCTAGAAAGCTCAGTTTTGCTAGTAAAATTTTTAAAAAGGTTTTGTCTGTTTTCTTGTCTTCGAGAATGATCCCCTTAAAACAATAGTCAGGCCATGCATACCCCTTCTCTTAGCCCTCCAGTGGCCTCTTAGAAAAATAAAAATCTACAATTCTTTCTGTGGCTTACCAGACCACTATATAGGGCTCAGCCACAGTGGACTTCATGTCTGTCCTTGAACTTGCTATGTGCTAGCTGTTTCTCTGGC
This sequence comes from Hipposideros armiger, assembly GCF_001890085.2. Taxonomy (NCBI): domain Eukaryota; kingdom Metazoa; phylum Chordata; class Mammalia; order Chiroptera; family Hipposideridae; genus Hipposideros; species Hipposideros armiger. The sequence continues at coordinate 137,670 of NW_017731525.1, read as the reverse complement.
AGAATAGCTCTTGCTCAGATTTTTACTGAGCTCTCTTTCTTAGTCTACTCAGATTTCTGCTTACATCTGTTCAAATGCTACCTCCTCAGAGAGGTTTTTCCTTATCACCCAATTTAAGGTACAATTCAGATTGCTTTCTGTACCTAACTGCCGTATGTTTCTTTGTAGCATATGTCACTCTGACATTATTATGTATGATATTATATTTTTATGCTTGTTCTCTTTCTCTTGAATATAAGCTCTAAGAGTACTGGGGCTTTATCTGTATCCTGGTGCTTGGTATATAGTGGTGTTTAATACATATTCATTAAATGAGTAAAGGAAAGAGCTTACATTTCTGTTGCCTAGAAGGGATAGGGTTAAACAACAACAAAAAAAAAGGATTGAGGCTTCGTGGGGGTTACCATGGTGGAACAAGACAGAGAGTGTGAATTTTTACACAAGATACACAGAACTTGATATCAGATGATCTGAGGCCTTCTATATTTAAGGCACATGACTGGGTAGGTCAGAGTGTCAATTTCCTCTGACCAAATAGATTAGACTAAAATTGATAAGATCAAAGGAGATAGAGAACATGGTAACTTTTCATAAATCTTAAAATTTTAGTATAATTATTGCCATCCCTTTGGGCCAACATACAAATCTTACAAAAGCAAAACCAGCTATTCAAATTAAAATTTATCACTTTCAGAACTAGAAAAACTCCCCTGAACATCTAATTAACTTCCAGTCATCCTAAAAAGAAAAAAAAATGCAATAAAAATGAGTTGAAAAGCTGTTATAAAAAAATTATAATATTTCCATATATGCATGCATTAAAAATGCAATTATAAGCATTGCTTTCTTGTCTCTTAAATTTTAGTCTTTATAAAATTAGATAGGATTTTCATATATTGGTTCTTTCTCTGAGGATTAAGTAGATATGCTACTCTCAGCTGGTTACAAATTTTAATTTTGTAATATCCCCAGCCATCTCTTAGATATAATCTTTATGAGTCATCCTGTGTAGATAAAAGAAAATAGTTCAAATTAGGTTGTTTAAATTCCCTTTTTCTAGTAAGGAAATTTTTGCTGTTGTGTGATAAATACTAAAAAGCATTAGTGAAATGGTAAATTTCTAAGATTTATTTAAGGTAAAGCAAATATTTTTTTATATGTCAACATTGGAATAAATATATCAGGGCTGGATTTCTTAGTTCACTGAGTCATACTTTTTTTAGGGGAGGACCTATTTTGATACATTCACCTTATTTATTTAGGTTTTTAGCCAAGATTATTGCTAGATTATTGAGATAGTGTGTGTAATGAAGCTGTTCAAATGCGCATGTTGAAGCCCAGGTATAATTTGTGTGTTTGTTTACTTGAGGGAGGTGGGGGCAGTTTTATTAAAATAGTATCTGTATGTATTGGAGATGAAAGCGTGTGCTAAGTGACCACTGTGGAAGGAAACGAGCTGTTTGTTTTGCAGGGCAGGGTGTCATTCCTTTACACTGCCTCCATTCAATGAGAGGGTCTTCTGTTGCTCCAGCCTCCTTTCCTGTCTCTATTCTGTGCACGGAGTTCATTGAATAGAGTCTCAGAGAAGTGGAGGGGCCTGTGCTGAAAAGCCAGGGTAACACCAGTTCCTTACCTTGGGAGAGCTCTAATCGTCAGTCAGGGCCGAGCTCAGATGTTCCCCTCCTAATGATGTCTTCCCCAACCATCTCCTTTCTCATGTTCCAGAAGTGTATGTTTTTTGGCCCTCTGAGGTTATACTCTGTGTTTATACTTTGCATAGTCTTCTATTATATCAGGTAGATGATATAATGTTAATCACGTATGTGTAAGTATTCCCAACACCATGAGTTTCTCCTCATCAATGCTGTATCTAGAAGGCTAGCGCAGAGCCTGGCCTACAGAGGGTGCTGAGGGAGTAAATATTATTATTCAGTATACAGAAGTTACTGCAGGTGCTATCCACCACCCACCTCCCTGAGAGGGATTGAAAGTGTACAAAGTCCAGCCAAGGGTGAGATGGGATGATCCTGGTTTTTTCTTTGGACTGCCAAAATTTAGAGGGTGCAGACATCGTGTATAATGTCTTTTTATGTCTTGTATAATGGTTTTTAAAGATTGTTCAGTATTTTAAACTCCTGTTCTTCTCAACAATGGTCCCTTGCCCAGATGCTCAGTTCTGCTATTATTTTTTTCTTCTGTGATGGAGCTTTAAGTCCATTGCTTCCCCATTCTCTCCTCTTCCCAATGAATACCACCATTGATTTGAAAACTAGTTTAGTCCTTCTTGTCCTGAGCTCCACATGTGTTGTCATGGCCTCCCCTTGCTAAACCATTCTTCTCATCCTCTAGGCGTCGTGGGTGTAGAGGCATGTGCATGGAACTTTCTCCAGTGTAGTTGGATTTACACCTGACCCTACAAAAGAATAAACAAGAGGGTCAGAGGGAGAGAGAGAGAGAGAGAGAGTGTGTGTGTGTGTGTGTGTGTGTTTGAAAAAAAGGGCAGAGATGTGGAAAAAAGATTGGGGAAGTTAGTGGGAGATTTAATGAGGAACATGAGTTTTATGGTCTCTGAAAATTTCTTTGATATCCTTTTCCAGGTTGACTTTGGATTTGCTAAGAAAATAGGATCTGGACAGAAAACATGGACATTCTGTGGAACTCCAGAGTATGTAGCTCCTGAAGTCATTCTGAACAAAGGACATGACTTCAGTGTGGATTTTTGGTCCCTGGGAATTCTAGTGTATGAGCTCCTAACGGGCAAGTAAGTACCTTCAAGTTGTGTTTAGGCTTTTCTTCAGAGAAGTGCAAAAATACCTTATAAAAAATATGTGATTTAAGATTTTAACATTTTGGAAATGTTTCTGATTAAGTATGATGTCTTTTTCTCTTCAGGTTATTTCACATATAGTATAATTACTAGTTTACAATGTAAAGAAAAGATTCAGGAAGGTGAAGGACAGAAGTACAGAATGCAGAATGCTATGTCATCTAAAACAGCAAGCCCTGTTATTATAGAGAACATATTAAGTGTGTGAAGGTTTTGATAGTCCAGCATAAGCATAAGAAAAGGAATTGAAGTTGTAGGCCATGTTATTATTTCCTTTTATATATTATTTGTAATTGACAAAATAGCAATCGTAGTTCAATTAAATTCATTAATCAATTAAACTAAATTTAGCCATCTTCCCAATAAATCATTAACCAGAAATGCTAAGAGAAAGCAACATTGCTGGATTTAAATGTTATTCCCCTTGTCAGCTGCTTTATATATGTGCTGATGAACAGAGACAAGACACAGCAGGGCTTTTAGCAGTCAAATTGAATTGTCACTCCCAAAGAAATTAAAGAGCTATATCAATGAATACAAGGTCCCGAATAGTCAACATGCATGCAGGCACATGCACACACACATTTATATGCACACATGTGCACACATGTACATATATAGGCTATATGTAATATTAACTCACATTTGTAAAGCATTTTGCAGTTTGCAGGGCACTTACATGTATATTATCTAGTTTCATTTTCACAAACGTGTGGACGTTAAAGCAGGAATTTTTATTATTTTTTATAATTTAAATTTCATTATAATTATTTTATGATTTAAATTTTATAGAAAACCAGGGCGGTGAGCTACCTGCCTGAGAACAGTGACTTGATCCCAGATCTTCTGACTCTAAATGTGACAAGACACATTTTCCATTACACACATGTGCCATGTAGTTTAATGCATGGACATACACACTTGTGTCCGCTTTCTTTTCGGTTTGGTACCTCCATCCCTCATGAACTGATGTTTTTGATCATCTTTATAAGCCTTTATAACCAGATATTTTCAGGGAAGATTTGCATTTGGAGTGGCATTAGGAATACTGGAATGAGCCCATTGAGTCTCAACACGTATTTTACATTAAGAGAGTTTCATAGAATCTTCTTGAACTTTTTACACTTACAAATTTCAATGTTAGATTACCTGTGGCTACATTCTACGTCCTAGCTGTATATTTATTGAACAAACAGATATGAAAGATTATTATCTTAATTGCTTACGATTTGGAAGGAAAGAAGAGAAAAATTTCTAGTCATTTAGACGGAAGGAAAGTTGCTTAAGGTCTTGGGATACATGGAATTCTACTTCATAAATTTGTTCCTCATTCCTGGGAAATTTGTTAGCTGCATTTCTAAGAGATACTGATGGTTCCTGTTGGTAACTGGAGAACATTCATTTCAGTCTTCTCCAGCTGGGATAAATTGTTACAAGGAGCAGGGAAATAAAATGAGGGAATAAAAAAGGGGGAAAAAAAAACCCACAATAACTTGGAGTTGCTAAGGTGGCTTGAGCTGTCATAAAAAAAAGTTGGGAAATTGTTTTTGTAAAGGTTTTCAGGGTATGGCACAAGAAAAGTTCATTTTAAATGCCCTGAACTTTAGCTTCAGGAGGTAAATGAAAATGAGAAAAGAATTAAAAACCAAAACCAAAACAAAACACAATACAGTTGTAAATATATAAAAGAGTTGAAAATATTATAGCAATGTTTTTGTTTCCTACCTCATTTTTTTACAAGTGAAACATAGATTATTGAAAAGTTAATGCACTGACCTTATTTCAAGTTTATTACTAAGATTGGGAATCCTCAGTGTCAAAAGGTCTCAAGCATGACTGAGAAACACTGGTAGTTCATGAATTCTCAAAAATTAAATGACTCAATAGCATAGATATTGAAGTGTTTCTAAAAGTAAAGTATATGCGTTAAAATGTTATCTGTGGACCGGCCGAGTGGCGCGTTGGTTAAGAGCTGGCTTGGGACGCCAGAGAGCCCTGGTTTTGGATCCCACATATGAGGGCCAGTGACACTGCCCTCTACAGCTAAGATGCTGAACAACAGCTCAACCTGGAGCTGGGTTGCTGCCAGGCAGCGGCATAGGCTGCAGCCCCTGCTGCAGTGGGTTGCCATGGGCTACCATGTGTAGCCAGCAGCCAGCGTGAGCGGCCCTCAAGATGCAGTGAGCGACCGTCCAGAAGCCAGCGACTGATCTGCCTCACCTTGGCAGAGTGCAATGATGGTGTCAACTTGGGCCAGTGAAGCAACGTCCTCCACAACTAGACTGAAGAACAAAAGGACAGCAACTTGTCTGTTTCCCTTCCCCCAATTCCCCAGCGCTGTTCCCATCCCCCCAATTCCCCAATAAAAATCTTTAAAAAAAAAAGTGTTATCTGAATTGAGTGGTCAATTCCCAGTGCTTTCTTACTCATTTCAGCAACTTTCCTTGAAATACTGTCTTCATAGGACCTCTCTTTCTCCACACTGGTGGCTCCATCTAAGTCTCCATTGCTGGGTCCTTCTCATCATTGTGACCTCTCGATATTAGGCCACTTCAATCTTTGATCTTTTTTTCCTTCTACTCACTCCCTGGGTGATATCACCAAGCTCCATGGTCATCAATACTGTCAGATGACTCCTCAGAATCATAGCTTCAGCCCTAACCTCTTCTCCAAATGCCAGACTCATAAATTCAACTGCCTGCTTAGCATCTCCGTTTCATGTTCAAAACATAACTCTTGATTCTTTCCCATAACCTGCTCTAGTCTTTCTTCTCTTAGTCAATGTTAGCTTCATTCTGTAGGTCAAATGCTTGATCATCGTTCTTGAACATTTTCTTTGTACCATACACCACATTCACCTCATCAGCAAATCCTGTTGACTTTACTTTCTGAATATTAATAGACCCAGAATCCAGCCACATCTCACCACCTTCACCCCTGCTGTCCTAGTCCAGGCTCCCAGGCCTCCCCCACCACTATCACCCTCACAGTTCATGCTCCACACATTAAAAAAAAGTTTACTCTGGTTTCTGTAAATTAGATCAATTAACTCACAACATATTCTTAGGTCCTTATCATGGCCCACTAGATCTATGTGATGTTTCACTCATCTCTTTCATCCCTCTCTCTTGCTTAGTTTACTCCTCCACCAGCAGCACTGCCCTCCTCACAGCTCAACGAACAGCCCATGCCCATTCCTGACTCATGGCCTTTATACTTGCTGTCTTGAAAAGCTCCTAGTTTTGTTTTGTTTGTTCATTTGTTTTCTTTTTTAGAGTCCACATATAAGTGACATCCCACAGTATTTGTGTTTCTCTGTCAGACTTGTTTCACTTAACGTAATACCCTCAAGTTCTCTCCATGCGTGACTCATTCACCCCTTCTCTTCATTCATACCTTTGCTCCATTGTCAACTTGGGAGAGTCTTTTCATATCTACTCTGTCTAAAAGAAATCACACCTCTCAGTCAATTTCTGCCCCCCTCCTTTATTTTTCATTTTAGTGATTATCGAAAATTATGTGTGTGTGTGTGTGTGTGTGTGTGTGTGTGATTAGTTGTGATGTGAAATTAATTAAATGATTTTCTACTGTGTATCCCGATTTGTCATAAAACAACTAATGAGAGGGAAGGAGGGAGGAACTTAGTTGTAAATGTGTCTCAGATGCTGGTCCTAGTGTCCTGTTTTGTGCTTCCTCTAGCCCACCCTTTTCTGGGATTGACCAAATGATGACCTACAATTTGATTCTCAAAGGAATTGAAAAAATGGATTTTCCCAGAAAAATTACAAGACGACCTGAGGATTTGATTCGGAGGCTTTGCAGGTGAGCATGACAATCAGAAACCCCTTGTTCTTGAGGAAAGTGTGAAGGCTTCTTATTTCTGTTTCCACACATTTTAAAGTAGGTATATGTTTACTTTTTGTATTTTTCTATGTAGCTAAATTATACTGAAAGAAAATCATTTTTCATTTTGCAGTCTATGTTGGGAGTTTTAGTTTATCTTATGTTATAGAACCACAGTAGTTCCTTATAGTGTAAAAGAGATAAAATTTTCAGGTTATCTTTAGGAATTATCTGTTACAGAGCAAAATGGAACCACAAACCCTAGTTTGATAAAGGAGTAATCAATTTACAACTTTGTTATTTTGAGAGAAAATCAGTGGTGGTGATAAAATGTTACTATATGCCCTCTTTAAATCTTCATTTTAGAAAAAAGTACTCCTCTGGCCTTATGTTATTATTGTTTTTAGACGTATAATTGGCATATAACATTACATTGGTTTTACATATACAACTTAATGATTTGATATGTGTATATACTATGAAATAATTAACACAATAAGTTTTGTTATCATCAAACACCATACAAAATTACAAAAATAATTGTTTTTCTTGTGATGAGAACTTTTAAGATTTATTCTCTGGCAACTTTGAGATATGCACTACAATACTATTTACAATAGTCAACATGCTGTGCATGACATCACCATAACTTATTTATTTTATAACTGGAAGTTTGGACCTCTTGACCCTCTTTACCCATTTTGTCCATCCCCCATTCCTCCTCCTCCCTGGCAACCACTATGTTGTTCTCTGAATCTATGAGTTTTGTTTTGTTTGTTCATTTGTTTTCTTCTTAGATTTCACATATAAATGAGATCCTATGGTATTTGTGTTTCTCTGTCAGACTTATTTCACTTAACATAATACCCTCAAGTTCTCTCCATACTGTCATAAATGGCAAGATCTATGTGTCTGTTTTTATGCCAATATCACACTGTTTGGATTACTATAGCTTTGTAATGTAGTTTGAAATCAGGGAGTGTGATGCCTCCAGCTTTGTCCTTCTTTCTCAAGATTTCTTTGGCTATTTGGAGTGTTTTGTTTCCAGGCAAATTTTAGGATTATTTGTTCTATTTCTATGAAAAATGTCACTGGGATTTTGCTGGAGATTGCATTGAGTCTATAGATTGCTTTGCATAATATGGACATTTTAACACTATTTTTCCAATTAATGGGAACAGAACATTTTTCCATTTATTTGTGTCTTCTTTAATTTCTTTCATCAATGTCTTATAGTTTCAGTGTACAGGTCTTTCACCACCTTGGTTAAATTTACTCCAAGGGTATTTTATTTTATTTTTTTAATGCTATTATAAATGGTATTTTCTTAACTTCTTTCTAATAGTTTGTTATTAACATCTAGAAATGCAAGAGATTTTTTTAGTCTCTATTTCATTTATTTCTGCTCTGATTTTTATTTATGTTGATTTCGTACCCTGCAACTTTACTGAATTTGTTTATTATACCAGTCTTTTTGGTAGAGTCCTAGGGTTTTCTGTATATAAAATCATGTTTTCCACTGTCCAATAGTGACAGTTTTACTTCCTCCTTTCCAGTTTGGAAGACTTCTATTTCTTTGTCTTGCCTAATTGCTCTGGCTAGAACTTCTAATACTATGTTGAATAAAAGTGGCAAGAGTGGACACCCTTGTCTTGTTTTTGATCTTAGAGGAACTTTCAGCTTTTCACCATGGGCATAATATTAGCTGTGGGCTTGTCATAAATGGCCTTTATTACATTGAAGTACACTCTCTCTATACCCACTTCTACAGAGAGTTTTTATCATAAATGGATGTTGAATTTTGTCAAATGCTTTTTCTGTATCTGTTGAGATGATTTTTTATCTTTCATTTTGTTAATGTGGTATTTCATTTTGATTGATTTGCAGATGTTGATCCATCCTTGTGTCAGTGGAATAAAGCCCACCTGATCATGGTGTATTATCTTTTCAATGTGTTATTGAATTTGGTTTGCTAATATTTTGTTGAGGATTTTTGCATCCATGTTCATCAGGGATATTGGCCTTTAATTTGTGTGTGTGTGTGTGTGTGTGTGTGTGTGTGTGTGTGTGTGTGTCCTTGTCTGGTTTTGGTATCAGGGTAATGCTGGCCTCATAAAATAAGTTCTGAAGCATTCCTAACTCTTCAATTTTTTGAAAGAATTTGAGAGGGATAGGAATTAAATCTTTAAACATTTGGTAGAATTTACCTTTGAAGCCATCTGGCCCTGGACTTTTGTCTTTTGGGAGGTTTTTGATTACTGATTCAATCTTTTTACTAATAATTAGTTTATTCAGATTTTCTATTTTTTCACCATTCAGTCTTGGAAGATTATATATTTCTAGGAATTTACCTATTTCTTCTAGATTATCAAATTTGTTGGCATATAATTGTTCACAGTAGCCTCTTAAGATCCTTTGCATTTCTGTGGTATCAGTTACAGGTATAACGTATCCTCTTTCATTTTTTATTTTATTTATTTGATTCCTCTCTTTTGTTTTAGAGAGTCTAGCTAAGGATTTGTCAATTTTTTAATCTTTTCATAGAACCAGTACTTGGCTTAATGGATCTTTTCTATTTTCTTTTTAGTCTCTATTTCATTATGTTTTGCTCTGACCTTTATTGTTTCCTTCATTCTACTCACTTTGGGCCTTGTTCTTTTGCTAGTTCCTTTAGGTGTAGATTGTTTATTTGGGTTTTTTCTTGTTTCTTGATGTAGGTCTGTATAACTATGAACTTCCCTCTTAGAACTGCTTTACCTACACCCTGTAATTTTTGAGAAGTTGTATTTCCATTTTCACTTTTCTCAAGTTATTTTTTATTTATACTTTAATTTCTTCATTGACCCATTGGTTGTTCAATAGTGTGCTGTTTATCTCCACATATTTGTGATTTTTTTCAGTTTTCTTCTTGTACTTGATTTCTAGTTTCATACTGTTGTGGTTGGTAAAGACACTTGATATGATTTCAGTCTTCTCTAAACTTGTTGAGACTTGTTTTTGTGGCCTAACATATGATCTGTTCTGGAGAATGTTCCATATGCACTTGACAAGAATGTGTATTCTGCTGCTTTTGGATAGATTTTCTGTATATATCTGTTAAGTCTACCTGGTCTAATGTGTCTCCTATGTGGACTGCATGTATCTTCTGGCTTGAGCAAGGCAGTGGGAGAGTGTGGGGCCAGGGTGCACCTGCTGGATTTTGTGGGGCCTTGGGAGAATGCAAGGGCTGTGGTGCACCCATTGGCTTTTGTGGGGCCACAGGACAGCATTGGGTTAGAACATGCTCACTGGCACTATTGAGGTAGAGGGAGAGTACAAAAATGGCACCTGACAGCACCTCCATTTCTGGAGAGAGGCCCCTGCTTCTCTGGCAGACACTTAAAGATTAGCAAATGAATCTCCTTCACGTGTAGTCTAGGTACTTTTCAAACTGCTGCTTTTGCACTGGAGTGAGTGAGTCTGTGAGCCAGCCCTTAACAAAAATATCTCAGTTCCCTACAGCCCTTTGGCTCTCTTGAACATGAGCCTTATTGTTTTTCAAAGCCAGGTATTTTGGAGGCTATCTCTTCATTCCAGGTCCCAAGGGTTGGCACCCTGATGTGGAATATGAACCACTTGGTCCTCAGAGAGAAGATTCACATTTGTGAGATCCCTGCTGATGATTGTGGGTTGCCACATGGGGGCTGGAGTGGCGATGTTTGGAGAGACTGTGTCTCTGCCTCTCCTACCCACCTCAATGTGTCCCTTTTACCACTTGTTGTGAAGGAGCTGTTCAGCTAGTTTCCAGGTCTTTTTCAGAGGGAATTGTTTCATATGTATTTGTAGATTTGGTGTGTTCATGGGAAGAGGTGAGTTCAGGTTCTTCGTATACCATCTTTGACCATGCCCCTGGCTTTATTTTAAATTACTCGAAGTTTCTATTTACCAAAATAATTTGTTGGAGAACAGAGAGTTATAGAATTTTGTTTCAACTTCATTTTGCCACTGTTTGTTTTTCACATTTGAACTTTTTTTAAAACATTAAAATTTAGTAGATTTAGAACATGAAACCTAGCTGTGGGTTGCCAACAGAAATTTCTGCATGCTTCTAAGATTCCAGCTGAAGTGTAAATAATTCTCTAAAGCATTCCCTGGTTGTCTCAGCAGAGTTTGTAAGATAGCACCCTCCTGTTCTTTTAAGCATTTGCTTCTAGCTCATTTAAAGCACTAAGAGAGATATATCTATATATCTACATCTATATAGATATATATCTACATCTATATATCTATATCTATAGATATAGATATATAGATGTAGATATAGATATAAATATAGATATAGATATAGATATAGATATAGAAGATATAGATATAAATATATTCCTCTTATTTCACTGTGGCTTCCATAGAGAGGGGCATGTGTTTTTCATCTCCCTCTATTCAGATGTCTCATCTCTGAATATTGTTGAATAAATGAATGAATGAATAAAGCAATGTTAATTTGTAATTTAAAATTGACTCAAGCATAATTATTATAAACTGTCTTTTAAAAAATTATTATTTTAGGCAAAATCCAACAGAAAGACTGGGAAATCTGAAGAATGGAATCAATGACATTAAGAAACACAGGTACTTAGTTACTTCTTTGCCGAGAAAAATATAGAAATTTATAGAAAATTGTGGTAATCTTGAAGCTTCTCTCAGTAGGCCACAGGGTTCCTTTACAGATTCTCAGTTTTTCCTTTTTGTGCTTTACATTTAATTTGTATTTTACTAGATGAGTTGCAGTAATCAATCTCAAAATGATTTCTCTAATGCTGGAAATTCATATCAAGAATGGATGAAATTTAAAGCAAGTTATAAAATTGCGTCTTCAAGTTATAGCAACTTAGTTTTTTGTTCACTGCTGTCCACATTATTATTTTTAAATATCAACTTGGAGCCTATAAGTGAATTAAATTCTAATTCTGACATTTGATTTGTACTTAAAGTAGAATATAGTTATTAATGTCAATATTTAAGAGAAATAGGTCAGCTAAATCAACTGTTAAATAGTATTCTATTACAATTTTAGTTAATAGTATACATTTATTTAAAATATAATTTTCCTTTGACTAGCTTACAAATTCTGAAGCTACATGTTGTATTTTATTTTTTGGGGGTACAGTACATTGATTTCCACAAAACCTCAATGTTTTATCCTTATGCAGTAATCCAACATGAATCTTTTCAGTTCTATGAATTTCTAAACCTGTCCTTCAGAACCAGTGGTTCTCAACCTTCCTAATGTCGCGACCCCTTAATACAGTTCCTCATGTTGTGGTGACCCCCAACAATAAAATTATTTTCATTGCTACTCTATAACTGTAATTTTGCTACTGTTATAAGTCATAATGTAAATATCTTTTTGTTTTTCGATGGTCTTAGGTGACCCCTGTGAAAGAGTCGTTCAACCCCTAAAGGGATTGCAACCCACAGGTTGAGAACCACTGTTCAGAACCATAAATAACTTCCATGAGATATCGTCTCTGAATTGGTTACATATGTGAAAGTTCAAGCCTTTGAGATTATTTTTTAAATTAATGCCTGACTAAATCCTGTAATCCTCAAGATGTTTTAGTTTTGCTTATGATTTACAGATATAAAATATCACCTCTTGATAGTATGAAAAAATAAATTTGAGAATTTCATTATTAAAAACCTTGGAGCACACTGATGTGTTCACTTTTAGAAATCAAAACACTTCAGTATTGCATTCCTCTCTGGATGTTTTTACTGAAGAATTAAGGGCATATCAACTCAGTTTGAAAAGAAAGGGAGAAATGCTGCTGAATAGAAACACTATTCATTTTTCTTAACAGTAGCAGCGCAGCTGCCAACCCTGCTCTATCTATTCATGAACTTTCTTGAAATAAAGCCATGTATTCAACATTGTAAATTCATAGAGGGCTCTGCCTTGAGGGTGTATTAGAGAAAGAGAGGAAGGGAGGGTGAGAGGGAGGGAGACACATCTGTGGATTTTATAGACATTAAAACGTTTAGAGTATTTTATTGTTCTTTGTCATCCTTTGGATTGCCTTCACTGTAAAGTTCATTATTTGTCTTAGATTTCAATTTGTCTTTGTTCCTACAAGCTGTTATCACAATTTCTTATCTCATTATAGCATGACACATAAACACACCATTCAGATTCAACAAGCAAGCATCCCATCAATTAAAGTCATGCTTTCAATATAGTTTCCTCCGTTCTCTCATTACAGAAGCATCTTCATGTTTTGCTTTGAGGTAGTTGGGAAATAGGAGTTTTATAATTGTTAACCTCCACTGTTATCTTTCACTTCTTATTTACCTGAGACTCATTTAAATATAGCTGTCAAATTGCAATTGGATGCACATGCAAATTGATGCCAGAGAATTCTTTCACCTCAGCATGGTAATGAAGAATTTTTAATTTCCTTCCCTGTAGGGATCCATTTGCTTACTCTTCTTAACAGGCCAGATGTTCTTTGCCACATAACTGTAGAGTCAGAGCACAGTGTGTAGGGTAGGGTTCACTAGTAACACGTGCCACACTTACACAGCACCTTCAGATGAGCCCAGAGGGCTCAAACGCATCATTTCATCCTATTTTCATAGTGTTTTTTAAGATATGAAGCTGGGGTGGGCCAGCCTGAAAGATAAATCTCTCTTTGCCTTCAAATAGGAGCATTCTAAAGCCTTTCACAAGTCCCTAGAGCAGCGGTTCTCAACCTGTGGGTCGCAACCCCTTTGGGGTCAAACGACCCTTTCACAGGGGTCGCCTAAGACCATCNACCACAACATGAGGAACTGTATTAAGGGGTCGCGGCATTAAGAAGGTTGAGAACCACTGCCCTAGAGTATATAGCTTCTCAATTCAGTATATTCTTGAAATTAAAAAAAAATTCTTTCTAAAATTTGCACTGGATTTTCCTACTCTTCTCTAAAGTAAAACTTGTTTTTCCTTAGAGAACTATTCACTTTAACTTTGTGTTTAAAAACAATACAGTTAAACAGGGCCTATTGTTTTATATTTGCCCATTCTGTGTTAAATTACCTTTCCTGATAATACAGTTCCTCCCTCTTCTATTTATAAACTACCTTACAAACTAGGCACCAGTCATGTCTTCCAACACGTCTCCTAAAACAGATTTTATACTTGTAGGGTGCAATTAAATCTTTCCTGCTAGGTAGAGGAATAATTTGTTTCAAGTGTCTTCACATTACCTTTAATATTTCTAGTCTCTTAAATTACTTTTAAGAATGGCTTCTACAAGTCCTCTAAAAATGAAGATGCAATTTATGTGCTGTTGCTGCTAATATTTCTCTGGTGAATATTTTTCACATATGAGTGCATGCTGGCATTTGCACTACTTAAAATGTGGTTAGTGTCAAAAGGCCAAGTGTTAAGTGAATAGCCACTCATGTTAAGTAAATATTGCTGTAAGTCAAATTGTAACATGTACTGAGCAAGAAATGCATCGGCTCTTTGATTAAGTAGAGTAACAGTGATGATTTTTATTAACGTTTATGGAGTAGCTTCTGGGTAAGGGAGCATTGTAAAATATGTTTAAAAGAATTCTGGCAGTGTTTGGTATCAAACGAAAAGAATCCAGAGCAGTGTGCCTAGAAATCCCTAAAAGTGGAGCATCGGTCTGTGCAGGGGAGCTGGTGGGTAGATCAAGGAGAGAACTTCTGTGGTTTCCTAGCAGGGACAGGGGAAACTGTGCAGCTGAGGTTGCTGTCTGACTCCTACCCTTCGACTACAGTCTCAGCAGCTTTTGCCAAAAAGGCACTTTGGGTTAAGAATGGCACCTGGGACGCAATGTACTAGAACCTGCCCTCTCTGTTTTACATACTCTTTGGGAAATCCAGTCATGGACTGAACCCAGACCAACCCCAGGGATGAGAGAAAGGTGGAAGAGTATAACTTTTGGCATGGCCAACAAGCAGAGGAATGTGAGAGCCTCCTAAAGTTTCCCTGCCTTCAGTCACATACACACACACACACACACACACACACACACACACACACACACACACACACACACACACACACACACACACACACACACACACCCCTCCTGTCCCATCCTGGCCCCCTGTGGCCATTCTCCAAGTAGAACTTTTTAATGGCTTCCCATGATGCATAAAATCCTGATTCCTTGCTGTGTCCTACAAAGCCCTACATGATCTGGCCCCTGGCCATTTCTCAGACATCAATTATTTTTTCTAGTTTCCCCTGCATTCATTCACCACACTTCAGTTTATTTTTCACTTCCATCCACTTGGAAGGCTCTTGCAACACATCTTCCCATGGCTTCCCCCTTCTTTTCATTCTGGCCTTAATTCAAATATCATTTCTTCAGATACCACCCTATCTAAAAGCAGCTTGTCCCAACCCATCCCCATCCCAGTCATCATCTGTCACTTTTCTCTCTTTAATCTTCGTAGTACTTATTAGTGTCTGAAATTAAGTTAAGCATTTGTATCATTTACTTGTGTGTCAGTCACTTTCCACTGAAATAAAAACATCTTAAAGGCAGGGTCTTTGTTATTTTTGTTTGTTTGTTTGTTTTTGTTTTTGTATTTGTTTTGTTGCCTGGGACCAAATTGACTTTCAATAAATTTTGGTTGGCTGGCTGACCTGACCTCAGTGTCCCAGTAGAAAAGGTCAGTCGATATAGAACAGTATTATTCCATGGTCCTTATAAAACAGTGAGAGACAGAACACATTGTTTGTGTCTGAGAGAAGCAAGGCTTTTTCATTCTGGTGTTGTGTTTCTAGCCACCAAGCTTGATATGTATCCTGAAGACCAGATCAGCCCTTTTAGATTAATGCTGTGGAAGCAATAAATGAAAGAACTTTATCTGGTCATCAGCTGAATCCACTGCAGATTAATATAAAATAATTTTTTATCTTGGAGGCTTTTAGATCCATATCACCAGGAGTATCACCACCATGGTGTGATATTACAAGGCACTATAATGAGAGGTCCTGTGTAAGTTTGTTCTCTTGCAGAGTCATTCAGTTATTCAAAAGACACGTATTGAGCCCCTGTTCTGTGTCAAGTGTTAGGGACACAGAGGAAAGGAAACAGACAAAATCCCTTGCCCTCAAAGAGCTTGCATTCTAGTGGGAAAGACAGAAAATAAACAAGATAATTAAGTTAAGTGCATAGTGGATATGTTAGATAGCAGTAAATGCTAGGGAGACAGAATAAAGCAGGGAAGAAGGATAGAATGCATGTGGGAGTGGGGGTGGGGGTGGGGGTGGGGAAGGGCTTGCAATGTCAGACTGGGCGCCTGAAGAAGGCCTCACTAAGAAGATGACCTGTGAGAAAAGACCTGATGGTGTTGAGGGAGCAAACTACGTGGAAATCTGGGCAAAGAACCATCCAGCCAGAGGGCATAGATTGCAAGGTCTTGAAAATGGGAGCCCCCCTGGCTTGTGGGAACGGGGTGAGGAGATAAACGGACAAGGGAGGGAGAAGAGAAGTGGAGGACAGGGGTAGGGTGGGGAAAGGCGGTGGTGGAAAGAGGGTTTTCTAGGGCCCAGTGGCTTATAGTAAAGACATGGTGAAGACTGCCTTTTACACCAAGTGAAAGGGGAAGCCCTGGAGAGTTTTCAACAAAAGCACGGTGAGACCTTACTTAGTTTTGAATGATCACTCTCGCAGCTGGGTTGTTTGCCAGAGACAAAAGCAGGAGGACACATTAGGAGGTTGTTGTAATAATACAGGGACGGAATAATAGTGGCTTGGCCTGTGCAGGTGGAGTGAAGGTATGAAGAATTTGTTGTATTCTGAATGTAAGCATATTTTCAAGGTGACACTGACAAGATTTGCTTATGGACCGAGGTAGGGTGTGACAGTGAAGATAAGTCCAAGGTCTTTGCTTTGAGCAGCTGCGAGAATTGAGGCAAGTTTGTGGGGGGAAATTTGGATCTCCAGTGTGGACCAGATACATGCTAGATGCCTGGCAGACTAGATGTCTTACTGGATAAATCACAGTTGTAGCTATTAGCCCAGAAAGCAGTGGGGAAGTCTTGGTTGGAAATAGAAATCTGAGCGTGATCAGAATGTAAATGTTAAAAGCCACAAGACTGACTAGATTACCTAGGCAGTGAGAGTGTTGAAAAAAGAAAAGGTCTAAGAACTAGGCCCCGGAACACACCAACTTCCTATGGAAATAGCTAGCAGTGGAAAAGGAGGGAGAGCACCCCAAAAGGTAGGAAGAAAGCCAAGTGAAGAAGGGTTTCAGGAAGTATGAGAGATGAACTATAGCAAATGCTGCTAATAGGTTAAATAAGATGACACCTGAGAACTGTCGTGATTCAATGAAATGGTGAGGGTAAAGTCTGATTGTAGTGTGGTCAGGAGAAAATGGGTAAATAGAGTGATTAGATGGCCCTTTCAAGGGATTTTCCTCCAATGGGAGGGGAGAAATGGAATGAGGGCTGGAAAGGAGCTCAGGCCAAAGGAGGGTGTTTTGTGGTTGGAAGAGATAAAATGTTTCCATACCGATGAGAATTATCCAGCAGAGAACATGTTGAAGATTCAGGAGAGAGAACTGCAGGAGCATGACTTGGAATAGAGAAGACTCTATGGGGTCAAGTACACAGTAAAAGAGTTGACCTTAGCTAGAAGCAAAGGCTGTTCATTCACCGTATGGGAGACAAGGTAACACACAGCTGCAGGTAGGCAGGCAGGTGTGCCGGTGGATGACTGTGGAGGTTCTCTTTTCTGTTTCAGTTTTCTCAGTGAAAAAGAAAGCCAGGTCCTCATTGGAGAGTGAGGCTGGGGAGAAGGTTCTGGAAGTTTGAAGACAGAAGACAAAGTATGGATTATGAATCTAAGGGAGTGTGACCGTGAGTGGAGCAGCAGGGAACTCCAAACTGATTACTGGGCAGGAGTCAGTGCCCCTTGTGAGGGAGCATGGGCTTAATGTGAGACCACACAACCAGCATGGTTGAGTATTTTCCTCCAACCTCTGGCAGCTGCACACAGGGAGCAGGCAACAAATGGATGGACAGGTAACTTGGCAGGCTAACCGTTTTCCGGCGAGTGATATTTCTCTGTACTTTTCTTGTTTCTCAGGTGGTTAAATGGTTTTAATTGGGAGGGACTGAAAGCACGGAACCTTCCATCACCTTTACGAAGAGAGGTATGGTATCTACTATATTGCCATTATAATTTGTTGTAGGTGTTTGTTTTTGTAAACAGATTTTTAAGGGTGTGTGTGTGTGTGTGTGTGTGTGTGTGTGTGTGTGTGTGACAGATTTTAGATTTTTAAAATAGTTTTTAAAAATTAAGTTAAAACATCATAACAGTTGTGATTATAGGAACTACATACACGTTGTTACCTATTTGATGGGCATTAGCTCAGCTCTCAGGAATCATTACATATAAATCTAAGTCCCCAAGGAGTTGATGTTAGTTAGGCTGACAGTTGACTCTAGAAATATTAGATGAACCATATAGGTAATTTGAAAATTTCTAGTAGCCATATTAAAAAAGGTGAAAAGAGATAGGTGAAATTAATTTTAATTAATATCCAAATATTATCACTTCAATATGTAATCAACATAAAACATTAATGAGATGTTATGGTTACTTTTTTCATACTAAGTTTCACAATTCCAAGTGGATTTTACACTTTCAGCACATGTCAGTTTGGACTAGCTGCATTTCAAGTGCTCAGTCACCACATGTAGCTGGTTGGACAGCCAGCTCTAGAGAAAGCGGAACATCTGTTAGTTTGGGGGGAAGAATGACTCAGGGGTGATCTAGGTCAACACCCTACACACTTTATGTTCTGTTCTCTCTAGAGGAATTTTGAAGATCTATGTCTCCCCTTGTACATTTTCAGATGGACATCTGAATATTTCATCATACATTTAAATCATTGTGGAGAACATTATTTCTAATATGTTGTAAATTTTGACATTTTAAAGTTAAACACTACTGTTACTTCCTTCCTTTAAATATATTCAATGTAATCTAAATACTACTAAGATTTGATACCAATCAACCATTTAAAAACACAGAAAAAAATATTACATGACTTCTTTTTCTCTCTGAGTTCATATTTCCATTCCATTTTCCCTACAAAATTTCATTCTAATGTAAAATATTTTTTTATGTTTGGCAACTTTAATTGATCATTCTTTAAATGCCTTTCAATTATAGTTTTATAGATTTTAAAATTCCTGTAACAACAGAAATTTCTGTGACAACATAAATATTTCTTCTGGACTCAGTTATAATTACATTTTTATCATATGCAGTATCAAACAACATAAATAAATGACAAAACTTTAAAGTAATTATTAAAAATATCTTTTGAAAATAAATTATTTAATTGTCTGTGAATAAATGTTATTTATTTAAAAAATGGGATCAGACTCCACATCAATTCTATTTCTTTTTAAAATTATGTTGATGCAAGTGCTAAGAGTTGTGTTCACAAAACTAAGTACATGGAAGTGGAAGGTTTCATAATAGCAATGTCATTTTAAATGCCTTCTGCGTGACCTTCCCACCCTCCTAAAAAACACATTATGATCTATCATAAATAGTATTTTTAATGTTCTATCAACTGATAATTCAATTAAGTGCTTCTTAAATTTGTTGGAAAGCAAAGAATTAAAAACCAACTGATTTGCAAAATAGTTTAACCCCAGAGTCATTTTACTCTTTTAACAGTCAGTAATATTTTGAATTGTCCCTTTGGCATTCTGGAAACTTTATATGGGTCAATTAACCATATAAAAATTCAAGATTGGTGAGAAACTTTTGGTGGAAGAAAGATTCTAGAAATGTTTGATGTTTTTGAAGTTTTTTTTAAGATTAAAAAATATATAGAGAGACATAATTTCTGTCACTTTTATAAATAACTCCCAGGCAAGGTTGTTTCTATTGAATGTAATACAGTGACCCAATCCATTTGGTCTAAAGGGGAGATCTCATGAGGCTGAGAGTATGACTCAGAAATGACAATTAGTCATCTTTTCCTTATATGTAACTTACCAGTGTTTTTAGTATAAAATCCGTGTTCAGATGTAGAAAGTATTATCCATATGTAATAGCGTGCTTAGTCAACCTCAATCTTATTTTTGCTTTAATCCTTTCTCTATTAGCTCAATGGACCCACAGATCATAGCTACTTTGACAAGTATCCTCCTGAAAAGGGAGTGCCTCCTGATGAGCTGTCAGGCTGGGATAAAGACTTCTGACAGAAAACAAAACAAACAAAACAATGATTACTGCACATCTACTACAAAAGAGGAAAATCCGCACCAATAATCCAGCGCTGATTATTTCTCTCTTTGGAATATTGTGATATCTTTTGGAAGACCATTAGGGAAATGAAATCCCTACCCATGAGCTGGGGAGGATGATAGTGGGTATGGAGGTGGTTCTGAATTATAATGTCTTATTTAGATGCTGTGAATTATTCATGTATTCTATTCTTTGCTTTTCTCAAATGTTGAAGGTTATTCTATTCTCCTCTCCACAGTCAGAACTGTTTTTTGTTGAAGGGGTATAGCTTTGTCTGCAATCTGTTGCTCCATTCTAATCATATTCACCTCCCTTGAGCCCTAATAAGGTTTAAGAAGCAGCGCCTTTGAGCAACTAAGTCATGCAAATAGTATCAAGAACAAGGGTGAATTTTGGAAGATTTCCCCTGCTCTTAACAATTCTATGTAAGCATTATGGCATCTTAAAGTGGTGATTTGCAGAAATCTGGGTAGTCAATAGAGTCTGTTGACTTTTACCTGCATTTAACCTAGAAATGTATTAATGTGCTTCTGGTATTCGTCTTGGGAAAGGCAAGTTTGAGTCGTTAGTCAGTGGTACC
The DNA here is from genome assembly GCF_001890085.2 of Hipposideros armiger. NCBI lineage: Eukaryota > Metazoa > Chordata > Mammalia > Chiroptera > Hipposideridae > Hipposideros > Hipposideros armiger. Next base: position 117,140 of record NW_017731525.1, on the reverse strand, counting down.
ACTCTCTAAAATAAAGGACTTAATTAATCCAACCAGGTAATTATATTCTGTTGGAGAACTTAGAAAATATAAAGAAAAAAAAAAGTTTTCACTATCCTGTGACCAGCTGTGACACCTTGGAGACTTTCCAAAGCCTTGTTAAAGGTGGTTATAATGTGTGGTTAAGTAACAGGCTTTTTGAAAGGTTTTATCTTATATACTAAATGTTTTCACAATCAAAATAGAAAACATGCAGAAACAAAATTGTGAAGGCTTTTCCTTCCCTTTAAATGTGGAGGAGAATAAAGTCGGATAGGTAACGTTGCTGACTCTTTGAAACCCTTGAGGTATTTTGGCCAATGTGTGATTGTTGCTATTAGTAAACCCAGAATATAGAGTAACCACAGTTAATTTTTAATGAAGATCCCATTGGTAAATGTTCATGCACTGTAATCACTGCTGTGTTAATAACTTTTTAAAAAGACATCTGAGTCATGGCTGTGTTTATAATTTTAGATTATTAAGGCAGGCAAGCTGCTGGAGAAGCGATGGGACTTCAGAAGTAAAAACATCACCTAGCACCGGCCCTCCAGCCTCCTCCTTGCCATCTTCCAAATAATGAAGAGAGTAGTTTCAATTGCTTTGGAGGCCAGTACCTGAGAACTTTACTAGTAAATGTTTTTCTGTATCAACCATGATCACCCCCTTACCTTCCTTCCAAAATGGATGGGAAGCAGACTTTGTATCTTTTTGATCTGGCAGAGTAAAAATGCCATCTAAGTTACTGCATTTTTCAAGCTTTTGGTTATATTTTCATATGCTGATGTTCTATGGGAATAGCCTCTACCCACACCCCACCCATGTTTTTTGCATTCAGAGAAAGCCAGCTTCATGTTTCCTAAAGAGTTAAACCAGATAAGAAAGGCCCAACTCAAGAGGCGCATCCTTAACAAACGGAATTTCCACATTTAGAATCCTTTTGCTGAACCAAAGAATTTTTGTTTCCTGGAGTAGTATTTTTAAAGATTATGTATTGTACATAGAAGAACCATTTTTAATGGATCAACATAACCTGCTTAATGAATTTCTAAGATTTTTAAAAGATTTTTATTTGCATTTGATTTGTAAGCACTGTATGTTTTTCCGTGTATATATTTTTAAATTACCCACCTAAATGTAGGAAATTTATGTACTGGGTAGATATTAGAACTGTACAGTATAATAACAATAATATTCTCAAAGGAGATCAAGAATTGTAATTCAAGAAGGACCTACATATATACAAATAAAAACCGACTTAGACTACTACAGGTATTTTGCCTGTGACTGGCCATATCAATATGTCATATACACATCTGATGTTTATTGTGTTTCTTTAGAATGCTTTAGAAAGATGAAGAAATGAGAGACTGAACCATCATATAATCCCAATTCCACTATTTCTTAGCTGAGCGACCTTGGGAAAATGATTTCACCTTTTTGTGTACTAGCTTTCTCACCTATAGAAAAAGGCACAGTAAAATAATACCTACTTTAGAGGCCTGTTTCAGGGATTAAATAAGATATCTGTAGAGTCCTTTGCTGATATCTGTGAAATAATTAATGCTACATAGGTGGGAGCTACTGTTACTTATCTCTATTAGAATTAAAGGGACCTTAATAACCATTTATTCCTGAGCCTTATGTATCATTGGTATCTGTATGCACAACTGAACCCCCCAAAATTCACTATCTTTTTCTTTTAAATAATGAAGTAAAGATGGTTGACCAAACTCTAGTTCATAAAATGAAGACTAACCCTTACCAAAATTAAGTGCTTTATTGAGAGCTCGCCTAAATTTCTAAATTTTAAGTTTTTTATGAATTAAGGATATATATTTACTTTTTCCCCCTTAGGACATACAGAAAATTATTCCTCTACTTACAAACCCATCATATTTGTAATCATTAAATCATTATTAACCTCCCTTTTCTAGGTGCAAAGTTAATTTTTCATTCTTGAGCCTCTTCCTTGTGGGGCCAAATTTTCATAACTGTAATTTCTTAATCTTTAAATTTAAAATGCCTGGAGGGAAGAGAATATAGTGGTGAAAAGTAATATATTTGGAATAAAAAAGATCTGGGTTTGAATTCTAGCTTTGTTCAGATTTGTGTCACCTTGAACAACAAACCACATCTTTATTCATCTGTAACTTGGAGATATACATGGAAAGCTTTGAAACCTTGGCCAGTATATTACTCATAGATCATTGAAAATAACCATTTGGAAATCAATATACACATAAATTTCTTTTGGCATAATAATAAATTCTTACTCTTTTTTGCCAGGCATTGCAATAGGAGTATTTACACATCCATTATCTAATTTGTATAAGATTCTAAAATAATTATAAACATACTGACTGTTTACTGCCCTTAAAGCTAAATATTGACCTCAAATATGCATGTCTTTCATGATTTAGCTGTGATGTTTCTACATGGCTCAGTCCCTGTTACTATGATGATGTAACAAATTACCCCACAACTTAGTCACTTAGAACAATTGTTTTATTATTATTAGATTGTGTGGGTCAGGAATTAGGACAACATATGCCACAGTATCTGGGGGATCGGGTAGAAAGACTCAAAAGATTGGGTGACTCAATGGCCGTTGCTAAAATCACCTGAAGCCTTGTTCACCCACACATATTGGGAGCACAGGCTGGGACTACTCAAAGAGTAGAATGGCTGATTAAGGTGCTTACACATGTCCTCTGTGCCGCTTGGATTCCTTACATCATGGTGTCCATCGTGGTGTCCTTAAACTAGTCAGACTCCTTTCGTGGTAGCTGAGGGCTCTAAGAGCAAGTATTCCAACCAACAAGGAGAAGCTGTACTACCCTGTATGAGCCAGCCTTGGAGTCACATAACATCATTTTTGTCATACTCTATTGGTAGAAATACAAGCCCACCCAGATTTGAGGGAAGGGACATAGATTCATTTTTTAATGAAGGATGTTTCAAAGAATTTGTAAGCAAGATTTAAAATTTCCACAACCCACTTTCTGTCCACAGAGTACTTATGTTACTGTCATTTGCAAAATAAATGCATTCCCTCCCAAAAGCCTCCCTAAAAATATCATCTTCTTATAGCATCAGGCTCAGGCTCAAGGTCCAGGAACTTGTCTTCTAAATCCATTCAGGTGTGGATGAGGCTCCTCAGGTATAATTCCTTGGATACATTCTTTTAGGTCTGAAAGTCTGTGAACTAAGTAAATAAGTCATCTGTCCACACACTCACAACACAGAATGGGGAGCCGATCAAAAGATAAACTCTCCCATTCAGCAGGGGTGATGATGAGAGGCACAAAGCAGTCACTAGTCCATAGGATTCTGAAATTTGGCCTGATGCACGTTGCCATTTTTCTTTGCTTATGGCTCAGCCCTGTTCCCCGTGAGTTATTCTCCACAGCTCTTGACTCTACCTTGTAGAATCTTGGTTCTGCTTTCTGAGTCATCGTTCCTTTTTTATAAGCTATGGCTAGTGTTTGCAACTGAGTAGACATGTTATCCTGTTTCCTGACTGTAAAGGTTTGGTGGTAGAGATGTCTCTTTTCAATTTATCTATCTATGGCTGTATACCAAGCTGATACATTTTCTTTAAACCCTTCATGAGTTCCTCTGTATGGATTCATGATGCAGTTCATCAGACAAACGTTACACTCACAAATCTTTTCTGTGAAGATGCTGTGGGAAAAATTATTCCTAGAAGTTCTGTTTTTTAATGATTTTTTATTAAAATGTAGCTACATACAATATTATATTAGTTTCCAGTGTACATCATAGTTATTCAACAGTACCCACCTGGCCCTATACATAGTTATTACCATATTATTGATTATATTCCTCATGCTAAAGGATCACCATGTTAAATATAGCAACCATCTGACATTGTGCCCCACTATAACAATATTATTGACTATATTTCCTATGCTGTATATTACATCCCTAAAACTTATTTGTTTTATACGTGGAACTTTGAATCTTTTATTACCCTTTATCTTTCTCCCACGTTTTTTAATTTTTCAATCACAGTTGACATTCAATATTATTTTATATTAATTTCAGGTGTACAGCATAGTAGTTAGACATTTATATAATTTATGAAGAGATCCCCCTGACTAGTACCCACCTGGCACTATACATAGTTATTACCATATTATTGATTATATTCCCTATGCTTTACATCCCCATGACTACTTTATAACTACCAATTTATATTTCTTGATCCCTTCATCTTTTTCACCCTGCCCCAACTCCTTTCCATCTATCACCCCCATAGATCTAATACCCATCTGACATCATACATAGCTATTACAATACTATTGACTATATTCCTTATACTATACACATGACTACTGTGTAACAACAAGTTTATACTTCTTAATCCCTTCCCCTTTTCCACCCACCTCCAAAACCCCTCCTATATGGCAACCATCACAATGTTCTCTGTATCTCTGAGTTTGTTTCTGTTTCATTTGTTTGTTTATTTTGTTCTTTAGGTTACACTTACAAATGAAATCATATAACATTTGTCTTTTGCTGTATGACTTACTCCACTCAGCACAATACCCTCTAGGTCCATCCATGTTGTCATAGATGGCAAGATTCATTCTTTTTTATGGCTGAGTAATATTCTGCTGTTTATATGTACCACCTCTTCTTTATCCATTCACCCATTCAGGGACACCCAGGTTGCCTTCATATCTTGGCCATTGTAAATAATGCTGCAATTAACATATGGATGAGCATGTTCCCTCAAAGTAGCATTTTGGGTTTCTTTGGATAATTACCCAAAATTGGAATTACTAGGTACTTCTTTGTGTCTTGTTATTGTCTTTGATTTAAAGTCTATTTTTCTGGTATAAGTATTGATACTTCAGCTTTTTTGTTTGTTTGTTTTCATTTTCATGAAATGTCTTTTTTCATCCCTTTATTTTTAGTCTCTGTGTGTCTTTTGATCTGAAGGGAATCTCTGGTAGGCAGCATATGTAAGGGTCCTGTATTTTTATCCATTCAGTCCTAAGTTTTGATTGGAGGATTTAATCCATTTACAGTGAAAGTAATTGTTAATAGGTATGGAGTTATTGCCATTTTATATATTTTTAATTTTATTTTATTTTTCATCTTAAGAAGTCCCTCTAAGAGTCCTTGTAATACTCGTTTGGTGGTAAGGAACTCCTTTAGCTTTTTCTTGTTTGGGAAGCTCTTTGTCTTTCCTTCAGTTCTAAATGATACCTTTGCTGGGTAGAGTAATCTTGGTTGCAGGTCCTTGCTTTCCATCACTTTGAATATTTCCTGCCAATCCCTTCTGGCTGCAATGTTTCTGTTGACAAATCAGCTGACAATCTTATGGGAGCTCCCTTGTAGGTAACTACCCTGTTTTCCCGAAAATAAGACCTAGCCAGAAAATAAGACCTCACATGATTTTAGGTGCCAAAATATGGCACCTTGGCATACTGAGTATTTTAAGCTGAAGGAGTTTGTGGAAAAGGAATCCTTCTCCCTGAAACAGGTCATAAAACCCTCATGTGAAGGGTGCATGCCCTCCATATCCTGGAGGAATCATGCTAGGACTTCTTCTCCAGCTAGGTTTTATTTTCAGGGAAACACGGTAGCTGGCTTTCTCTTGCTGCTTTTAAGATTCTTTATTTTTATCTTTTGCCATTTTAATTATGATGTGTCTTGGTTTGGGCCTCTTTGGGTTCATCTTGTTTGCAATTCTCTGTGTTTTCTGGGCTTATATATCCATTTCCTTCACCAGGTTAGGGAAGTTTTTCATCATTATTTATTCAAGTAGGTTTTCAATTCCCTGCTCTCTCTGTTTTCCTTTCATCTGGTGCCTCTCTGATGCAAATGTTGGTATGCTTGATGTTGTCACGGCCCCTTACACTCTTCTCATTTTTTTTTTTGGATTTGCTGTTCTGATTGGGTGTTTTCTGCTACCTTATCTTCTAAATACTGATTTGATCCTCTGATCATCTAATACTGTTGATTCCCTCTAATTCTTCATTTCCATTATTGTATTTTTTATTTCTGACTGGTTCTTTTTTATGTTTTCTATCTCCATTTTTATGTTTCCTGTCCCTTTGTTGAAGTTCTCACTGAGATCATTGAGCATCCCTATAACCAATGTTTGGAACTCTGCATCTGGTAGATTGATTATCTCCATTTTGTTTAGTTACATTTCTAGACCTTTGTTCTGTTCTTTTATTTGGGACATGTTTCTCTGTCTCCCCATTTTGGCTGCCTCCCTGTGTTTTTTCCTATGTATTAGGTAGGGCTACTATGTCTCTCAGTCTTAGAAGAGTTGCCTTATATAGTAGGTGTGCTGTGGGGCTCAGTAGCTCAGTCTTCCTGGTCACCTGAGCTGCGTCCAGCTGTGTCTCTTGTGTGGGTTGTGTGTACCCTCCTCTTGCAGCTGAGCCTTCGTTTCTGTCTGCACATCAATGGGAGGGATTGACCTGCAGGAACACTGGTTGTGAGGACTGGCCATGACTACAGTGGAGTAGTTGCAGTGCAGGGGCTGACCCTACAGAGCAGGATCTGCCTCAGCAGGGCTCTGGTGCCTGCTCAATCTGCCCCTTGAGCGTGTCATCCTTTAAAGAGGCTGAGTGATGCTCCAGCTCATTTCAAAGCTGGCCACTGGGCATGCTAGCCCCAGGGCCACCTTGGAGGGGACCTCCTTCAGGTTAAGTTTAGCTGCAACCTGTGCCCCACCTGGGGCCACCCAGCAGGAGCCGCAAAGCAATCTGCAGATGGCTGCCACCCATGCTATGCTTGGAAGTGCCTAGAGAGGCCAAATCAAGAACCAAGTTCAGCTGCCTCTAGTGCCAGACTCAGCCAAAGGTATGGACATGCTTAAGTCAGATGCTGCTTCTCTGGGTTCCATGAACCTTTGAGAGACCCTAAGAAAGTCTGCAACATGAGACAAGACAGGCAGTTGGTAGGAAAAAGTCACTGGAAGTGGCTTGCATGTGCCCAAAAGTTGAGCAGGGTGGGGTCTCAGAATCCACAGGGCATAGTGAACAAACAACATTAGCCAGCTTGATGGAGACTTGGATATGGCCTGTGTCTACATGCTGGAAAGGGGGAGGGCTCAACAAAGAAACAATGGCTTCTACCAGCTTTTCTGTCCAGGAGAAAGCTGCCCCTCCATCTCTTGTACTGAAGCCAGACAACTCAGTTCCTTCGATATGTCTCTATTGCCTCTCCATCTGCTGCCTCAGCACTGGAGCTCAGAACCAGTGACTCCATTTGGTTAGTACTTCTGGTGTGGTCCCTTTAAAAGGATTGCCTGGGACTCCAGCTGTCCTCTGTCTCACTCAGCCACAATCTCTGCTGGTTTTCACAATAAAAAATTATGGGACTTCTCTTCCTGGTACTGGAACCATGGGCTAGGAAGAGGCTGGGACCCTCACTCATCTGGGGAAAGTCTCTGCAGCTGAGATTTCCCTCCATGTTTTTAATGGTTGCACCACATCTCTGCCCTTCCTATTAGCCTTGAGATGGCTTTTTTCATATGTCCTTAGTTGTAGGGTTTTGGTTCAGCAAGATGTCAGGTGATTCTCAATGATGTTTTTTTTTTTTACAGTTTAGTTGTAATTTTGATGTGGTTGTGAGAGAAGATAAGCACAGCCTTTACCTACTCTACCATCTTGACCAAAACTTAGAAGTTCTATTTTTTAAAAGAGAGGATGTGCATAGCACAATACCTAAGATGCTCAGGAGGTCTTTTATCTCTTTCAAACAGTGTGGTAGGCAGCTTCAAAGATGGCTTCCAATGATCCTGCTTATGGCATTTATGCCCTTTTATAATCCTCTCCCCTTGAGTGTTGACCGAGCCTCATGACTTCCTTCTAACAAATAGAATATAATAAAAGTGATGGGACATCACTTCTGAGATTAGGTTACAAAGTGGTTACAGCGTGACTCTGCTGTCTGTCCTGCTCGCCCTCTCTTGCGCTCCCATTTGCTTGCTCTGATGGAAGCCAGCTGCCATGATGTGACTCTTCTGTGGAGAGGCCCATAGTGCAAATAATTGAGGGAGCCTGTGGCCAACAGCCAGTGAGGAAATGAGACCCTCAGTCCCACAACCTGTGATGAGCTGAATACTGCCAACAACCACAGGAGGGAGCTTGGAAGCAGATCCTCCAATGGTTTTGCCTCCGGATGAGACCGCAGTCTTGGCCAACACCTTGACTGATGCCTAGTGAGAGGCCATGAGCCCAAGAAGCCAGATCAACAACTTCCCAGTTCCTGATTCACAGAAACTGTGAAGTAAGAAATGCTTTTGTTTTAAAGTATTAAGTTGGGAAGAAAAGATGGGCATGAAGTAGGTGAAGCAAGAGCAAAGTGGACACAAAGAGGGCAAATTAATTCTTGAGGAAAACCGGAATTTGGGATGACAAACCAGAACCGATGAGGACAAACTGGAACCTGGATTTGCTTTTCTTGGTTGTCAACCTTGGTCAGATGGGTGGCTTACAGAATAAGCTGGCACCTCTACACATTCCTAGCTTGGGATTTGCAGATGCCAAAGGAGCAATCTGGCTTGAGCCAGAGGCACTGCAGACATGGCTGCTGCCCTTCAACAACAAGATAAACCAGTAGATCAGCAACGATATGTATGAAGTGCAATAGTGCTTGGTCTTGCATTGAGTTCCAGACTATAAATATGGCTGCTACTCACTTCTGCATTTCAAATCTTATGCAAATTTCTTCTGTGGCAAAGCCAAACTCAGATCCATACAGAAAAGGGAATTCTGAGAGACTTATTTCTGGTTTAGCTAAACTGACACAGTACAAAGTAATTCAGTTTCAAATCTAGTAAACTATACAATATATAGTTAGTCTTATGTAAATTGTTTAGCTTTAATTTTCAAGTAATGAGATTCACTTCCTCTCTTTCTACCCAATTTTATCAAAGTGTACATAGAGCACAAGTGACATGATTCAGTTGAAAGCAGCATAACCATTTGTCTCAGGTGATTTAAAGGCAAGCTCTAAATTGAATTAGAAGTGGAACATTTTCAATTTTGAAAGATACAAAACCAAGGTATTTTTGTTTAACTGTTGGTCACTAAATTAGAAATGGTATAATGAAAAGTAACATGAAATCTGTTTTGATAAGTGTAAATTTCCTCAGTGAGGTAAAAAACAAAAAGACATGCCGAGAAATAAAAAGGCAGAAGAAAATACGATGGATAGGGCCGGCCAAGTGACGCATTGGTTAAGAGTTGGCTTGGGAGCATGAGCTCTGAGCAGCAGGGCCCTGGTTCAGATCCCACATGGGTCAGTGACGCTGTGCCCTCTACAGCTAAAATAGTGAACAACAGCTCAACCTGGAGCTGGGCTGCGGTGATTCGCAGGAGTAAACATAGGCTGCAACCCCTGCTGCAGTGGGCAGCCGTGAGCTACTATGAGTGGCTGGCTGCCAGCATAAGCGGCCAGCAGTCGTCGTGAGCTACCATGAGCCACCATGAGCAGCTGTCCAATGGCCAGCGAGCAATTGCCTCACCTGGGAAGAGTGCAATGATAATGCCAACATGGGCCAGTGAAAAACGACGTCCTCCACAACTAGACTGAAGAACAAAAGGACAGCAACTTGTCTGTTCCCCTCCCCCAACCCCCCAATAAAAGATCATTAAAAAAATGTGATGGGTAAAAGAGGAACACAAGCAATGCATCAGTCTTGGAAATCAAGTAGAGCAATGGGGCTCTCTCTCAAGGGAGATGAGAAAAAGCCAGGTGTCAGACTAAAACACAAGCCAACTCTAATTTAACTATTGTGTTCTGCTATTTAAAATTCTGGAAGATGATGATTGCTAAATGGATTATAAAATGTAAGATCTGGAAAGTTGCCCTCTTCTATATTCTGCTTGGTCAGCCCCTTTTAAAGTCTGTATTCAGTTTTGCATTTAGGAAGGATAGTCAAAACATTTAAAGTATGCCTAGAAATACTTAAAAATTCAAACCATGAGTCAAGGCCAAAGAAAGTCTAATAAAATTTTTTAAAATATATTTTTCTTTTAGAGAACTCATAAACATCAAAGGGAATAAGGACAATCCTCTTATTCTAAAGGATAGTGAATGTGAAAAAATTATTTAACAGATGTCTTAATTGATTCATTCAACAATAATTTATTGAGTGCTATTCCTGGCACTATTCTAGGTGCTGAGGATCCAGCAAAGGGACAGAGATCACAGTCCTAAAAATACCCATATTTATTAGACCACTAAGTTAACAGTGATGACCACCAGGTGGTGTGATCATGGTTCCTTTTCATCTATCTCCATTTTCTAAGTTTTATACATTGAACTTATATTTTATAATAAAGAACAAAATTTACTTTAAGAAATAAATCTGAATCAGAGAGATAAGCTAGACACCAGAAAGATCATTGAAAAAGGGTCTGTTGAACATCAACTACAAATTTCACTCTATCAAATTTATTTATAGGCAGCAGACGGACAGACCCTCTCAGACCTACCCAGCAGTAAATGCCAATGTACTAAAATCTCTGAGTGAAACTTTTAGAGACTCTCTTTGTTTCTTACCTCTCGATTCTGTTGTATTTTCACATGGCGAAATGAAGCCTTGCACTTGATAGCTGCAGGTAATTTACTTCTTTAGGTGCTTTTTTAGCTGTTTTTGAAAAATGTTTAGTTCCGCTTCTGCCAGACATCCTCCACCTTCTCCCTTGTTCCCTTACCTTCTCCCTCACTCCCATGCAGAATACCTCCTGACACCAAATTCTCTCTGCTAAACGCATATACATTTATTAATTAGTTAACTAATTAACTCTTTGATTGATTCTATCAAGAAATAACTGTGACTCCTTGTGCCATGCCCTGGTGTTCAGCAATGAGCAATCTAGACAAGATCCCAATCATGAAGCATATAGCATGCACTGACCCTTGCACAACACGGGTTTGAACAGTGTGGGTCCACTCATACTCAGATTTTTGTCACTAAATAACTGTACTGTTTTTGATCTGCTGTGGGGAGTCTGAGGATGTGGAAGACCAATTGTGCACATTGAACTATGCTGTTTTATATAGGGGACTTGAGCATCCTTGGATTTTGGTGCCCATGGGGGTCCTGGAATCAAGCCCATGCTGACACTGAAGCTAGTTAAGTTTGGGGGGAGTCAAAAGTTATTTGGGGACTTTTACTGCACAGGAGTTGGTGCCCCTAAACTTGGTGTTGTTCAAATGTCAACTATAAGTGCAAGATGATGACAGTAACTAGTTAAACAAATGGAGAACATTAAAAAACTTAACCCATTGTAAAATTTGGATGTGTATTGAAAAAATATAAATTAAAAAGAAGTATCTGGGGCCAGCCGAGTGGCTCAGTTGGTTAAGCGTTTGCTTAAGAGCACAAGGTCTGAGCAACAGGGTCACTGGTTTGATTCCTACATGGGCCAGTGAGCTGTGCCTGAGCTGCGCCCGAGCTGAGCTGCCAACAGGTGACAGGATGGCTCAGCTGGTGAGAGCACATGCTCCAATGACAAGACTGCCTCCAATGACAAGTCCACGGCTGGGACTTAACTTGGCACCTTGAGCTGAGCTCCTGCCTGGATGGCTCAGTGGATAGAGCATGCACTCATAACAGCAAGGTTGCCAGTTCGACTTTTGCATGGAAAAAAAAAAAAAAAGAAGTAGCTTATCTCGTCTCTTTTGAGCTTCCACCTACTGGATAATGAGGGGTGGGGAATTAAAAGTCTCATCCAGGTTAAAGTTAATCCAGCCAATTAATTTAAACTGTCCTATTAAGGCAGTGGTTTTCAAATTTTGGTGGATATCAAATTTTGGTATGCATGCCCCCATTCCACTTCCAGGAGCTTGGGCTTCTGTGGGCTTTATGAGCTCCCCAGGTGGCTCTGCTAAAGCACAAGTATGAGAACCATTGCTCTATAGAATATTCAGTCTCTCTTAGACAGAAATGCTCTGATTCTCATTTAGCCTGTCTTCTAATTACATTCCTGACTAAAATGGAGGGTGAGTCAAGCTCTAAAGCCAGAGGCCTACTCGTTTGCTGTTTGTTTGACTGATGTCCATGACAGAAGTTTATGGCTGGAGAAGCTCATCATCTGTCCTCTGTGGGCTGAGACAGGGCCCAAGGCCTCCCTCAGTGACTCAGGTTCCCATTGGTTGCTGCTGGCACTGCACACCTTTGGGCTTTGCCTGTGGTCCCTTCCAGCTCTAGCTGAGACCTGCTTTGCAGAACTCACTAGAAAGCCACCTGCTCCCTACTAAGGTAATCCTCTCTGATGAGCTCTCTAGCCAGACCTTCAGAGAGTTATAGGTCCTATGTTTACAATGAAGAAACATAGCTCAAGGCCTCAAACTGGGGCCTGTGCTGTGCCCCCAAAGTTACTAGACTACGATGAATCCCAACTATAGGGAGCAGGGGCTCCTTTGCCTCCCTCTTCCCTTCCACAGTTCTTTGAGGGTAGAGAAGATGAGGCTTTCTCCTCTTTCTCTTCTGTCTGGACTTCTCTTACACACATAAAATTCTCTGGTCTCTTCTAGAAAGCCTGATCCTTTATAAGCTAGAGACAGAGGAATTTAGATAATACTTTCTCAGGACCAAAGCTTGGCTTTTGAATTTCAAAAATGTCTTTCTTCATGTACTTTCTCAGTACAACCTCTCTGGAACTAGTCCAAACCAGCAGGTAGATGATTCTAGAAAAGAACCAAGATTTATTCTTAGGAAGGCAAAAATAATATCACAGTAAGAATAGAAAAGAGAATTATTTTCCCTTTGCAAAAATAGATAAACAAGAAACTTTTATCACAGTGTTAAACTCTATTCATACAATTAAAGAGGATAATGTAATAGAGTAGGGCTGAGGAGAAGTAAGAACGGCTTTGAATAAGTGGTAAGGAAATGCTTTCCTGAGTAGGTGACATTTGAGCTGAGACCTGAATGGCGAAAAGGAAACAGCCTTGAGACAGACTATGAAAAAGTGTTCCAGCCAGCGAAGTCAAATGCAAAAGCTGTGGGGTATTAATGAATCTGGCATGTTTGAGAAATAGAAAGAAGTCGTGTAAGTTTGCAGAATACTGAGAGCTCAGAGAGGTAGGCAGAGCCAGACAAGGGGAACCTCATAGGACACAGTAAAGAGTTTAGTTTTTATCCCAGATGAAATATGAAGCCATTTGATTCTTTTTTTCCTTTTGATGCAGGGGAATGACTTGATCCCATTTATGTTTTCAAAAAATCACTCTGGTGGCTGTGCTGTGGTGGAGCATAGATTGAAGACTAAAGAAAGTAGGTAGACCATTTAGCAGGCAGTTGCATTATTTAATTCAGGAGAAAACTAATAATACCATCAGACTAGTATGTCAACTGGGTCAAGGCATGATTGGGGCTGTGTTTTGGAGAGGGGTGACAAGATTGGATGTGAGGAATGAGAGACAGAGAGGAAGAAAGCAAGGATGATTCTTGGGGTTTTCAAGGGCCTAAGTAAGTAAATATATGTATATAGGTATATGTATGAGTGTATATATGTATATGTAAGTGCATGTGTGTGTGTGTGTGTGTGTGTGTATTTAATTTAAAAAATACTCTTTTTTCTTTTAAAAGTAGTTTGCAGACTGTGGTCTGAGTGATTTTTCAAGTAGGGTTGCCAGATATTGGTTATTACCACTGCACAAGGTAAAAAAATGAAGGAAAGGGATTAACATACTAAGCACTTATGTGACGGTCAACATGCTAAGTACTTTATAAATATTATATCACTTGAAATTTATGCCTTAGCTTTATGACGTTATCGTATCTACTATTTAATAAATAAGGAAACTTGACCCTGGAGGGAAGAGAAACAAACAGATTTCAAAAATGTATTCAACCAACATTTTTAAAGGACCTACTGAATGCATTAAAGTCATAATTGATGGTCCAAATGGGTAACATCATTAGCATTACTATGACCATTTACTGGAAAAAAGAAAGAATTATAAATCTTCCTTGTTGTATGGCATATTTTCTGGGTGTAAAGCTACTTAAAATGAAAGATCTTGCCTTTCATGCACCAACTTAAACCAGACGTAACAGCTGTGACCAAAAGTATTCTCAAGCATACACTGTACCAGGGTATCAGTCAAAATTTATATATTATGTACAAGTAATGGTTTTAGATGGTGTATTATGACTAGGGTGGAAGTGTTTTAAATTTAGCTTTTTATCTCTCTTTGTGCTAGTTCAACTTCTGCTATATTTTTATTTTTCGTTGGAACAAAGCAGAATTGGGGTTACCAGCTTTTTTATGTATCTACTCTAACAATTGTCTTGAGTTGCTAGTTACAGCATGTCTTTCTTTTGCAGAAATCTAAAATACTTACCCTTCTATGGAATAGGCTCAGTCCACAGGCTCCAAGGAAGTTTTTGTCATCCTCCTTGGTTAGCTTTCTACATTTTTTTTTTCAAACTTAAGTTCAGTTCTTATTATCCCCAGCAGGTTTAGGCCATCACATTTATCTTCCATTTTTTACATAGGACATACTGCTTTTATTGCTTCTATTGCCTGCATTCATGGTGTGCAAGTATGAAAATAAATGAACAAGATTATTTTTAATGGTAGTAAGCATGTATTCAAAAGATTGTTGGCTACTCACAGAAGTCACCTATGGAATCATGTAATGAAACAATTTATCCTTTACTCCAACTTCTCTCTAAATGGAAAGGGCAACCTAAGGTTACATGGAAACAAATCAGAAATCCACACAAGCCAAGTCAGAAAATATAAACTAGTAGGAATAAGCTATACCATTTTGGTTCAAAATAATGTGTTGCAATCAAGAGAAGAAACATACTTTCTTATAAACTGGGAGGATGTAAAAAATTTTCAAAAAGTATGTAGCCTCCTAAGGAAATTACTGTAGGCATGAGAGCAACACTCATTTAGAAGAGTAAGTTCTAATATGTTTGCTAAATATTGGGTCATATAACCCTACTCACACCTCTTCTTTCACTTGCCAGATTTTATTTATCTCTTAATTATTTTACTACCTGAATTAAATCTCACTGCTACTACTACTCTTTAATCAAACTCTGGGCATTCATACTTTCAACTTCTACTAGTTGCAACAAACTTGTTGCTAAACATGTCTATAACACAATTCCTCATTTTTTATTCTCTAAATCCTGCTCCTCTTTTAAATTCTCTATGGAGGAGGCCAAAGAGCTGTCAAACTCAGCCTCCCTGGCCTAGACAGGCCAACTAGTGTATAGAAAGGTACACTAGAAATTCAACACTTTCAACTTAATACTCTATTCAGGATTCTGGTATTCTCTCTCTCTCCTCATTCTTTACAACTCCTCTATATGAAATCAACCTCCACCACTTTTCTCAATGCCTTTGGCCCATCACTCCTTCCAAATGACTCCACCACCTACTTTGTTTTAATACCACCTGTGTAACTATAACTCCAAACCCCTACCTACAGACCTGAATTCACTGCTGAGCTCCAGGCCAATAAGCCTCTGCAAGTATCCACCTAAATTTTCCAGTTACTGCAAACTCAGTTCAAAACTTAGCTCTTCCATCTGCATCTCCCATCTTTATTCAGGGTAATGCCCTCTCTTGCTTGGACTATCTGAACTCTTAACATTGTTTTTTGCCTCCAGCCTAGATTTCTGTCAGTTACCATTTGTATTTCTGTTAGAGTGTTGTTGTTGTTGT
>NW_017731525.1:91763-94577 GCF_001890085.2 Hipposideros armiger | reverse complement strand
TTTTCCTCATGTTTCATGAGCATATTGCACTTGTTTATATGCACTGTCAAATGAATTTGTTTGAGTTCATGCAGAACCCAAATATTGAGATTAATTATGTATCCCAGCTTCTTCAGGTAGTCATGAATGCTTGAATGATGGGTGTTCAATGTTCCTGCAAACTCTCGTCTTGTGTAACATGGGTTTGACTCGATCAACACCTTTATTTTGTCATCATCAACCTTGGTTGGCCTCCCTGACCAAGGAGTGTCATTGAGATAAAAATCCCTAGCACGGAATTTTGTGAACCATCATTGGAACTGACGTTCTTGGAGAGAATTGTCACCATAAACTTTATGCAACTTTTCACAAGCTTGACACGCATTCGTCTCTTTATGGAAATAAAACAGTAAAATATGGCAAAAAAGCACAGTTTGTTCTTTCATCTTGAACTTGTTGTAAAATCTCCAAAACTCATCCAAATCAATTTTTTTTAGAATGAAGCTAGAACTGTCATCTGTCAAATGACATAACAATAACATAGATGCGAATGACTCTAGTACTTCCAAAAATGAACTAGTGCCATCTGTTGCAAACATGCGTCATGACTTTTTTGACAATCCAATACTTACGGTCAAGGTCCTGATTGTCTCCCATCAGGCAAGTGGTATGTTGTCTGAAGCTTTGTATGAGCATCGTCTTCTTCTTTAGTCCTTAATGTTATCATCAGACTTAGTCCATCTGCTGCTACAAGGAGCCAGACACACATTTTGAATCCTAGCGCTACCATCTAATATCTATGTGATCCTTGGGCAAGTAACTGAGCTCTCTAAAAGGTCAATTTCTTCATCCATAGGGCAGGGATAGTACTTTTCTTTGAAGGGTAAGGTGGCATAAGGAGAGCACCTGCCACTATGCTTGTAACATAGTCAGTGTTCCAGAAATGAAGATGAAGCCATTCCTTGTATATAAAAGCAAAGCAAATATTACTCTCCATTGGACATAAGCAGGGTGATCATCTAACTTATCAAACAAATGAGATTACTTTTGAAAGTGAAGGGGATGGGGGGTGTCCTTCAGTTATGCAGTTGCAAGATGTAATCTGAGAACTGACCTGGGCAAATTGAGATGGATGATCATTCTGGATTTCAGGTTCTTTATTGGATTCTCTTTAACCATACAATGTTCACAATGGTTGGTGCTTTACTACCAGCACTGAATCTGGTGATTTCCTAATAGGACATGGGTTGGGAGAATCTGATGATGCCCTAAGTTCATATCTATGATGCACTGATATTGCATCACTATTATTTTCTTGCATGTCAGTGTTCCCATGGTGTGTTACATGACTTTACATCGCTGGTGCCTAGAATATTGTACATGCTCAATAAATGTTTATGAAATTTATAACCAGATGCCCTGGAGTTAGTAGTCTCAGATGCCAGGGAATGGCTTCTGCACTTTCCGGGTGGTTCTTGGCAGTAAGCCAGCTTTCTAGTGGTTGGAAAATTGCACTCTGATGGTCAGCCCAAGGCGGCAACAATCTTTTCTACTGCCTATTGGGTCAAGCATAGAAGTTGCTGACTGCTGTTTTCCATACGATGTACTGGGAATTTCTGAGGTGGATAGAACATTACCTAGCCTTCTTGGCATCCTGTTGTGTCACTCTGGTTTGCCTGCCAAGTCACCTGCTGCNTTTTGTTTTCCTATTTCAGTGCAGCAATACTCCCTCAACAGAACCTAATAGCGCAGAATGCTTTTTGGGCAGAAATACCTGACTAAGAACAAGGATGCACGGAATACTCTTCCCCTTTAAAAACAGTGAAGATAAAGAAGAGAGGGAGGGAAAGGGGAAGAGGGAGAGTGAGCGGATGAACATCTAGATGCAACTTCAAAATCCCACTGAAGAGCCTCATGATTGATAATTCAGATCAGAAAGACAGAACCCTTGGATCTTCAGCTTTATCAAAAACTGTTTCCATTGGAAGCAAGGGTCACCTATGAACTGCTTTTGCACGGTGGCCTGTCACAGTCTGGTTAACCCGAGGGTCACTTGGGTATAGAGGAAAGCTAGAATGCACCTAAGCTGCAGTCTTGTCTCTTCAGGCTAATAACTGGACTCCATCTAGTGGTCAGAATACTGCATTGGGCTCCAGCTACTTACACAGACTTTAAACCAAAGAAAATAGATGGGGACTATTCTTGAGACTTGACTGCTCCTGTTGTCAGAGTCTGAAGGTGACTAAATAATACAACAGCAACAGCAAAATACAGATCGTCTTTGCCCTCTGAATCAGGTGCTCTGATACCTCGTTTTGCAGGTAGGCTCCTGACATGGCTGAGGCCCTGCAAGGGATGCAATGTGTTTGCTCCCTCTGATGGTTTTGTGTGATGCATTTTATTATTCTGTGGAACAAGGGAGGATGGTAAAAAGAGTAGTAGGTGGAGTGGAGTGTCATGAGAATTGTGATTTTGGACAGATCCATGGGGCTAAACTTCTGTGGGACAGCTTCATTGTGTCTAAGATGACAGGGTGAGACACAAAGCTTTCCTTCCTCATCTGTTTAATATCTGCCAGGTCCTTTGCTGAGTGCTTTGTGGGGCCAAAGGAATTTAAAGTTCAAGAGAAGAGAGAAAAAATTAACACAAATATAAAAAATACATGATAGGAGGTACAAGGTTCTATACCAGAAAGCCACAAGAAAGTTCCAGGTAGAAGTCTGAGGGTTAGATAATTACCAATAGGTGGTAAGAATGAGGAGATGACATAGAATATTAACTGTATCTGTGTCTGTGACTATCCTTAGCTCTGTGTTCATATCTGTTTTCTGTGTA
>NW_017731525.1:86489-89023 GCF_001890085.2 Hipposideros armiger | reverse complement strand
AACAACTGGATGGACAACTGCAAAGCAATCTATTTGCAATAATCTTCATTGTAGCATTTTCTATGATATAAATAGAAACAGCAAAAGACAAACAACAAACCACCAACCCTAAATGTTTTGCTATTTGGGAGTGATGAAATAATTGGAGTATAGCCACCTAATAGACTATTATACTCTGTGTATAAAAATGAAAATTTATATACATTCACATTTATACCATAAAAATACTTATGTTGAGGAGAAAATAGCTTACAAAAGAATATATACAGTATGTCACAATTTTATCAAAATAGTAAAGTGCATGTTTACATGAATTAACATGGAGAAATATCCAGAAAGATATAAAATTAAAACATTAATAATAGTCTCTCAGATGCAAAATTACAATTTTCTCTTTCTTTATATACCTTTCCCTGTTGTCTGTATTTCCCACAGTTATAAATTTATTTTATTATGAGATAAACCAATTAAGCAGTTTTTATTGAAGATGGGAATAAAGCTTGAGCAACTGGGGTAAATTTCCATGAAAATCTCAAACTACCCCTTCCACAATGTTTCCTAATCTGAAAGTATAATTTCCTGCTTCAGTTTATAGTACTGTAGAGGTAAATAAAGGGGCTAACAAAAGAGATGTATCTTTTTATAGACCATAAAATTTCCATTTCACTGGTGAAAATTCTCTCTTCTCACATCCCTTAAGCGCTATATTAAGACTCCATATGGAAGCAGGTAAAAAGCAACCTTGCAAATATGCAAAGTCTCTGAAGGAGACAGGCAGACAAAGAGAGCTTGAGTGGTCAGGATACATCCGCCTTTGCCTGCAAATGCCTGCAGAGGGATACATCCCTCCGTGTGCTGATGCATGTGCTGTGGTCAGAATCAAGGTGTCAGGGCTGAGGACATGGTCAGTGAGAGCTGAGTCTGGACCTAGGAGACGGTGAGGAGGCCTTTTGTGGGCTCAGTCTCTATATAGAGACCTCCCGTCTTTATATTGGGTTGTCGGAAAAGTCATGATGTATTTTGTCTGTTTTTCAAAGGTCATTTATTTACATAAAGAACAAAGATCAATCAATGATATATTGCCCGTTTTGTTTGATAACCTTTTGACATTTTTCAGTGAGCTTCATAATTCCTCGTTCATAGAAGGACCTGCCTTTATTCGTGAAAAACTGAACAAGGTNAATGAATGCATGAATTACAGATGAGGTAACTGAACCCGGGAGAGTTAAGTAACTTTACCCATGTTACAAAACTTCATTAAAGCCTCCATCTTCTAACTCCCTAATCCATATATTTTTCCAATATATTCTTTTACCACTATGATATTTATTTATTGAGTTAAATTTAAATTTGTTTTAATTGTCTGTTACTTTTAAATACTTCCAAATGAATAGATTTTGTCTTCTTATACAAAGACCACAGAATTAGAGTATGGCTGGAATCTGTTGATTTCTCAAATATTTCCTTTTTTGGAATTTGACTTTAATAAAAAAAAACTAGAGCTATAACCTAACACAGATTGTAAAACGTTCAAGTTAGTAATTTAAATAGAAGAGCACATTAGATCAAGTTATGCAGAAATATGCAAATTCTATTTTTACACATGTGATGAGATGTAAATTATCCAGAAATGCCAAATTTTACAACAAATTTAGGGGATATCATCTTTTATTTTTTACATGGGGCCATCAGTATTATCCACAATTCTGACCTTCATATAAACTGTAAGGTACAATCTATTGTCATACATTTTTTTCTAAGAATTTTAGTGTTTATCAGGGAATTGGGGAGAAAGAAAATAAAGGTGGTAGCTTATTTTTCTGCTTTAACTGCATGCACTAAAAGAAAACCTGCAGGGATAGGCAATATTATGTTTCTTGAAATATCAAAAATATACCAGGAGACTTCTGCTTTAACCTCTTTTTTTGCAAGTCACACTTAATTACTCTATTACTATCTGGCTAAATGATTGGCTATTTCCCACACCTGTCTTTTAACTGTCTCAATCATTCTCAAGGTAAGTTCCGTGAAGGTTGATGCTGGTGAGCTCTGTCACATTTGTCATGAACTTGAACTGTTTAGAAGGGGACAATATTTAGATATATTAGTTTAGGTCTATAAGCTGATATTTTCTCTATTTCTAAATGAGGATTAAGTTAAATTAACTGATGGCGGTGAGCCTCCAGGAGAAGCTGGAGAGATTCATCTTTGTACAAATGAAGTGAATAATCTTCAATTTTAAAAAGTGGGGTTGCTCAAGGTTATAATTGCCATTCTTTGTTCTATTTGTCTTCCTCACTTTGTTTATATTTGGTGGGTCAGGGATATACTGGTGGCTGCTAAAAACAACTGCAAATTTAAGAAGTATTCAAAGCATAGAAAAGGATGGAAGTTTGACACGTCCCCTTTGAAACTGACTGACCCATAAATAATGTGACACAAGGCACTCCTGAATAGTATTTCCTGAAAACGTTGTATGTGAACATGGGATCAAGAGGAATTCCATTCTAGAGTCATTTGGCATTTAATCCTTT
>NW_017731525.1:77982-81279 GCF_001890085.2 Hipposideros armiger | reverse complement strand
ATATTAGCAATGTTTATTATTTAATAAAGGAAAGATATTATCGATATTATTATTCATATCTAAGTTTACTTTGAGGTCTTAGAATTTTATGAGTTTTGTTTCTATGATCTACAAAACACCTATAAAATGAAATAATATTATTAATATTCTTATTCACAATTAGAAAACCAGGAAGATGTACTAGGTTTTCATTATTAGAAATTCAAATGAAATGATAGATGCAATGCGTAGAAACCAATAACATCTAAAAGTCATATAAGACTTTATGGTGCACAAGGTATTTCCACAACCACAAGATTCACAACGCTGGAGTAAACTATGCGTGTTGGTAGGTTTCCATGCATTGCTGTGGATTGCATTTATTTCTCACCATATTATTTGGGAGTTCCCATGAACATTAAAAGCCATGTGTAACTCATTTACCTGGCTGATTTAAGAGGAGTTTGATAGCTTCCAAAAGTTTCCACTCTCTCTTTCCTAGCCAGAAAATCAGAATGCAGGTGCATCAGAGAGACTGGAGGGAGTTTAATGTAGATTTGTAGGGTGGGGAGAATATTTGGAGAAACGCTTTCTGTAAGTGTGTGTGTGTGTGTGTGTGTGTGTGTGTGTGTGTGTGCGCACGTG
Source organism: Hipposideros armiger (assembly GCF_001890085.2). Lineage (NCBI taxonomy): Eukaryota > Metazoa > Chordata > Mammalia > Chiroptera > Hipposideridae > Hipposideros > Hipposideros armiger. The sequence goes on along the minus strand of NW_017731525.1, from coordinate 80,655 downwards.
TACAGGCATCTCTGTTTATATAGTATAGCACACATGAAAAAAAGAGTGGAATGGGGAGGGCTCTTCCTGCATTCAATGAGAGAAAGACTGTGACAGAGAGAATCAAGACAACTTATTCTGAGCCATGGAAGAGTTCCAAAGCAAGTGCTTAGAACTTTTTACTCTCCACTCTTTAGAAGTCTCTCACTTACTAAGTCAATTTAGTTTATTAAGTAAATAAGTCTACTTATTTACTGGTTTCTGAATCAGAATTCATGGACAGTGCTCAACCCTAATACTTTATTATCCACATGTTATTATATCATCATCTTGATGATTTATCATTGCTCATACTTTTCATTCCAAAAAAAATCTTACTTCAGTTATTTTTACTCAAAAGTGGGTTGTAAGCGCAAATAAGTAATTCAGTACCCATTTTCATTTATCCATTCATCTCTGTAGATGGAACACTGAGAAAAAAATCCTAGAGCTACATGCACATTTTGAAAACATAAGATATATTTCCCACACATGATCCCATTTTTAGTCCAGAAACATTAATACTTCCAGTCAGTTGACACAGACTTGTGTATCCTGGAAATTTTTTTTTAAATGTAAAGGTTTTTGAAGGACATTAGTCCTTCAGAAAACAGAAAACAAGTACATTTTCTAGGTTATAGAGTCTGAAGATTTCCCCTCTGAAACTGCAGCTTCTCTGGGCAAACACCCAACATCACACAGAGAAGCAATTGGAGAGTCTGAAACTGCTTTTGTCTAGTTTATACCCACAACTTTCTATTTTAGCCTTGAAAATAGCTACTTTTCTGACATAATTATTTTTAATTACATATTACTTATTTTAATAGCAATCTATCTCAAAGGAAGGAGTACTGATGAGAAATTTGGGAAAACATTTTACCTTTTTATAAGACATAAATATATTATATAATGTAATCTTAATAATATTATGATTTTTATACAACATTTTACATGGCTGTGACTAACTCCTTTCATTTGTCAAATCATTCACTTGTAGAAATATTAATGAACAGAGTTATTATCAAAAAGGAATTAAAATAACTGTTGATGAAAAACCGGGTAAAATGGTTTATCAGTATTTAGCTTTATCTATGTATCTATCAATCATCTATCCAACCACATATCTATCTGTCATCTCCACATATTCCAAATGTTTAGAAAGGGCAAAAGACCAGTTTCTTGCAAAAGTGGACTGAATGAATCAGGAATAACTGTGGATAATTTAATGTTCTCACACGAAAATGTTTAGAGTCAAAGAAAAGGCGCTGGGAGTTTTGTACGGCATATGATATAATGCTGGAAAGAGTAACACAGCTGGGCTTGGTAATTAACATCTGTATTATAAATAGCAGGTGAGCAAAAACTGGATGGAATGCCAGGAGAAATGACCTGAGGCAGCATTTAGGTTAGAGAGTGATTAACATATAATCTTAAATAAGTGTGGGTTATAAATTACATCTGTAATAGTTTTTCAATTTTAATCAGCCATGAGGGTGCTGCATCTTTTATTGCTTCCAGAGCCTGCATATTGGCCAAAGATCTCTTTATTTGATAGTGCACCTTGTTTGGATGAGGGACATAAAACAGACATTTTTCTGCAGAGTCAAAGTGAAACAACTTCTTGTTTACCCCTTAGACCCTTCTGTCCAAGAGAACTTTCTGTGATGATGAAAATGTTGCTTATCTGTGTTGTTCAACAGGGTAGCCACTAGCCACATGTAGCTATTGAGCTCTTGACATGTGGTTTCTTGGACTGAGGAACTGAACTTTTCATTTTATTCAATTTTAATTAAAGTTACATAGCCCATATGGATTGTGGCTATGGTAGTTGTGCAGCCTTAGATTCAAGCATTCCTAATTCTTTTGTTCGCTGAGGGCATTTTTCTGAATGTTTTAGCGTTATCAGGTGTTGCACCTTTAAACCCTAAGTCAAAACTAAAACTCAAGCTGATGAAGAACCTCTTATCTGGGGTCCCTTCACTATTGTTTATGTCGATGAAAGAATAAATTACTAAGGGACCTCATGGCAGTGGTCACTGACACTTCAAATTCCCAGTGGTTCAAAACAGACATTTTTCTTGTCTTTACGTTTCTTTTTTTTTTAGCTGAGCCATCCTGCCACCAGTTGGCAACTCAGCGGCAGCTCAGCTCCAGCCGTGAATCAAACTGGGAACCCTGTTGCTCAGAGCTCGAACTCTTGAGCAAGCTCTTAACCAACTGATCCACTCGGCCAGCCCATGTTTCTTTTTTTAAGTAAAGTCTATGTAATAAAGTAAGTTATTTTTCATCAGTTATAAGTGTCTAGGATTTGGCTCTGTCATTTTCCCATAAATTCAGTAAACTTAAAAAAAAATCCTTTCAATAAATAAGTGTTCGATGTGTAGATTCAATCATTTCATTTTCCACTGGCTTTATTTTTCTTTGTATCCTAATTCAGGTTTGTAGACCATCACCTATATATGCCTGATAACCACTTTCAAAGCTATTGAGCCTTCTCACAGATTCAGATTTTATTCCAGAAAGCTGCAAGAGACCTGAGAAAGAATAATAATGAAGTCCAAGATTCTTTAAAATTTTTAATATAAGTATCATATGACATTTTAATTTAAATTGATATAGTCACGGTTAGCTGATTTCTCCCTTGTTCTGAAAGCA
>NW_017731525.1:74515-76427 GCF_001890085.2 Hipposideros armiger | reverse complement strand
CATGTTCTAACCTTGTTAATCAGCAGCCTCCAATTGTCTCACAGAATAGACTTCTCTCTCCCTATAGGCTGCAGCTCAAATACCCAGATAACTATGGCCTTGGACTTGAGGTAAACCAAAGGTGAATTTTCTTTCCACATCCTCTTGTGGGCCTGGAGAAAATAGGCCTAGTAAATAGGGCAGGAGAATTCTTATAAAAACAAATCCCAACAGCTACCCTGAAATGATTACTCTATATTGTGTTTGCCCTTTTAGTGTTTTAATTTTTTTTAATTTTAAGTTCTTTTTTATTGTTAGGAGCATGTGCTCTCACCAGCTGAGCCATCCTGCCACCTGCTGGCAGCTCAGTGGCAGCTCAGCTTGGGCTCAGCATCACTGGCCCACGTGGGAATCAAACCGGCGGCCCCATTGCTCAGAGCTCGCGCTCCTAAGCTAGCTCTTAACCAACTGAGCCACTCAGCTGGCCCATGTTTGCCCTTTTAGATTCACAACAAGTGTTCATTAAAATGTGATAGGAGACAGTTCCTATCACAATTTACGTTAGGGGAGTCATTTTTACCCCATTCTTCGCCTTGCCATACATGGGGCTCAACTTCTTCCACCTGCTAAGAGGCAGGAGTGGTGGAAGACACATCTTGTTTCCCTCTCTGTTCATGGCTCTTCATTCTCTCCCATCATCAAGCACTTCTCCACCAATTAAGATAGAGTCTTATACAATGTGAATGATCTTTAGTAATACACAATAATGTACAGGATGATGCGGAGTTGTACTGAAAGTTCTTATTCTCAGTGCTAATCTCCACCATGTCTTCTAATAGCTACAAAACCCAACCCTATGAGGTATTTCAAGGCAACCCTCTGGCATGAGAACTGAGTCACCTAGTAAAACAGTGACTTTTCTGGAAGTCTTCATTAGTCACAGAACTGACCACCCTGATGGTATGACGGCCTGGTCAATATTCCTCAAAGGCACATATCACCCTGGGACATGTAACCCTGGTAGTAACTGGCAGTGTCAGGATTCAAATGCAAGACTGTTTGACCTTGAAGAGAGGCCATCCTCTCTCCATAAAGTTACAAACAGTTCAAATACCAGTTTTTCCAGGAGTTTGTCATATGGCCCTGGACATACTCAAGAGTTCAGTATATCATAGTCAAGATTCTTTTGCTTGCAATGTACAGACGTCAGCTCAAACCTACTTAAGTAAAAGTGAGCACTTTACTGGGTTACCAGGATTATCGCATGAAATCCAAGGCCAGGAGGCGCCATTACAAAAAAACGAGAACAGAAAGTGGAATATCATCAGGAAACAAGACAGCTACTCTCCTTACTCTGCCAGGCTCGCTGCTCTATTGGTGTCCAGTTCAGTCGTCTCTCTCTGAACACTGGGTTTTTTAACTTTTTCACATGCCTGGTCGAAAATAGTTACAGCCCTTCTGCACAGCTCTGCTGCTACAGAACCTCCCAGCTTTCCATAATCATGCAGCCTCTGTCAGGTGGCCATTTTTGTTATGTGTGAAGGACCGTCCCTGCTGGAGCCTGTTTTTATAGTAGGGCATGATGAGTAGACCTCTGAATAGCAGTAAACCACAACATGTCTACATTTCTTCATTTGGAAAAACAGGAAGACTGGATTAGACAATAATAGTTGATAGTCATGAAGTAGTTATCCTGTTTCAGGCACTTGGCAAAGTACTTTACATGTATTATCTCATGAAACCGTGTAACAAACCTATGAGGCAGAAAGTTTATTGCCCCATTTTATAGGTGAGATAAATGGGGCATGAAGACGTTAAGAAGCATGCTCGAGGGCCGGCCGAGTGGCTCAGTTGGTTAAGAGCTCGCTCAAGAGTTTGAGCTCTGAGCAACAGGGTCCCCGGTTTGATTCACGGCCCGAGCTGAGCTGCCGCT